>NC_135315.1:121731750-122331750 GCF_048772815.1 Callospermophilus lateralis | reverse complement strand
ACATGCAGAAACAATAATGAAATCCTGTCATTTGATAAAAAATGAATGAAACTGGAGGATATTATGTTAGTTGAAATAAGTCAGACACACAAAGACAAATGCAATATATTGTTTTATATATGGAAGCTAAAAATAAATTGACCTGAGTTTAACAGTGTTTACTAGAGGACTGGAAGACTGAGCATGGTAGATAAAGGGAGTCTAGATTTGGCTAGTGTATATTATGTGCATGTGTTGAAATATCACACTGAACTCCATTAAAATGTGTAATTAGGGCTAGGGTTATAGATGAGTGGTAGAGTGCTTGCCTAGTATGTGTGAAGCTCTGGGTTCAATCCTTAGCACCACATAAAAATAAATAAATTAAATGAATAGATTTAAAAATATAATTAATACATATAAATAATTGAAATAAAATTTTAAAATAATGATATGTAGTGAGTTTCCCACTTTATCTTCTTTAAAACACCTTGAATAAATTTGAGAGATTAAGCAGAAGTAATATCAGTTCCCTTATTAAAGAAACTATGTGATACCCTAAGGTTATGCACATGATGTGAATTTTTAATTATCAGGGAGAAAAAGGAGAAAGATGGATAAATAGAGCTGAGAAACTAACAAAAAGCTGGCAGAGTTCAATTAGACCAAATATAGTTGACCATTGAACAATATGGGTTTTAAATGAGCAGGACCACATGCATGTGGATTTTTCTTTGGGAGAGTTGCAACAACTTGAAAGAACCAACACAAACACTATGCAACCTAGAAATATTGAAAAAATAAGATAAAATTAGATGTAACATGAATGTATAAGTTACATGTAGAAAATAGTCTATCATTCCTATCATAAAACACGAGTCTACTATATAAATTTTAATTTATCAAAATTTATGCATGCAAAGATATTCTGTAGATGGGCCATTGATAGTTTAGATAATAACAAACAAATGTACAGATGCAGATTAAATCATGACTCTTACAATGTACTCTTACAATAATGTGGTAGCTACCTATAATACCTTTGTGAGTTCATATTGCAAGCATTCCCTTAAAATGCCTTGTGATGCTAATCATCTGCATGAACAGTTCAGTTCATGTGTATCAGAGTAAAAAGTGATTTCTCATATTTGTCTTATATTTTTCACCTTATTATAGAATGTATATATCATAAAATATGTGGTGAATGACTTTATATTATCAGTAATGCTTCCCCATAACAACAGGCTAATAGTTGTTAACTTTTGGGTTAATCAAAAGTTAAACATGGATCTTCTTATGAGAAAATATTAACTATCTGCTCTCTGGGTATACATGTTGCTTAAGTAGATTGAACCTACAGGTAAGAAATATTGGTCTAATGCCCACACTTTAACCCCACCAAAAAATTGCCTTTGATAAGGTAATATTTACTGGGACTTCACCTCTAAGCATATATAAAAGATTTATATTAAAAAGGATCTGTTTCAAAAAATAGTCTTCTGACTTACAAAGCTGTGGTTGATGGTAGTGCTATTTTCTTACCCAGCATTTATCTGAAGTCTCACTTGGTGAACTTGCACTTGCTTAAAATTTTAGTGGAATATGTATATTTGTCTCTCCAGAGAAATGTTATAATTAATTGAACATAAGTAGTGAAATGGTGCTTTATAAAGCTTTGTTCTTCTTAAGTGTATTGAAGACAAAATCTCCCATTGATTTTCCTTCAGCCGTTTAGCCCCATGCCTTCCTGAAATGGTGTACCATTTCTTTTCTGAGAAAGAGTTTCAGACTGATTCCAAGCTAAGTTGTTCAATTAGAACCTCCCCCAACATTTCTTAATGTCTATTTTAGTTAATTCGTAGCAATGCAAATTCTTGCCAAACAAGGAATCTGAATTTTTCAAGATTGAATTTTATTTTATCTCCAGCTAGAGGTAGCGAGCCAATCTTCTGAGAGACACAAATTAGGAAGACAGCCAACGTTCATTCACATTAATGTAAACCTTTCTATATAATGAATCATTTGTCATAATTCTAGGAATTGGTTAAGTTGTAGCATTATAAATATATATTGTATTTTCAGAATAAAATATTAAGCTATACCATTAAAATCAAAATGATGTTTAAGGGAAAACTGTAACTATCCTCTTTAGTACATTAACATGTGATTTATTAGATAACACTTTATACATATGTAAGAGAAAAATCTTAATATACTAGTTTTCTCTGCCTCATACGCAACACAGTTTTGGGAAATAAAATATAGAAATATTCAGCAAAAATTTACTCCAAGTTAGATTTAAATTAAATAAATATGTTTTTATTTATGACCTATTGCCTATAATGTATTTAGCTGATACCAGCTTTGATTTTGATCTGAGGTTAAGGTTCATGTATTTGTGTCTGACGATGTGATTTACTAATGATTTAAGTTTTTTTTTTTTTTAATTTACATAAGTAAAACATTTAAGTGCCTAAATTATTTTTAAAATTCAGGAAACATTAAAATATTACTTACATATAACTTATCCAAACTCCGATTCCTTTCATTGAGAAAAGAACCCTAGATAATATTAAAATTAAGTAATGTATGAAAGAGCAATTGATATATTGGAGCTACATAACTTGAACTGATATCAATCTATACCTACATACATTGCCTTATTCTATGTACTCATAGCCTCTAGACTTGTTATATTTTTGGTCTTTTGCTCCCTTTTCTGTGGTCTCACACATTATATTGGATGAAGATGATCTGGTAGTCAGCTTTCCTTTACTGTGGGAAAATACCTGAAGAATCTTCCCTATGAGAAGGGCTTATCTATATTTTTTGTTTTGGAAGCCCCATAAACACAGAAGAGAAGCATTTATGGTCACAAACAAAGGAATGCCAGAAGCCATTAGATATGAAAATACACATACATACATACATACATACATACATACATACATAAATAATATCTTCTCTTAGAGCTTTTAGAGGTAAAAAGTTTATTTTTGTATTTTGTAAGAAAACTAAAATTTCTCTTTGGCCTGACAATATTTTGATGTTTTAAACTTGCTTGCAATTTCTACCTGTGTTTTGAATTCACCTATGCCTGGCTATCCCTTACCAAATAACAACCCTCTCTAAAACCTTACTGGTGCCTCATAAATTCTGGCTCCTGCTGACCAAATAACAATTCTCTCTAAATCTCAGTGGCAGCTCATAAATTCTAATGTCTGGAGCTGAATTTATTTTCTACCTTGAAATGTTAGCCATGTAGATCCTTAATCTGCTCTTTGTCTTTGTATTATGATTGTCAAAATCTTGTTAGCTTTAAGTACCTTAGACACCCACCTCCTTAGTAACTTTTTGTGCTATAAAAACTTTTTCATGAAGATCAGGGTAATGATCTCTAGCATGGAATTATGTAAGAGACAGTCCTGGACAGCTTTTGTGTACACAATACAATCTTTTTTAAAAAAAAGAGAGAGAGAGAGAAAGAGAGAGAGAGAGAGAGAAAATTTTTAAATATATATATATTTAGTTTTCGGCAGATACAACATCTTTTTTTTGTCTGTGGTGCTGAGGATCGAGCTCGGGCTGCACGCATGCCAGGCGAGCGCACTACCGATTGAGCCACATCCCCAGCCAGCCCACAATACAATCTTGATTTAATTTGATTTAAAATTTGAGTTGGTCGTCTTTTCTTTGTGTTTTGGTTTAACATTAACCTTTTTTTTTAACTTCACTGTAAATAAAACCAAAGAACACAAGAAAACTCCTGCAAATGAGCCAGGTGCATAAAAATAGTCATTCTTTATTGAAAGCACAGTATTCATTATAGAAATAATATAAGCTTAAAAATTAAAAGATCGCTCAAATATCAAGGGTGTTTAGGAGTTAGAAATTTTTTCTTTCAGAATATAGGTAGTAAAATAGGACAAAATAAAAGAACGTCTTATTTTATTCAATCCATGATGCACTTTGAATAGATAGCTAAAATGAAGGAAAAAAGAAATGTTTGCCAAATTCATATGCTTTGGGAACACTAAATTGTCATCATTTTCCTTCAGTTATTTGATACTCTGAAGAATGTTTATCAGAAATGATACAAGAATTAATATGTGTATGATAATTATAAGTGCATTACATTTTACCAAGAAAGTAGAAAGAGACAATTTCCATTGTCAAAATATATATATGAAACTAAAAGTGGTTTGGAGAAAATAAGGAAAATTTTCTTAGAACTGTTTAAAATTGGCTTGTTTGTTTATTCAATCAATGTTTACTTTGTAACAGACACTAAGATAGGTACATTAGTTATGATCTGTGACCAAATTATATTTCTTATACAATTATAAAATATTATACTTAAATTATTTAGAAAATTCTAAAATGCAATTGTATAGTATTTGTAATCAAGATAATAAAAAGTGAATTAAATAAATATTAATATTTATTTTACAGAAATAGAAACAATTAGAAGCAAAAATGGTATCAAGATAATAGGTTAAGATAAAGGTTAAATACTCCACTTAAAAACTAACTGCTGGACTTCCAATGTCATTCTGAAAGCTCATGTCATTTCATCCATCTGTATTCCTAGGAGTATATGAATCTTGACACCAAAGGCATACTGAAACCTAAATGCAGGCATTTTACACAGGTTAGACATGGATGTTGCTGTGATTTGAATGATGTTCCTCCAAAATTCATCTTGAAACTTAATTCCTGACATAATAATATTCAAAGTAGAGCATTTGGGAGGTTGTTAGGTTAATGAGGGCTCTTCTGTCATGAAAGATTAGATTTTTAATCAAATGGGCTTCACATAGCATTTGATTTTTTGTTTCACTTTTGCCCTTCACCTCCTGCCCTGGGCTCAGCAACAAAGTGCCATCTTGGAAGCAGAGACCATGCACTAACCAGATATCAAAACCTTGATCATCAGAACTGTGAGGAATAAATTTGTGGTATTTTTTATAGAAGCAGAAAATAAACTAAGACAGATATAAAAGCATATCAAAGAGATTATCAACTGAAAACAGTAATTGAGATGCCATTTTAAAAAGTATTATCATTATTCTTGTACTATCATAATAATTAGCACAAAACATTTTCTTCTAATGTGTTTTAGTGTAAGGGTGTTATATTGTACCCATATCTTATTCCATAGTGGAGAGAGTCATTTGACTCAAGTCATTAGTTCAAATGCCTTCTGCATTTCTATGGTGTCTTGTAATGGAAAGAATAAAGTACTTCAATGAGAGAGAAGTGTCATTAGTGAGTAAAATATAGAAAACATTTTACAGAATTAATAGAAGGAAACAAATTTTGGCCTAACTTAATTGATAAAGATTTATTTCTATTATGTATTGTTTGATGCAGATATTGACAAATTCCAGACTCAGATATTGATAAATCCCAGACTCTGAAACTAAGTATGATATAGGTATTGTTATTAAAATGTCCTATGATTTAAGAATGAAAGCTTGAAGCAATCAATGATAAGACACAGGCAAGGGGATTACGAGAACCATAAAGAGATATCAAAAGAAATTTTAAGATCCGAGAAACTATAGAATTAGATGGTTGAGTAGCGTCATGTGTTTTACCTTTGAGATTTCAGTTTTATTTAATCAATTGTTCAATAAATATTTATGAATGTTCACTATGTTCAAAATTAAAACCAAACCAAATGCTATGAGACAGGGGTTCAATGGGGGGAGGGTAAATTCATTTTGACCATCTCTAAGCTATGGATATCCCCTTCACCTGGAGAAGTACCCTCACCAGCCCCCATTCTGCCTCTTTTCTTGTGTGGATTAAAGCTTTGCCTGTATACTTGACTTGATGTTTGTTTTTATTGACACCTAGTCAAAAGTCCCCACCACTGGCATCACTACCATTAAGAAAATGCCATACAGATGGTCAAGATGATCCACCAAAAAAAAATTGTCCAACTTTTTATTACATGGCTAGGAGTGGAGAAGTCCTGTATTTTTTAGAATTGAATACAGATGCTTCTTGATTTACCATAGGATTTATCCTGATAAAGGCATTTCAGTTTGAAAATATATGTTGAAGATGGATTAAATACACCCAAACTTTCACACCATCAAAAAGTTAAAAAATTAGGTAAGTTGAACCATCATAAGTTTTGGGTCTGTCTGTACAATATACATTTAAGAGCTTTGAAATAAATCAGATAATTACTCAAACACACAGTAACAAACTATGATTACAATATAAAATATAAAACAAAGTGCCCTTGCTAAGTAGTAGTTAGCAATGGGCGGTGAAATGTAAACCAATAACATAGCAGGGACACAGAGTTTCTTTGAAATTACCTTTAGTGAACAATCAAGTAACTTGTTGAACAACAATAAGTGTACTAACTCTGAAAATAAACAGGCGGAAACAAAGGGAGCCAATTAAGAAATGTGACAAGAAAGGAAGATCAATGAGGCTAACTTTTGACAAGGTCTACTGAGGTCATTGTAAAGTTAGGATTTATGGCCATGGGTTTCTCAGTGTGTTTCAGAAGGGAAATTTCATGAATAGCACAGGCACGCCAAGATGAATGTTGCCTAGTACCTCACCCAAGCACTTGCATTGACATAATATTGACTTCAGCATGAACTCTCCTGGAATAAGATGATCAACAAGACAGTTCCATAGAGGACCAACAAGGGTCAAATACTCTTCTGCCCCATGTGAAGGAGAAGATAAACATCTGATTGGTAAAGACTGCGAAAGATGGAACCCAGTTCTTCCTGTAAGTGAAAAAACTAATAAATTTGGAAGCAGCATTGGTTCCTTGTTATCCTCTGCTCAAAGATGACCTACTCTCTTTTTTGAGAGTAACCTCTGTTTGACCCTTATATTACTTTCACTTATAATGAAGTTCTCCTTCTTGGTTTTTATATCTAACTTTAAATTTTCTTTCATTGGAACACAGAACTGAAGTTTGTAGCTTCAGCTCCCCACTCTCCTGTGATACCAGGTAGTATGAAAGAAAAGGATCGAAGATAACTTCTTTGGTGGGCTCTCAGAATATGCCCTTGAGTGGAAATGATGAAGTAAAGGTAAATATTATTGAGTGGGAGGGTACAAGGGGCATACATTGAAACTTGGGAAACAGTAGATGTCAGTTCATGACTATCTTGATAGCCATGGACATCGTTGGATTTTTCCCAAAATATTAGAATCCATCTAGGGACTTTAAACAGGAAAATTGTATGTTCACTGCTACTTCTAGTTGCAGTATGAATTTAATGGGAGCCACAGTGAAGGTTGGGAAGCCTCCTCAGGACTGCACAATTTACCCATATCTGAGATGATGGCTGCTTTTACTATTTACTAGCAGTATTGTCAGAGAGAAGTGGGTGAAATTAGGAGATAATTTCTGATGGAATCCCAGCTGGGTTAGTTCTGGAAGAGAGAAAATCATGAAGATGACTTTTGACTTTCTAGCTGGAGAAGGCACCTGTTCTTTTTTTGCCAATTATGGTAATTGAGAAAAAAGAAGGAAAGGCAGCTTGCAGCAGGGGAAGTTGAAGATTAATCACTGTTATTTCTCCCTATTATTGAGACTTTCATTTTAGAATACAAGAAAATAATATATAAATATTTAGAAGGTTGCAAGGTACAAGGACTTGGCACTCAAAGGGAGATCAGATGTGCAATGTTTGAAGTTTAGGGGTTGAAGATGTGTAGTAAGGGACTCAGAACTGAACAGGAAAGACCTGCAAGCTTGTAAGGAAGAGATAGAAAGATTTAAGAAAGAGAAAGGACCAAAGAATATGAATGCAAATCTGAATGAAAACCAGGGAGGGGTGATTTCATAGAATGAGACATTATTTCTTCTTATCACATATTTTCTTAAAGTCTCAGCAGCTTTTGAAACAGCTACCTACTCTTTCCTGGAGAGGGCTTGATAAAGGTAGGAGGAGAAGAGATTAAGCCTACAGTTGGAGGGGCTGGTCTCTAGAAGAATGAGGCACTAACTCACTGATAATAGGTAAAAGGAATGGTTGCTAACATATGCAGGAGTGTAGACTACGGAATGACATCTGTCTTGCCTGCCAGGCGTCCTTCCTGATTATTTTGGCAACAGCGCTTTGAGGAGTGCCACCACTGGGAGTTTAAATGAGCTGCTTGCATTCTCTCTGACATCAAGGGAATGTGACCACATTTTTTATGGTAATCAAATTACCATACACCCATGGCCATATTCATGATGCACACCAATACATGCAAGTGATTTCTTACTGGTTTTCAAGAAAAAAATGTGTGATTTACTCAACAAAATTAGCAGCAAACTATGGTCAAACTTCCTATTCCAAAACTCAATTACTATTTCTCCTTTTCTGTTCACTTACATTCTATTTCAGTTTCTGCTCTTTCCTGCTACCATAGTCCAAAATCTGGACAGAACATCCTTTGTTCTCAGGACTCTCTGATTTTTCTCCCAGAATCAGAGGTTCACTGTTTGACAATCTCACTTAGCCCCTTAGTCTATGAAGTCCCAGAAGGACAGCACCCTCAAGAATCCAACAATAAATTAATCCACAGGAAAGCAATAACAGGCCTGTCTGTCAGAGTTTTCCCTATGTTAACTGCAGTCTTAAAAGTTCTTAATTGGGTTCTGAGATTCAAGGTCTCTGACTGTTCATTGCTAGACAAACTTATTAAAACCTTTATCTGTTATAATCAATACCAGATGACACTGTCTTCTACTCACTACTTGATGTAAATAAACACAGTGAATTGAATTCAATATTATCAATGTATACAAAAAAAATTGTTAAATATGCCTTTTTTCACAAATCCATCTTTTAACATTCACAACACTGTAAGGAAAAGGTCTTACTATCATTCCCTCTTACAGATTAGCAAATGAGGTGTTAAAAATTAGGTAACTTGCCCTGTCATGTACCTATTAAGTCAGTCGATTAATTTTTAAATCATTCAAGTCCTGATATGGTAAATTGAATAGTGTTCAAAAAAAAAAGTGGTTATAAGTTCAATTCACCCCAGGACAATAACCAGATACATTGGTATATGTTCAGATATTCGAGTATCAGTTTTAAGTACTTGTCCATTGAAGATAAAATGATATAGCAGCTAAATTTAGTGAAGCATGGATTTTAACCATAAAACAATCCTTTAGCAGTACAATTGAAAAAAGAAAAAGAAAAAAAATCTGCTTCTCCAATTATTGACAGCCACCAGGAGGGTGCTTACATTTGAATTACAGCATGTCAGTTTTATTTTCTAAGTTGCAGAAAAAGTGCAGATTTTAATTAAGTTTAAAGTGTCCACCAGGAACAATAATATTATATGAGACATGGCCAATTGCATGTTAAGAAACATGGCATTTAGCTACTCTAGCCATTTTTATAGCTACTAGAGAAAAAAAGAGTGAAAAGCAATATGATCTAATGTATCTCTCATTCAGCAATGAATTTTTGTCATTTTTGCATATGTATTTAAATTATAATGGAGAGAGTAGGCTGTATACAGATTACAAGCATGATTAGATTAAGTAAATAATAGTATTATATAAATAATGAGGATTATTGATTATGATTTTACTTAAAGCAAATATGAAAACATATTTGTTAGCACAAATTTTGCATAGTTCTCTTTAATGTGTGTGTTCTGAGTTCTATTCATATATTAAGATAATAAGTATTGAAAATTAGGTATGTGCTGGGATTTAGGATACCAGAGTTGAAGAATGTAGGATCTCCTGACTTCAGATGGAGGAATAAAATATTTTCTTTTTCTAAGTGAACTCTGAAGGACATTACAAACACGATTTAGATTACAACCACTAGGCCAGTTGAGACAGGGACCCTTAATTAGTTATCATTTACTGGTTTTCCCCTCCAGTCATTTATTCTTTCGGCTATTTGTTTATTGATTCCACCAAGAAATAATTACAGTAACAAATAGGAACCAGGTACTTCCTTTTCCCTGAATTATGTTAGTTTTCTTAAGGGAAATCAGACATGTAACACAAAAATTTCAATCTAGGGAGATAATTTTAACTTTGACTTTTAAAATCAAAGGAGATATAATAGGCAACACTTGATCCAGGTATTAAATGAGTAGGAGTACAACACTCAGCAGAGAATTTCAGGAAGTCTCTCACATGATAAGATATCAGCAGATATCAATTGAATGACTTCATTGCATAAATATTTTGGGGATATTATTATCAGGGAATACAAAGAAACTTATGTTTCAGAAATGTGGTCTATAACATTAATTAAGCAAGTAAACAAGTAAATTAAAATTCTGTGAAATATTGAAAAAGGAAGAATTAATTATGCAAGTGGCAGGATAACAGAAGGTGATGATGAATATGGGTCTCCCTTGCAGTGGGGGAAGGACATCCAAGAAGGAAAGTCACCCAGACTGGAAATATAGGGTAGTGTGAGATGACAAAGTATTCTAACCTGCTGGAGGACCATGTTCAAGGAAAAGAGCAAAAGACAAGAGTGTAATCGAATCTTGAATAACTTACTAAGAAGCCCTGAATCATTGGCCAGATTATCAGGAGCCTCTAAATTGAATATACTCTGCAAGGAACTGGGCATAAGATAATGCATAGCAATGCCTGAAGAAAAATGTTTGACTTCTGATCATATTTGTTTCATCTTATTTTCTTCTTTTGGGTATATTTTATAATTTCTGAAACATGATAAGTCACATATATAATTTATAAAGAAAAGAATACAAATACCTTGAAGGGAATTGAAGCTGATGGTTGTAGATGATGGGGGTTCATGCAAGGAGAGAAAGTGATAAAGACAAACATTTGCTTTGGAAGAAAACACATAGTTAAGACAGAGGGAGGCTAGTTAGCAAACTGGTAGACTCAGAAGAACTAGTAGGGGTGTGAACTAATTTGGATTTGTTAGAATTGGAGACAGATTTTAAAGCATTATATTCAAGAAATGATCAAGGATGCAAGTAACAGTCTTGATTGACTAGATAACCAGCTCATTCTCTGGCCACTTGTCAGGCCCTGGATGCTCTGGGCCACACTGACAGTGCTGCATTCAATCCTCTTAGTGATGAGCAGATTACGATTTTTTATATAAAAATTAGGTTTAAAGAAGTTAAAAATTTCATAAAAAGGTACATAGCTGGAAAGAGGCAATTCTTGACTTTAAAACAAGGTTAATAAGACACTAGAGCCATAAGTTAATAAAACTCCAGAGTCAAGCAGTTAATCACTTGCCTCTGAAGGTGGAAAAGTCAGGAAGAAAAAGGAAAGCAGGAAATTGATGCAGAAGACAGGGGTTGGTATGAGAGTGTAAATTTTTCTAAGGATTTTCATCTGTATCTTGAATGGTGTTGAGAAGTCATGAAATACATTGTCCAGGAGATAAATGTTTAAACCCATCACCTAGTGATTCCAAACATAGTCCAGAAAAGTTCAAAGTTCTACAAGTTAAGCGTACATTATTAAGAATTATGATTCTTATACTTATTCGTATCACGTAGAACCATGAAACAGTCACAAACTTAGATTTGATAATGAAGCAGCAGTTGAAAAAATATGTATTTTGAAACACAATGCCAAAAAAATAGACAACAAAAGTACAATTATATAATAATTTCCAGTTTGGGAAGAACTTTAATATTTGATTTTAAGTATGATTTAATGAAAATATATCACAGTTTGCTAAATTAGTTCAATGTCATTTTCAAGAAAAAAAATGCTGCAACTTTCAACAAAACTAAACAGAATAATGGAATTATTTCTATTTACTTATAACTCAAGGTTTTTTCCTTTAGTATTATCAAAAAATTAGAGAGATTCCAAAGTTGAAAAGACCACCCTAACAAACTTGGCAATCATCTTTTTCTTTGCTTAAGAAGGTATAATTTTCAAGTTGGGTGAAACTCTTGGGATGCTGCCAGTGGCATTTTGATATAAGAGGGAGTTAATGCTACTGAGGGACCTCAAAATCACCTTCCTCCTGATTATCTTGGGGTTTTAGAGCTCATGGATATTTATGTTTCTTAAAGGGGATGACTGCTGGTGGTCAGAGATATGCAGATGTGGCAATCCTGAAGGACTCAAATCACACTCAAGGGAAGCAAACAAGATAGTTTTCTGTAAAAATGGTTTGTGGTTTTTTAAGAGATTTTAGGAAACATTCCACAGTATTGATTGAGGTAAAGAAATAGATATGCAGAATACCAGATACCATGAAAAAGGAAGTTAAAAAAATAAACCTATTTAATTTTAGAGACAATTAGCAATTAAAGCAAATTCGGACAAATAATGCAACCACAAACACACAGATACACAGAGTCACACACAAACTGCCCCCATGGTGTGCACATTACTGTTCAGTTATTCTAGAGCTAAAAGTAGAGAGAATTTAAGGAATCCTGTTTCACCCAATGATATGTTTATCCCAGAGGATGGAGATTATAGAGGATAAGAAAGCTCATTATAGTTCTTATTCCACAGATATGAAAGGCAAAATTGAATTTCTTTAAGCACAATGTGGGCATATTGTAACATAATAGTGAGAATATTCTTACCTACATTTCTTACTTGTGGTTAGTTAATGCTCATTAGTTAAAATCATACACTCTAAAATGCTTTCATCCCTTTGAAGCAACAGATTTCATTTATTCCTGGCAAATCATCAATTTGTATCCCTCTTGAAACCCATTCTTAATATTTTACTTGATTAAATATTAAGTAATTTGAAAATTGTGCTAAACTCACCAATAGTGACACCTATTGGTGGGATGTAATTATAAAACGGATATTTTTAACCTACAAATAAAAATAGTTAACTTTATTCATAAATTAGAATTGTTAAAATTTTGATGTTTATTGTATCATCATAATGGTTGGAATATTGTTAATTCTCAGAATAAATATACCGAAATGATCCAATTCTATTAATTTCGATATAGTTTTAAGCTTTCGTTGTATCACCATAGCTAATGCTTCTTTTCTATCTCATGGGAGGACGTTATTTATACGATTCATATCAGCTGTGTTTTGGCAGATTCTGCACCTCCTCCCCAGTTTTTCCTGGGGAAGAGTGATTTCTAAATGCAATTAGATTATTGCCTTATTTACTCATTTAGTGTAAATGAATGAAAAGAAATGTTTCCTAGTGAGAAAATGCCTACAAATAAGAAACTCTTCATTTACTTCCAATATCAAAGATAAATAGGTATATGATATTGGTTGTGTTAAACTTTAAAACACAAACTACTGTAAACATACTGTATAGATTACTTAAATTGCTATCATGTGCCACAATCAAGCTTGAACTTCAAAATGTAACTATGGTATATAGTTGACATACACATATTGTTATTTTTGTTTTGCTTTGTTTTAGGAGCCTCTAGTGAGAACTTAATGAAACAAATATGTGCAGTTATATTAATTGCTTTAATTTAGTTCCTCACCTGCATTTTTAATTACATTTGCAAGGCAAAACAACACAGAGTCAGATAGAGTCGCACAAACTTTGTAAATATATCTTTTACTACTAATTTATTACCTGAAATAGATTTAAGCATCTTTATCAAAGAAAAATTAAAAGACACTTCCTAGGGCCAATAACAAGAATAGTGAAGAAGTGGTGAATTAAGCAGGATCAGGAAAAGATTTTCTATGAGATTGGTGGTCACAATATTGTACATGCCTGCATCCCAGACACTACACTCATTTCTTCCCTGATTCATTCAGTCTTGCTGCTTCAAAATGTTATTTGCTTAGTGAGGGTATCTCAAAAAACTGGCCATTGTATCTGGTAAGAATGCATTCCTCAATATAACTGCTTTCTCACATGTAATTTTTCAGAATATATTTTGCAGTATATCCAGTCAGATGCTATGCAATAGTTTTTCAAAATATAGGTTAGTACTTAATTTTAATACTTAGGCAGAAAAATATTCTGATTGGAATAGTTGAGTAGAAATATACCATAATAATTTGGGGGAGTTCTCAGGATCTTTATTGAAGGAGCAATGACATTACTATTTAGTACAGAATCAACACCATCAGATAGGGATTTACCCATAAAATATTTTTTTTTCCCAGAACAACTTTGGATACTTTAACAACAACAAAAAATAAATTGTGCACAGCATACTTCTGGTTTAATTTTTTAATTTTTCCCCACAGAACAGCTTCTAATAGGGCCTAATATGATGTCTCTCATCCTAGGCTACCATTTCTAGTCCAGTTTGGTCTGAACTGGTAAGACCCTGATAATAAAGATAATCCTTGATAATTTTTGAGAAAATATTACATGTTTTTTACATGTTAAGGGTGACTGCAGGGGATTTTTTTCATCCTGCTTCTATGGAGGCTTTGCCTTCTTCAAACAACCTGCCTTACAGTTGAACATTATCAATTCAAGTTTCTTTGGATAAAAGGCACAGAAAATGCCTTTTCCCAACTTAAAGCTAACAAATTTTTCCCAAAGTCAAAAGAAAAATATGAAAGATATTCTATTGCTGTTATTTCTGAATTGGTTGGGAGAAAAATCAGATCCCAAATAAACCACAAACACACACACACACACACACACACACACACACACATATACCAAAAATAATTTTTTTCTGAAATTATATGCTACCCTGCCTATAAGTAGAAATCTTATCCCTACTATATACTAACCATATACAGATTGTTTCTAGGGTATACGGAATGTTGATAATCCTGAGAGCTGAATAACTATGTTCAGCGGCCTTAGAAGTGAGAATAACAAGAATAATTTCCCATTGTGCCTTGCAAAAAAAAGGAAATAAATTGTTTAAGTATGAGAAATAAGACAGATATTTTGTATTTCATAGCTAATGTTTGTATAGTACTATGATTGCCTGTGCTCTAGGCAGGATAGTGGACCCTTCTTCCTCTAACTACATCTTGAGTGGCTCAAATGCTCTCAGATGTAAATCTTTCTCCATAATTTTAAACTCTACAAACGGTTTCAGATAGCTTCCTTTTTTCATTTCAAATCATGTATTTCTTCATTCTTAAATATCTTCTACAGTCTATATGTCTGACTACCTGTTTATGTTACAAGTATGAAAACAAACCCTGTAAGTACTGATATAAGGCTACAATGAAATCAGAATTCAGGGACATAAATAAATGAAAATGTGTCAGTGTGATCTCAGTAATAATGGCTTTGTCTTATTTAACTTTATTTAGGCAACACATAGTGTTCTCTATCCTATTAGTTATTTAATAAATTAGTTATTTAATAAATCAGTTATTTAATAAATTTAATAAATTATTAGTTACTTAATAAATTAGTTATTTAATAAATATAATTAATTAAAAATACATGGTCATGTCTGCTGAAATAGATATATTCAACACTATTAGAGCACTGAAGAAGAACCAATCAATTGCCTGGGGTTCCAGGATAGTTTTCACATTTGAACTGAAAGGTGAAGAGAAGTGTAAAACAACTATGCTAGACATGGGGAAAATAATGAGACACTTGTTTTAGAAGACAGGTGTGTCCTAAAATGCTCAATCAAATGACACCTGAAGGCACAAATTTTAACTTTTGTAAGAAACATGTTGTTTATCAGATAGCATGAGGAGCTTCTTGGCCTTCTTGGTAAGTTGATTCACAACTAAACATTTCTTCTAGATGATATAGTGGTCTCTGATACATAATGAATAATTAGGTTTTTGATGCAGTACACAAAGGGTGAGAGAAAAATTGAGTGGAGATGCTCAAAATAAGCCACTATTTATTATTTTGCAGTGAATTCAATACAAAAATCAATGAACAAATTCACCTGTGGCTTGACATTTTTAAAAGTTTACGTACTTTTTTAAAGAGAGAGAGAGAAAATTTTTTAATATTTATTTTTTAGTTTTCAGTGGACACGACATCTTTATTTTATTTGTATGTGGTGCTGAGGTGAACGCGCTACTGCTAAGGCACATCCCCAGCCCAAAAGTTTATATTTTTAAAATGTTTATTATGTACGTATTCTTATCCAGTTTAATACACATCAGCCCTTAATAGACACATGTCAAACTATATTTCAGGCCCTTATGATTTCTAAAAGTTGAAAAGAAGTAACAATGGCCTTATAAAGTAAGCTTCATAAATAGGATTTGTAGCTTAGGGTAACAAATTTTGGGCCAATAAGGACAGATTTCTTTTTATGCTAGTTGTACATTCTAACTTGCAGAGTAAAAACATGCCTTAGTAACAAAAATAAAATGTATAATTCATATGTTTAAAAAACTCTTTAACAGCATATTTGTAGATGCTTAATTTTACCAGCTCTAGACAACTAAAGGAGAGTGCACAAAGAAATAAGATGTATCTGTTAAGAAGGAAATTTCAAACAGAAGTAAAACATGGGGAAATGAAGGTTGAGAAATTCATTATTAAAATGGCTTAGAGGTTCCCATTGCATTCAGTAGGAGATAAAAGTAAAAATCATAGCAGTTGATTCTTGAATACATATCATACTCAAACCTACAGAAGACAACTAGTTGGGAAGTCACATCTCTCATGGCACAAGGATCACTCAATGCAATTTAAACTCAGCCATCTTGTTGGGATGGTAGTTTCATAAACTTCAAAAGGTTGAAATTATGTAACTGGTAGCTAAACCTGTGGGATTCTAATTTCTAAACAATTTTAGCATTGTGTAGACCGATTTAGGGTAATTATTATGTTCCATAGGGTTGCACAAAATTCCCTAGTGGAGCTGAAGGGTAACACCGGGGAGTGAATGGGCAGGATGGTGGTGGATCCAGGATGATACCTTGTATATGGTGAGACAGTGCAGGCAGCTGCCAGGGAAAGTGCTCAAGAAATGATACTCTTCCTTTATTTTATTTGTTTCTTAGTTTATTCATATACCATTTTTCCCAGGGAAAAAAAAAGAAAAAAAAATAAAATAGCTTGAGAATATGCATTTGCATCTGCAGGATTAAGAAAAGATGAAAAATGAGAACACTAGAATATTTAACGAGAATTAAACGTTGGGATCAGGGAGATTAATGTGGAGTCTATGTGCAAATTGTGGCATAAATTTGTGAGTTTTTTGCAGCAAGTACAAAGGAGAATATGTTTACTTATATGGTTGAACATTTTCATATCTTAATGTTATTTGTGTCAAAAGTCCATCTCACTCCAGTAAGATTGGCAGCCATTCGGAAGTCAAACAACAACAAGTGCTGGCGAGGATGTGGGGAAAAGGGTACTCTTGTACATTTCTGGTGGGACTGCAAATTGGTGCGGCCAATTTGGAAAGCAGTATGGAGATTCCTGGGAAAGCTGGGAATGGAACCACCATTTGACCCAGCTATTGCCCTTCTCAGACTATTCCCTGAAGAACTTAAAAGAGCGTACTACAGGGATACTGCCACGTCGATGTTCACAGCAGCACAATTCACAATAGATAGACTGTGGAACCAACCCAGATGCCCTTCAATAGATGAATGGATAAAAAAAAAATGTGGCATTTATACACAATGGAGTTTTACGCAGCACTAAAAAATGAGAAAATCATGGAATTTGCAGGGAAATGGATGGCATTAGAGCAGATTATGTGAAGTGAAGCTAGCCAATCCCTAAAAACAAATGCCAAATGTCTTCTTTGATATAATGAGAACAACTAAGAACAGAGCAGGGAGGAAGAGCAGGAGGAAACGATTAACATTAAACAGAGACATGAGGTGGGAGGGAAAGGGAGAGAAAAGGGAAATTGCTTGGAAATGGAAGGAGACCCTCATTGTTATACAAAATTACATATAAGAGGTTGTGAGGGGAATGGGAAAAAAAACAAAGAGAGAAATGAATTACAGTAGATGGGGTAGAGAGAGAAGATGGGAGGGGAGGGGAGGGGGGATAGTAGAGGATAGGAAAGGTAGCAGAATACAACAGTTACTAATAGGGCATTATGTAAAAATGTGGATGTGTAACCAATGTGATTCTGCAATCTGTATTTGGGGTAAAAATGGGAGTTCATAACCCACTTGAATCTAATGTATGAAAGATGATATGTCAAGAGCTTTGTAATGTTTTGAACAACCAATAAAAAAAAATTTAAAAAAAGAAGTAGTCCGAGCATTCCTAACACTAGCCCTTAATATACATATTTATCATATGAGCAAGACTGTGAAATGTAGTGAAGTTCCTCAAATCCTGTTGTTTCATGAAAAGGGAGGTTACATGAGGAATAAAGGTGAAGTATCACATGGTGGCTTACTTTCCTACATTTTCTGGTACTAGCATCCGAGAGAGAGCACCATTTAAAACAGTTGATCAGCAATTCAGTAGTGCATATTTTAGGAATGTACCCAGGTCATTACAAATGTGGTTCATACATACGTAGTTAATAATGGGAAATATGCTTTGTCACTGAATTTTTGCAGTAACTAAAAATCAGCAGCTGTGGAAAATTAAGCTGAGTTTTGATTCAACCTCAATTATAAAACTATCAGAGTCACACTCAAATAAATGCACATAGAAATAGTCTTGATTGGACTTCAAAAGATTAGCAACATTAACTTTTTTGTGTATTGTGTACATCCATATATCTTCTATTAAAAATATAAAAATTTTGCCATTCAAATATTTATATAGTTATCTCTGCATTCATTCACTCATTTGTTTAATAAATATTTATTAGAGCAACTACATACCAGGCACTATTTCAAGTGCTTGAGGTATAGCCATGGACAAAACAGGTAAAGATCCCTACTTCCATGGATATTGCATTCTAGCAAGTAGATCATCAATGAACAACAAATAAAAATTATGAGTTAAAGATTTTTCATAAATACTGTTGGAAAACAGAAATAAAGCATGATTAGGACCAGGGCTACAACATTAAATAGAGTAATTACAGCAAGTCTCACACTGAGGAGATGGAGCACAGAGTGGAGGACAGACAGTAAGAGGGTGTATTCTGGCAAATGTCATGCAATGCACAGGAAACAAGGTGATATGGCTCTCAGGTAAACATGCTTGTAATACAGGCCATGTTTCTAGAGTTGAGTCTAACAAGGAATAAGAAGTCTCACACATTGCCTAGGACACATTTATTCTATATATATGTATATATCTATCTATCTATATCCAATTTAAGTAAGAATTACAACTTGTCATCAGTTAGATATGTTTCTAAGAACACTAATAGCTCTTATGACCTCTAAAAACTAGTGTTTGTGAAATAGGTAGATAAACATATATATCCTTACACCTTTATAAGATACCCTCAATAACTTTTAACTTAAAAGGTATGTGACAAAAAAACAAACTTACATGGTTTAGTCATAAAGTTAAATAAAATAAGCAATAAAAATTAAAATTTCTGGTGTAATGACAATTCAAACTAAATTATATCCTATAAAGTTAGCAAAAAAGTGATTTCATAAGAAATATAATTAGTATTTAGAGGAATTATCATTATAATTTTGCAGTAGGCTTATTCTTGTGTAAAGATGGCACATGATTGGCTTTTTATTCTGCCATCTTTGCTCTTGTTATTACATATACTTTCCTATCACTTTATCTTTCATTGCAATTCATAAAACCTTCTATATCAAAATTTTAATCAAAATTAAAAATAAACAGTGTTCCAAAAATGCATTCCAGTGTATTTTTTACAGCATCCTAAGGTTGGTGATGTTTGTCTTCCTAAATATGCCACTGGGTAAATGGAACTGTTCCCTCTACAGCTGCACTGGGCTAACAAGAGTAAGCAGAGATTAAGATCTACCCTGTACTCAGCAAGGATACAAAACATGTATCTGTCAAACAACTTGTATCCAGAATATATAAAGAACTGAATGACTCACTAATAAGACTACACAGAACCATCAAAGTATCTAAAATATCAAACTATCTTTAATGAGACACTACATAAAAAAAAAAAAAAAAACTATGTGTAGGGCTGGGGCACAGAGGTGGAGCACTTGCTTAGTATGTGTGAGGCACTGGGTTCAGTCCTTAGCACTGCATAAAAAAATATATAAAATACAATAAAAATTTTTTTAAAAAGACTTAGACATGGAGCAAGTAAGCAAAAGAAAATATGTTCCATATCATTGTCTTTTAGGAAAATAATTAAAATTACAACTAGATATCACTACACTCATATAAAAATGTCAAAAAATTTAGAAACAAAACAATAATGTCAGCAACATGACTACAAAATTCTGGCAAGGAAGCAGAGCAACTGAAACACTATCTCGAATATGCTGATGGGCCTGCAAAGTGGTACAACCACTTCAAAAGGCTTCTTGGTGATTTCGTATAAAGTCAAACATATACTTACCATAAGATCCAGCTCTTAAAATGTAAAAAGCAAAGTATATGTCAATACAATTGTTTATAGAGACATTACATGTTACAGCCCCAAATTGGAAATAACCAAATACCCATTAACTGATAAATGCACAGTTAATTATATTTTATACAATAGAAAACTATTGAGCACTATAAAGAAACACATAGCTTAAAATGCATCAAGTCACACATTTTTGAAACATGCATCAAGCTTGACGAAAGAAGCCAGATACAAGATTTCACACTGTATGAGTCATTCCAATGACATTCTACCAAAAGGCAAAACTATAGAAATATAAATCTCCCCAATGGTTATTATGGACTGAGGATAGGAAAAAAAGATATGATCATAAAAGTTATAAAAGGAAACAATTTAATGTGATGGAAACATTCATATTCTATATCTACATTCAGGTAGTTTTCTACATACATTTGTCCCAAATGGCCAAACTACACAACCTAAAAAGGGCAGATTATGTTGTCAGCAATTTATACCTAAACAACCACAGTTAAAAAACAACATCCCTTCTTTCAAAAAAAAAAAAAGTCATATAGTTTCTATTATGTATGATAAAAATGTGCTGAAAAAGAAATTATAAAGACCTCATATATTGGAATGATGGAGTTGAATAGTTTAAAATTATTAATTATGAATTCTTCTCAAACTGATCATGAGATCAAATACAATCTATCAAAATCTCAAACTTGTTTTTGATTTTGTTTTCTCAGTGTATATGGGAACAGAGTGAAGAGATTGACAAGCTGGTTTTTAAATTTATAAGGAAATGGGAAATGTAAAGATACTTAGAAGACACTGGAAATAATGAAGAACAACACTGGAGAATGTACATTTACAAATATTAAGAATTACAAATCTGTTGGATCTAATCAATGTGGCATTTATGCTAGGATAGATAGACTACATTTGTAGAATTGAGAATCAAGAAAAAAGCTATGCATATACAAAATACATGACTGCAAAATAATGCAAATACAAAGTAGTTAGAAAATGATGACCCTTCCAATTAATATTACTGGCTTAATGGAGATATACTTATGGGGAAAATATGTTTGTCATTATCTCACACCATACAACAAGTAATTTCAAGGTGTCTTATAGTTCTAATGTGAAAGTTGAAACAATAAGATCTCATAAGAAAGCACAGGAAAATAGCTTCATATATATGTAGATGTTCCTTCAACATGATACAATAAGCATGAACAGTAAACATATTGAAAATAACAACATAAAATCTATAAAGTTCTAACCAATAAAATACCTCATTAAGAGAACGCAGTGATGAGTTCACAGTTCTGAGCCACATACTCAAAAGATTTGCAACATATATTCTGCAAAATCTCAAATCAAATATATCTGCAAATCAGAAAAATGGAAACAAATTAACTAATAATTAATTAATTAAATTAACTAAGATCCAATAGGGCATAAAATGTTGCTCAACGCCATTAATCGCCATTAATCATTAACAATATGCAAAGTCTAACCCTAAAATGACAAAACAAACTGAATAACCTGGACTAATTTAGAAACTCTTCAGTAAGCATTAGCAATGATACAGAGCAACTGGATTTTTCATAACTTACTGATGAAAACTTTAAGGCATTTCATACCCCATTGATAATGATAATAGGAGAACCATAGCATCAAGAGAAGAAAAAATGGGACAATTTTCTTGCACAGAGATGAAAAACAAAAGTATTAGTGTAAGGATTCATTAAAATGCCTGACACAATTATCTGATAACAACTCATGTAAATAAGAGTGATCAAAAATATTTCTAAACGTTACATGCCCACAGATTTGGCACTTTTCAAATACATGAATATACATGGGGGTATCTATATACTTTCATACTTATATTAATTCTTGTTAAGTATAATACTCATAATATGTATTAAGTATAAGTATTATAATACTTGAAAAGCATATGCAAGTACATATAAAATGTATGTAAGTATGATGCCTATAAAATGTATATGATTATATTTTTATACTTATACTTTTATATAGTCATGTATATTTTTAGTAGTTCATCTGTAAAACAAAGTCTTCAATTATGTAAGCATACTAAAACCTAATAAAATCATTCTGCTACTGCTGCCTCTGGCAATAATTTCAAATACTCTGACTCTGTAGAGTTAGAAATGGCCATGCATTATTCATCTAAGAAATAAAGGAATTGTTTCAACAGTTTGTTAATCGTGTGGAAGTTCTACTGAGCTATGTTTAAAAATCCCAGGATAGTGATCAGTTTATCTTTGTGTAATATATTCTTGAAGCATAGCTAAAGGCAAGTTAGTATTTTATTCTTATGAGGATTTAAACATTATACATCAAAGGATTGGTAGGCAGGTACTTTATTCTGGCAAATAGATCAAGAAAAAAAAAACAGAAGTGTGATTAGAGGAAATTCCAGGCTAGATGGCCATAATTACAACAACTAAAAAATGATCACTCATCAAAATGACCTTCACTTAATCTATGTGAGGAAAAACACTGTGATATATTTTCTAAACTTTCCTTGCCCTGATTTTATAAACTGAATCCATTACAAATATAGTCATAGAACCAACTTCTTATATCTCACAGAAAGAAAAAAATCTCTTTGAATCATGTCCCTAAAAAAAGTAAAGGTTTCAATCATTTGTGCATCACATGATAACTGATAGCTGTCCTTCACTTTCTAAAAATATTTGCTAAATTCAATACTTAGCAAGAGCATTCTCAACCTACTTATCCTTCTGCAATGCAAGGCAAGGAATCAACATTATATGATAAATCAAAGTGAAACTAGCATCTTTGTACCATTCCCAAGGTATCATATCAAACTAATTTATTTTTACATCAAAGGGATTATAATTTGCCAACTATATCCTTTTACATCTTGATGGATAAGGACAGAGTTAAAAATCACACTTAGAGATTGACATCTAACATAGACTGGAAAATAACATATGGATATTATCTGAGCTTCAGGTAGAGGCCAGTGAAAGGTGAATTTCCTTATTCAGCATTTCTGTTGTGAAATCATCTATGAAGTAATGGCAAAAGTGACCAGAAAACTGAGAGGCAAATGCTAATAAAATGGACAAAATTGAAGAATTTCATGGTACATAGACAAGAATGTCTACTGTGAATAATATAAACAATTAATCATTAATAAGAAAAATGTACAGAATATATCATTCCTAGGTCTTTCATTTGAAATGCTTAAAGCCTTAATATTCCTGTGACAAATAAGAGACTACCACAGGTAATTTGGGGTTTGAGAGACAGAAATACTCTGTGCATCAAAAGTAATTTTGCAATGCAATTCTAGTTGTTATTTATAGGGTAACTTAAGGTAAAAAAAAAAAAAAGTAATTCTGCTTCCATAGCTCACATATAACAATTTATGAAACAAGAACAACTTTTGATTTAGAAAGCACTTAATGCTCATACTTTTTTGTTTTTTATTGTGAGCTCCTTACCCTCTTTAGGTTAAGCCAGTAAGTTCCTTTTTTTTCCTCCTATTTTATAGATTTATCTGTTTCATAAGCCAAACTTGAATATTAATAGATCTGGCAATAATTGTTGTATACCTTTTTTCAAATAAAATGTCTATTGTGAAATAAAATTAACATGAGATGCCAATTGCATATAGCATTGTGAAAATATCTTTAAATGCAATATTTATCTAAGGAAGAAGCAACAGGCACTTAGACTCTTCTGGCTGAAGAGCAATTAATGCACACAATAGGAAGGAAATTTGGCAATATTTGTCTAATAACATAAGAGCATATAAATTTCGATTGACTACTTTGATATCAACATAGTTAAGGAAAATATCAAGTTGCACAATACTATATAGAACAGGAATTAATAATTGTGTGTGTGTGAGTGTGTGTGTGTGTGTGTGTCTGTTGTATGTCATTAGAAGAATGTAGTCACCAGGGAGAGGAAAGAGGAGGGAATGAGAAATAAAATTACCAAAGTTATGTTATGTGCATGAATAAATATGTGACAATGAAATCCACCATTATGTATACTTGTAATACACCAATAAAATTTTTTTTTTAAAATGAAGTCAACCTAAATTTCAAAAAGTTACTTAAATAAGAAATAGTGTACTTTTATACTATGATAAAAAGAAATAACTATAAATTATATGTAACATACTATGCATTATTGTGAAAGTGTTTTGAAATAAAAAAATTACAAGAGGATACAATTAGAATGTGAAAATTTGATTTTTCTTCAAAATATTCTCAAAAATACTTGATAAACATCTATGATCATCACATAATTATCATTTCTATCTATGTAATAAAAACTCAGAAATTGAGGAAAGAAAACATCTTTCCTATTCTGATTAAGGGTACTTACTAATAACACGAATCATAACTAATGGTGGAATGTTGAAAGCTTTCCTCTGTCATAAGGAAATAAGATAGTGGCCACTTTCACACTTCCATTCATTCACCATTATATCAATCATTTTTGCCTGTACAATAAACCAGAAAAACATGAGCAACATAAGTAAGAACATCAAAGAAGATTAAATTAAATGAGAGCTGCTCCATGTTTAAAAGACTGATATCTGCTGAGAGCCAGAGGAGTCTGTATGGCCCCTGGCATTTTGCCAACAGTATTGACAGGCGAGGCATTACTATCCGCCTCTGCCGCTACTTTTGAGTTCTCGCACTACTTTCGAGCTCTCCTGGGGATTTCCAGGGGCCATACAGACTCCGCTGGCTCTCAGCAGATATCTTAAAGACATCAATGCTACCTAAATCGATAAATAGATTTACTTTACCAAATCTCAAAATTTAAATTTTTTTATTGGCTTATTTACTTATTTTTATTAGGTATATATGAGAGAATGCATTTTGATTCCTTGTATACAATTGGAGCACAACTTTTCCTTTCTCTGGCTGTACACAATGTAACATTGCATCATACATACATCATAGGTACACGCAAATTTTGCATGTGGCAAAAATTTGTTCCCAAAATGTAGGCTCTCTCTTCACCTCATTGATTGTAACACGTTCTCAGCAAAATAAACAGACAAAAGAAATTAAAGGGATGAAAATAGGAAAAGAAGAACTCAAACTATCATTATTTGCTGATGACATGATTCCATACTTAGAGGATCCTAAAAACTCCACCAGAAAACTTCTAGAATTAATGAATTCAGTAAAGTAGCAGGATATAAAATTAATAACCATAAATCAAATGAATTTCTATACATCAGTGATTAATCCTCTGAAAGAGAAATTAGGAAAACTACCCCATTCACAATAGGCTCACTAAAATACTTGGGGATCAACTTAATAAAAGAGGTGAAAGACCTCTCCAATGAAAACTACAGAACACTAAAGGAAGAAATTGAAGTAGACCTTAGAAGATGGAAAGATCTCCCATGCTCTTTGATAGGCAAAATTAATACTGTCAAAATGGCCATACTACCAAAGTGCTCTACAGATTCAATGCAATTCCAATTAAAATCCCAGTGACATTCCTTATAGAAATAGAGAAAGCAATCATGAAATTCATTTGGAAAAATAAGAGACCTAGAACAGCCAAAGCAATCCTTAGCAAGAAGAGTGAAGCAGGAGGCACCACAATACAAGACCTTAAACTATACTACAGAGCAATAGTAAAAAAAAAAAAAAAAAAAAAAAAACCAGCATGGTATTGGCACCAAAATAAACTTGTAGACCAACGATACAGAATAGAGGACACAGAGACTAATCTTCATAATTACAGTTATCTCATACTAGACAAAGGTGCCAAAAACATTCATTGGAGAAAAGATAGCCTCTTCAACAAATGGTGCTGGAAAAACTAGAAATCCATATGCAGCAAAATGAAACTAAAACCCTATCTCTCACCATGCACAAAACTCAAAGTGGATCAAAGACCTAGGATTAGACAAGAGACCTTCACCTAAAAAAGGAAAATGTAGGCCCAAATCTTCATCAGGTCAATTTAGACTACAACTTCCTTAACAAGACTCCTAAAGCACAAGATATAAAATCAAGAATTAATAAATGAGATGGATTCAAACTAAAAAATTTCTTCTCAGCAAAAGAATTAATCAATGAGGTAAAAGGAGAACCTACATTTTGGGCATAAATTTTTGCCCTTTGCAAGTCCAAATTTTTTTTTTAGGGAAAATGACAAGTGAATTTTAAAGTATATTAAACATCCCACTGGTAGTATTGACACAGGCCTGTAATTTCAGCAGCTGGGAGGCTGAGGCAGGAGGATGGAGAGGTCAAAGCCAGCCTCAGCAAAAGCGAGGCACTAAGCAATGCAGTGAGACCCTGTCTCTCAATAAAAATACAGAATAGGGCTGGGGATGTGGCTCAGTGGTCAAGTGCCCCTGAATTCAATCCTCAGTGCCAAACAAAAAAATCCCAAAATATAAAAAATAATCCTGAATAAGGACAAACTAGGAAAACTTACTTGACCAAATATTAAGGCTATTATAATAAAGTTATTAATATAGTGTAATATTATTGCAAAACATGGCAAATGGAACAACCAATGTCCAGAAAGAAATCCACAAATAGAGATACTTACTCATAAAGAAGGAATACTTGCTTAAGGATATGGAAAAAGTAGAAAGGACATTATTTTTTTTTTAATGAAACAATTGAATAATAAGAAAAAATGCATTTTAATCTTTAAATCACATCTACGGAAATGATTGGAAAAAAAATGTGCTTCTAAAAGACAATACGAGCCAGTTGCAGTGGTTCACTCCAGTATCCCCAAGGGCTCAGGCAGTTGAGGCAGAAGAATCAAAAATTCAAAGCCAGCCTCAGCAATTTAGCGAAGTCTTAAGCAACTTAGTGAGACTCTATCTCAAAATAAAGAAAAAAAAAGAGGCTGAGGATGTGGCTCAGTGGCAAAGTGCTCCTGGGTTCAATCTCCAGTATCAAAAACAAAAAGACAATATGAAAGAATACTTTCAGGATAATGGAAAAATATTTCCTCAACAGATAATAAAAGCATGAATTATAAATAACTGTTAACAGAGTACTTTAAAACCACACACTGTCTTCCAAAAATAGACACAATTGAATGAAAGACCAAGCGGGAGATTGGCAATGCACGTAACTATCAAGGCCTGAAAAGGAGAACTTATAGTAAACTCAAAGATATAAAAGACAACCAAGTAGAAAATGCATAACAAACTTCAACAAGGACTTTTCACAAAAGGGGACATCCTAATATAAAGAATAAATGAATGAAGGGATTCCTTGTAGTTGTCAAGTAGGAATAAATTTAAAATGCTATCAGCTACCGTCACCTCAGTTTGCTAGTATGAAAATGCCAACGTCAAGGAAACGATGGAACAAACTGGAACTATCATTGCTAGTGACTAGGATTTAAAATTGTATGAGCATTCTCAAATAATATTTAGTATTATTTTATTAAGTTAAAAAATGCAAACCCCATGGCCTGGAAACTCCATTCCCTAGGATACTATTAAAAAAAATGTTAATACATGGCACCATTATACATGTAAAGCAGTTGTACTTTAATTGCTAAAATGCAGAAACAACTAAATAGTTGATGTATACTAGAATGGATAAGTTTTCACTTACATGATGAAATGCTATAGAGCAACGAAAATGTGAAAACTTCTGCTGCATGAAACAGTATGTGTGAATCTTACAAATGTGACACTGAACAAATTAAGTGAAACAAAGCAAATTGTGTGTGATAGGATTCCATCTGTGTAAAGTTCAAAGAGGCAAAATCAATGTGTTACATTAGGAATTAGGATGGGGCCACCTTTGGAGAAAGGTAAAATAGTGGTTAGGAAAGTTCACCAGGGAGGTTTCCGGGACTAGTTTTTTTTTTTTTTTTCCAGTTTATTTATTGCTCTAAATGCAGATGAATAAGCACATTCATTTAATGATAATTCATCAGATATCTATATTTCAATTTGTAAATTGTAAGAAATAAAATTTTAATAAAATATTTTATTAACATCAAGTTGTTTTCCATGCCACAGCTAGATATACTTTCATGTTTGTAACCATAGAGTATGAAAATTTTCAGATAATAAATATTTAGAGACTGGTGAAATGTTTTGTTCTATATCTATTCTTTTGCAATTAAAATGTCAACTATTATGTGGGCATAATATAACTTTTTTTTCAGTCTTCTAACCAAAGTTTGAATTATTTATTTCAGGAAAGTTCTAGTATCAGGGTTTCTTTGAAAATATTGACAGATACAAAGATACTTTATCTGCAATGTGTGTTACAGTGTGTGTGTGTGTGTTGTGTGAACAAAATAGTAAGGGTTGTAAATTTAAAAATTGACCTAGTTAAGCCATCCAGTCAGTAAGATCTATTAGCTTACTTGGAATGCTGATAGACGCTTGTTTCTATTAAACAACAGCAAAAAAGCAAGTACATATCTAACCATGACAGCTTTTAATAGAGGGTTTGCAGACATGATGTGTTCTCAGTACCCAATGAAGAGTTTTTGGAGGGAGAAGTACACAGATCTTGGCCTGACTAAAAGCAAGCAGAGGATACAGAAAAGGAATCTCGTTACTTCCCATGAAAAGGAACATTTTTCTACCTATCTATAAATATATAATTATTTTTAAATACATTTATGTATGCATAGTATTAAGGAAATAATTTAAAAATGTATTCCCAAAGACATCTTGTGTTAGAATGTTGTTCATTTGCACACTTGGTTCTATGTATGGTAAAAGTTTAGCAACGAGACAAAAAAAAAGTAAGACCTTTTTTTAGATTTCACATATAAGTGAGATAATAAGGTATTTTTATTTCTGTATTTGGCTAATTTCTCTTCACATAATATCCTCCAAGTGTCTACCCGTATTGTCAAAGTAGTAGTTCCTTCTTTCCAAACAATGAATAATATTCCATTGTATATGCATGTGTGTGTATGTGTATCACAATGTCTTTATTCACCCATGGATGGAGGTTGTTCTGCATCTTGGCTATTGTGGATAATTCTTGGATAAAGGTGGGAGTACAGACATCTCTCAAAAGTGGCGATCTCATTTTCTTTGTGTATATACCCAGAAGAAGGATTGCTGAGACATATGGTACTTCTATTTTTATTTTTTTGAGAAACTTTCATACTGTTTTTCAAATGGCTGTATCATTTCACTCTATCTCTGTATATGATTTTATATATATAATGTTGAACACCTTAAATACAAACAATATGAAGGAAAATAAGGAGAAACAAAAGAAGAAAATTTTAAAAAGGCAAACAGGAACTATGTTAGTTTGCAGCTGGGAAAGAAAGAAAGCTAAATCAGCAGACAGAGGAAAGTATCAAACTTAGGTTTTATTGGAGTGGTCTAAGAATCAGCTTCTATGGAATGAGAGTAACAAGAATCAAACGAGTGATCAGTATTTCTAACCAGGATGTGGACCAATATGTCTCTTACTGAGTATAAGAGAATCGAGAAACTAATGGGGAAATATAGTATAAATTAAGAAACTGCAGACCTGAGCATTGTTATAAATTATTCCTATCCAGATCTGCTGACTGCTGTCTTAGTTAGTCTGTAGTGGCCCTAGGATTCACAGTATCTAAAGTATCAGATCAAAAGTCCTCAAATCCTGGAAAGAAACTAGGTTTTTAACACAGTGTTAATCTAGGATTTATGTCTTGGCCTAGAACATGTTAATTTTAGAAAACAATGATTGATTTTATTAATTTCACTTTTCTTAAATTCTTAAAGCAAAAATAACTTGAGACGATATGTGATCTCTACTTCTTCCAATGTTTGGGTCAGTAAGTAGTGTCCAGTTTAAAAAAAAAAAGGAGTTATTTCTGTGTATACTAAGAATTTTACAATTCAATGTGAATATAATAAAAAAGACTCTTCAAAACACTACAATTGATGTAATTCCATTAAGAAGTTGAATCTTTTAATGTGGATTATTACTTTTTTGCCAACTGATCATTAGTGAAAAAGCTAGCTATTTGATAAGAAAATGTCATAGTGCCTTCATTTTGATGCCCTTAGGGTAAGAAACTGATATCTAATAAATTGGGTTCTTCCTTCTTACATGTGAAATAGTTAAAATTATATCTATAAGATATAAGGTTTTATCAATTGTAAGATATTTTTCCATCACATTCAAATCTATTTTGTACATGACTTGCTTTATTTTGTTCCCCAGTAAACAAGTCACATTTATTCTTAGTAAAGATTTATCATTTCTGAATGTCACTCAGATAGTTAAGTCATAAGCTCAAAGCAGTTTTAAAAATGCAACTAAAGATAGACTGTGACCTTCTAGATGGTGAAAAGACTTATTTGTGAGCCATATGGTCAGCCTCAGGCTGAAGACATTAAGATTGAGGCTGGAGGGAATTCAAACCATGACACTGATTAGCACATATGTCCCCACTTTGGATGCACCAAAAAAACATCAAGAAAATATTTTATGACAACTTGTCTGCTGTCATTAAAGCAATCCATACACAAAGAAAGGAATCATTCTTGGAGATGTCATTGAGTGAGTTTGGAGCCACAACAATTTTCATGAAATTGAGATACAACTGTAGGCAAGATTTACAGGGCTTAAAAGACCATGGATTCGGGGTTGGGTGGTATTTCTGATTGATTCATTACAAATATACTGAAATTGTCACATTTCTTCTCCTTGATATTAATTCTTAATTTGTGAGGTTGTATTCCAAGCGGCAAAAATAAACCGACATACTGAATCTTGTGCCGAATTTGTGAAACTCATGATAAATTTCTAGTTACTAACTCATGTTGACTATTTAATTAATTAATTTTCAGAAAGTTACTTTTTTTCCAGTGTAAGATGATTTCATAGTCATTTTATCCTCTGATTGTCATATTATAGTTTTTAGGCAGAGTTCATCAAATTCCCCTTTTTAGATTTTGTTTTCTTTTTTCAGGCTGAAAAGCATGCTTATAAAGATGGAGAGTGGCAAATTGATGTGACAGCTTGTAAAATTTCACATTTTCCAATTCTTTTTCCATGATTTAGACTTAGAACCTCAATGCAAATTCTCTAACACTATTACCTAACCTTATCACCCTCAAGCTTGAGACTTTATGGCAGTCTCAAATACTGACTGGCAGCATGAAGAATATCAAACACACATCACATTTTCAGGGTTTGAAATAAAAATAACTATGTTTAGAAAGACGTCTGTGGTCTCATTTAACAGATCATTTCAATGTAATAAAATGTTGTCATGATACCCTGAAATTCTTTTTTCCATAATCATATTCATAATAATCCATCTTCAAAACCAATATAAAATGATTTTCTCAGCTTATAAAATATTTCTAAATGCACCTTGATTCCTATTTTTTTGAGGGTGATTGTTCAACCTTTGGGCAGGTATAGCCTTCATCTGTACAGGTATGAATCTACTCTATTGCCAATACAGGTGAGTAGCCGAACAGTAAAACTTATTACTAATGTAATATGATAGCATATTAATGATGGTTACTGATTAAGAATTTTGAATACAGAAAACATACAGAGTGGGTTTTTTTTTTTTTTAGGATGGTGGGGATTGAACCCAGGGACTTGCACATGGTAAGCACACACTTTACCATTGAGCTATATCCCCAGCCCCAGAGGTAGGGTTTAACAGAGGTAAGGAACTGCAAAAGATGCATGCTAACTTTGCACATTTGGTGAAAAAGTATGATATAATAAGGAGAAAATGTATTAATTTACATATATGAGGAATAAACCATGTCAGATTAACAAGCTCAGGCAACATCACAGACAACACGATAAGATGATGAGGACAGATCAAGATTCATTTTCTTTCAATCACAGTAGTGGAACAAGCTAAAAGCATACTGAACTACAAACTAGTCAGGAACAAATGCATGTACTACTCACCGTTTTTCTCAAATTGGAGGCTGCTTATGAAATTTTAATGTGAAAAGCTACAAGTAAATAGTAACTAGAGTCAGACCCAGAGGTGACTGGTTCTATCCTAGGAAAAGACATAGGAAGCATTTGAAAACGTGTATGTCATAGACAAAGAAAGAATTCTTCAACTTTACCAGAAGAGATTTAACCATGGTTGTATATCGAGGTATCTTTGAATATTTTATAGCTTTTATATTCTCTGCTGACTTAGTCATGGCTATTGTAAATATATGCAAATCCACATTGCCTCACTTTTCATTTCTTGGACTCCCCAAAAAGAAAAGAAAAAAGTTTTATTGGTGCATTATAATTATACATAGAATTCATTGTGCCATATCCATACATGCACATAACATAATTTGATGGATCTCATTCCCCAGTACCTTCCCTCTCCCTCCCTTCCTTCTCCCTGATCTGCTTGTTCTACTCTTACTGATCTTCCTTCTGTTGTTATTATTTTCATTAGTACATTACCTTTATATACATATAAGAGGTTTATCATGGTATATTTCTACTGAGACAATATTTAACTTGGTAGATATTGGTTTTCAGTACTTCCCCCTGCCCCCATTCTTCCTTCAGCCTTAATCCCTTTCCTCTCTACTCTATTGTAGCCTTTCTCTTTCCATGAGATCCCTGTTTTATTCCTTTCTTCTTTCTTTCTCTCTCTCTCTAGTGCTACATATGAGAGAGAACATTCAACCTTTGACTTTCTGAATTTGGTTTATTTAGCTTCATATAATGAACTCAAACTCCATCCATTTTCCTGCAAATGACATAGTTTCATTCTTTTTGGTGGCTGATCAAAACTCCATTGTTTACATATGCCACCTTTTCTTTATCTGTTCCAGACAAGAAAATCTTAAAAGGGAGAAGAATAATAAATTAATATAGACTGAAGCTAATTTGCCCTCACTCTTTCTCCCCTAACCCCCTAGAGTTCACTTATTAGTTTTACATGGGTTATTCTATTAGGTATAACTCATTTATACTTTATGGAACTCATAATAATCTAGTCTCAAAGTTAGTCACACTAAACCAATAAATATTTTAAAATCGTAACTGTCCAGGATATTCAGATTTGAAACAAGTAAGTGTGCCTTTCATATCAGAGAGAACACTTGACACAAATGGTCCTTGAGATAGTCCTCCTGAGAATTTGTCTCAGTTTAAAATGGTCTCCTGAAGAGAGAAGGTCTCAGAGGCTGTGATGTGGTTAGCATTGGTCTTTTCATCATTGGTATTGACATCATTGGTACAAAAAGCCAGCAAATAATTCTTCTTTTCATTTTGCTAAAATATGAGCAAGTTGAGGAGATAGATTAAAGGAACAAGCAGACGGAAAGTAAAATATCGATTATTATAACACTAAAAATATAGATTGGAGAAAAATAACTTTGTTTACTACTACTATTGTATTGTATTGCATCGTATTGTAATGTATTTCTGTACATGGTATTAAGAGATTTTCTACCACTTCATAGTGTAGCACTAAAAATCAAAGTTTTCTCTATGAGCACATTGAGCCTTTTCATTTTATATAGGCACATTCTGATTTTTTTCAACCAAATTCTCAAAGTTATCAACAAGAGAAGTCATATCCTTCTTTGGAAAAGAAGTAATCAGAAAGAGTGTAGGAGTATTTCCCTAATCATGTGCCTCTCTCATGGAAGGATATGTCAAGAGTAGAGAGTAAGCTGATTCATAGGGAGGATGGAATGAAAAGAACATACATAAAATGAGAGTCCACCTGGAATTTTCACCCAAAACTGAACTGTTATTTCCTTCACAAACTATCTAATCAATCACATCTTTATTTTCATTTTTCTCTTCATCTGAATGTTAAATTTTGGATTTTTAATACTGTTTCATCTTGTCTTCTCTAAACCAATTAGTAACTCTATCAAAACTTTTTCATTAAAGGAAATGTTCCAAACTCCTTTTCCCTTTGTATTGCCACTATTCTCCATCACTTATAATCAAGCCAGCATCTTCTACAGGAGTAAAAGAACTCTGGCCCTCTGAGAGTCTCAAAAAGCAAGGGTGAGGGGCGGGGGAGTTATTCAATGTACATAATTGAATATATTTTAGAAATGCTGCATGCCTTATTCCATTTTAGAGATTTAGTATCTCATTAGCAGAGATGCCTTCCAATATAGAAATCTCTTTGTCTAATTCAATCCAAAATTCCCAGTCTTATTTCACATGGCAAAAGTTTTTAAGGAACTAATAGCTCCAATGACCTCTAAGAGCTAGTGTTCTGTGAAACACACTTTGAGAAATGCTCTCTCAAGATATTTTAATGACTATCTTGTAAGTTCCCTGACTTTGAAGGTACTCATGCCAAACAAATCAATTGCTATGATATGATAGAACTGTCATGTTTGAAAGCATTGAATGCATTCATATTGTCTCTTGGACAAAAATATGGTGAAATTAGTCAGGTTAATATTTAAAGTCAAGTATAATCTTTACTCAAGATATCTTTTAGAGTATTCCACTATTTCCTAAAACAAAATTCTTGCCTAAGTTAAAAATATTCTTTCACTCCTACACAAGACAAATAACCTGAGTTGTCTAAACCTCAGTTTCCATAAATTCTGTGCCATCACTAAGACATCACTAAGCCTTTTCAGACCCATACTACTCTATATGAGCTCTGAAACTCATCACATTCTATGCACTTGGCCTTATCCTATCCTGATTTTCCATATCACTGTGTTCTTTGTTGTTCAGTAGGCTCCTCAGAAATAGAATGCAGTGGTTAAGAACCTTGGATCCACAGCTTAGCGATGATAACTTCATAACTTTGTGAGTGGGGTTTCTCTTTTGAAACTCTCAGAACACTCTGGTACCATGTGCAAACATTCAGAATAGGCTTCTGAAATATGAAAGCCCACAAAAAGCAGAACCGAGTGGTCCCAGCATAGATTCCTGAGATCAATGATTCCTTAGTCAGCTGAACAAAGGCACATGAGTGAGTTTAGAAGAAGTACTTGCCATCTGAGTTCAGCCCAGATTCACACCTACAAAAGCAGGTTGTTGTAAGCTATTAAGTTTTATGGTGTTTTGTTACACAAACCAAACTGAATTTATAGGAATCACTCTGTGAATTGATAATTAATCAAACATTATGAAAAACAAGCAGATGTTAAGTCACCTAATTTATGTCCTTTTATACACAAGAAAATATTACTTGGCTTCTTATACATGAAATAGTTATTCACTAAATAATAAGTATCATGAACCTGTATATAAAATTGTGTGATTTTTGTCCTGAATACTAGTTAGTTTAGTTATTGTATCAGTAAAAGTTTATTCTTTCAGCAGCTGGGTTTCCTTGTCAGAGTTCTTTGGTTGTGACTTGATTTTTAGCTTACCAATTGATCCTGCCACATCCTGTTCTTCAAAGGAAGTACTCTGTGACATGAAATATACTTTAAACAATGCTCATGCACAAATAACTCTGGTACTTGAAAGCTAACATATTCAAAGAGGATGATTATGTGTTATAACATTCTACATAGATCTCTGAGGGAAAAAAATATCAGCCTTTTTTCAACTTGTATACTGTCAAGCAATATGAAATTTCTTATACCTATGTTATTGTGCAGAGCTCCAGAAAATTACATCATTTGTTTACACATACATAAGATACACTTTCATAGGGCTCTTGGTAGCAGGATAGAGCATTAGGATATGGGACATAAGGGTGATTGATAATTTTGTTTGTTTTACACAGATGCCCCTGAAAGCTTTAGAACTACTTCATTGGAATTGGTGTGGTGTTAATGAATGTTCATCAAGAACACTTAACATTTTAGTATATAAATTTTCTTGAAGTATGTGTATTACAATTAGTGTAGAATCCACATTTGCATTTGTTTAAAACACATACAAACATTGGGAAAATGAATATTTCTATTTCACTGAAGCTTAGACATATTTATCCTTTTCCATTATATATATGGTGATTTTTTTAAAGTAAACTTTAATCTTATTATTCCATAGATTCAATGAAAGTGTGCCATTTGAGTTTGATGGTAGGTGGAGTTTGTGAAATTCTTCTAAGACTTTTTCTCAGTCTATGACTATGTTTGTTATCAGATAGTAGAGGACCAATTCACCAAGGCTAGAACAGAAAGGTAAATTAGAAACAACAACAAGGGGAGATTGCTTTTTAGCTTGTGATTAAACATTTGAAAATCCAGTCTATATAGATACCAGAGATCAACTGTAGAATGCATTCCAATTATATAAGTAGTCATGAAGTATGAGGGTATGGTATGTAGCCCAAACAAGTGGATAAATCCATCAGAGAGGCAAAAAAAAAAGGTCCAAGCTATTCTCAGGTAAAGAATATTCAGGCAAGGTAAATCAATGAATATGTATGAGATACTACTGGCAAGATGATGTTATTTAGAGACACGTATTTGTCTATTCTAGAACTCATAATTTAAATCTTGTGCTTCCTTAGGGATAGAATATAGTCTTCAAGTTGCAACCATTATAAGATGATTATAGGATATGTTTCTGAACATTTGGACTCTGTTTGGGGTACATGAAAATGAATATGAAATAAAATGCAAGAATAATTTCCTATTCAGTTCATACAGGGGTATTACCTCATTGACTGGCAAAGACCTATTGCAGATAACTCTGTGACAGAACAAGAATGAGTTTAGGATCAGTATTAAACTATTAACACACTCTTACATTTTATAGTTTGTTTAGTTACTTTACATACTCAGCCCATCATTTCACTGTATATAATTATTCATATTTAGTCTAGGTTTTTAGGCCCATTCAAGATTTACTATTAAACTCATTGTTATTTGTTGGATCGCAAATTGCATATTAACAACTTTTGGCATCAATTTATTTTTACGTTTATGGAAACCAAGATCTAAATGTTAATAAAGTCATTCTGCTTTCACAAACTGAGAAAATTTCCTCTCACTGTGCCATGGTCATGGTTCTAATTCCAAGGTCTACTATTTCAGTAGGCATTTTTCCCCTGAGTAATGAGAATAAGATCCTTCTCCTTGGGTCACTTGAAACTGGATATTTTACTATGTAACTTGTATGTTTAAAAGGCATATTCTTTAAAAAAAAAAAAAGAATAAAAGAACTGGTTCTCCAGTGGAATTTGAGGTGCATGAATCACAGACAATGTTATTTCCTTTTTATTTCTCTGAAGTCTATCTAGACCCCTGATATACATTGAAGGCACCATAACATTTGTGGAATAAGAAAATTATGAATAAATTAATCATAAGGCTATCTCTGATTACTCACTTTTGGTAAAACTGCCAACATCAAAATAAAGGAGAAGAACTATGACATATTAGGAAATTATATATATATATATATATATATATATATATATATATATATATGCAGAATTTCTAAAACTTTGTAATTTCCTGAATTGTAGGAGTAACTGTCACAGAGCTCCTAAATTTCTTGTAATCTCTTGAAAAGAGAATATTATGTTCTGAGGCAACTGTCACTTGTCTCCAGGATAAAGGCTGGTTACCAGAAAGGCCAAACCATGATTATAAGCTTAAAATTATAACCCCATCCCCAATCTTTGGAGACAGACTTAAAAATGGAGTTAATAATCAATCCAACCTACGTGATGTAGTACCCATCAAAATCTCTTAGCTAGTGAATTTCTAGGTTTGTGAACACATACCAAACAGGGTGGCAGCCCCTAACTCAGGCTCTGCACTCAGGGACCTTTCCATACATCACCCTGGGTATCTTTTTATATGGCTCTCACATGTGTCCTTATTCACAGATCCTTAATATGACAAAGTGGCAAACATGTGTTTCCCTCAGTTCTCTGAATCAGCCAATGAAATTAATTTAACCCAAGGAGCCCTCAATCTTTGGGATCTGTCTGTAACTCCTGGTGAACTGAACTGAATTAGAGTTGAAATCTTCTGGGGTTTCTTTTTGTGTGGGGAACAATTCCCAAATACCTATCAGAAGACACATGTTCTTCCTTGTATTTTGGGTTGAGTGGTATGTAAAACTAGAAAAAAAAATGTTTTTTGTTTTCCTTTTTATGCAGTTACAAGAACAAAAAGAGATAAGGTAACCAGATTAAATCAAATTTACTCAAAATTTGTCTCACTACATTAGCTAGAAATCTTAAAAACAGACATTTGGTTATGTCATCAGGACACAGTTCACTGGCAAGCACCAAGCTAAATGTAACAAAATTAGATGGCAGGGAATGCAAGTCAGCATGCTGATTGATAATTCAGAGCAACCAACTTTAAGAAAATAAAGATTTTAAAAATCTTCAGCCAGCATAACAATTGATTTGGGGGGTACACTGTACATCAATAAGACCAATTTTAATTTTAATTCATCTAAATTCATTTGCCTGAATGTTCTTACTCTTCTAAGATAAAACTAACAAGTTCTAGCTTAAGGACAAGCATGATTGGTAGAAGACATTTGGCAACAGTTGATGTACCTATAAAACAGAATTAAGCTTAGTTTTTCATCGCGTTAATGACGTATATAGGAAATGCCAAGTATTTAGCTATATTAGTTAATCAGGGAATCCATTGTGAATGATTAAAGGCACATTAAATATGTAATTTGTAAAACAGGCTCAAGGCTACTATTACATTTTTGCTCTAATGAGTTAATGTGTTTGAAGAAACGATGATGTTAGGCTAAAGTTGTTTTAACTTTAAAAGAAAAGAGCTTCTAATTAAAATAACCATAGACTCTCCTTGAAAATCTCATTGTCTTTGTAAAAGGAATTAAGAAATTGCATTTTGTCCTACAATTAAAATTTTAAAATACTAATAAAAAATGTGATAGGAAATGACCACAGTGGTGATGGAAAAGGGCCCCATTTCATTATAGCTAATCCAGAATTTGTTCAAATTGGAGGAATGTGAGAGATAACAGGAAACAAACCTCCTTATGTGTGGGTAAGAGAAAAACTTAAAGACAAATTAAATAGAGTGTGGGGGGGGGGAGGGTGATTCACAAATCAGGGAGCTCTTAGAAGCAGGCCAGGTTCTGTTAACTCTCCAAGTCTACAGCCAGAGAGAAGTGAGGTACAGAAAGCAGAAACAAATTACAGAGACAGCTTAACCAGTTAAAATCTGGTGTTTGCTTTATTTGAACTTAGTTCCACTAAATGTTGGCCACTATGCCTGACACTCTTTTTATTACAATGGTAAATTCCTAAATTAGGTTTTTAGTGTATTTACATATTGAGTAAGGTTGTAGCTTGCTGCATAAGGACTCAAGTATGTGAGTACAGAATCTTCTTTGGCCAAATTCAGTTTGATTTACCAAGTGATAATTTTATTGTGTTACCCAAATAAGCTATCCACCTATGAATGACTTTTGAGGAATGAGATTATTTTAGCTTTTTTATGCTCAATTCAAATAGTTAAAGATTGTGTCACTTTCAAATTGAATTGCACCTAATATATAAAGCTTTTTTTAGGGGAAAATTCTAATCCTTTAAAAAATTCCAATATCATTCAGGATGCAGAGTCATAGGAATTGTCAAGTTCTGTCTTGAGCTTGGATAGTTTCATATGTCAAAACTTGTAAGAATGATTTTTTATTTGGGGGATTTTTTTTTTAATCAACACTTCACTACAAGAAATCCACTTTAAAAAAGAAACAATATTATTTATCTTATGGAAACAAATGATTATCAATACCTAGTAAAATGATATTTGTAAGCTGCTTTATAAATGATAGGTCAAATACTATGGAAGATTGATCATCATATTTTCACAATAAGCCATCATTAAGTAATGACACTATTTTTGCAAAAAGAAAAGAACACATGAAGAAAAGATGTTATGTTTCTTATTATCTCCATTTCCATCTTCATGGCAATCCTTCAAAGCACTTTTCATGATCCAGTCTAAAAGCATTTTTTGGTGCTTGTCAGCATATAGCGCTTTTCTAAGCATTATTATAAATAAGATAATAAAGTTGTTATTTTACTTTTATCTATTCAAAATGCTGTCACTCACATTCTGTTTCCAAATGTGAGTTTGGATGATTATCTTGAGAGGAAGCTGGAGAATAAAATATTAGATTATATAATTATTTTCCTTTTAACTTTGGTAATTCATTCTCTTATATAGGTAGGAATAAAATTAGCACTTGTTTGCATTCTAATAACATTCAGAGGTAGCAGGTATTCTATATTATTTTAACATTTTTTAGAAGCCTGATATGTAATGGATATTTCTTACCATCAAAACTAATTTCAACCTGAGAAGTTATATAGAAAAATCACTGGTGATTCCATTTTTATATTTCATATTTTATCATTTAACTTAAAAAATCCAAATAAAGTGGGAAAATGTAGGACTTCTGGCCTGGAAAAGCAAGTATGTCTGGCTTTGATATTGTAATTAAGGAAGTATTTCTCATATGCTTGACTGATAGTATTTGCCTGGCTGGCACATATGTGTGTGTGTGTGTGTGTGTGTGTGTGTGTGTGTGTGTATATATATATATATATATATATATATATATATATATATATATATATATATATATATATATGATTTAAGGCAATGATGCCAAGGGGTAAAAGCATTATTAATTATATTTATTAACCAAAGCCCAGAGTGAACTTAAAAAACCATGTATTCCCAAAAATGCAAAAAAGGAGAATGCTTATTTTCTACCACGTTTGCCTCCTTTCCTAGGAAATATTTGCTAGATAGGAGTGATATTCTATCTTCCCTATATACAAGGAAAACACTTCTTCACCACAGGATAGTAGAACCTTTAAAATTAACTATCTGAAATGTTGTCTAAGTTCTATCTAGTTAACAATTAAACAACATATTCAATTATTTTCACTCTAGAAATTTGAGTCTAAAATGTTTTAGAACCAGCAATGAAATGTTAAATATTTTGGAAAAAAGTGGAAAATTGTGAACTGAGTAAGATTTTCAGAGATGTCAAAGACAGAAACCCATTGCACAATGACTTGCAGAAAACAGAGGAAATTAGCATAGCTAAATAAACCAAAGGCATTTTGGTAGATAAAACCTTAAAGCATAATTTGCAAAATAAGATTTCCAACTGAGTGGACAGAATAAGAAGGTGAACATGAATATCATCAATCACAGCAATAAACAACATTCAGATAATTCATAATCAGAATTGTAAAGTGAAAGTCCAAACCAAAAATAATAGAGGATCTAGAAAACAAAGAATTGTATAAAAATATATGTGAGAAAAATTATTAGCAAAGATACTTTAACACTATGTACTCTTGACAGGAAAGTGAATGTTAAATCAGGAACAGTCATTTAATGAGAGAAATCAGAGCAAATTTTTCATTATAATTGTTAAGTTTAGAAAATGCAAGCAATGAAGTCCTTTGGTCAGAATTTATATTTTATTCTGTAAACAAGTTAATTTTAAATTTTGTATCATTATGGGTCCTAATAAACATTGCAATCATGATATTGATAATTTTGACAAATCTTATGTTAATGAGATGCACAAATTATGTAATTCAGAAATCATAGTAGTATAGTTTCTCATAGTCATCAAGATATTTCAGATTGATCAGAGGGTAAATTTTTTTTTAAAGAGAGAGAGAAAATTTTTTTTAATATTTATTTTTCACTTTTAAGTGGACAAAACATCTTTATTTTACTTTTATGTGGGGCTGAGGATCGAATCCAGCATCCCACGCATGCCAGGCGAGTGCACTACCACTTGAGCCACATCCACGGCCCGCGTAAAATGTTTTATAGTATTCCTGAAGCAAATGTTTTGGGGGTTCCTGTACATGCTATTTGAGTATCTATTTTGAATTCTTAAGGCAGAAATTTTTAATATTTCATTGAAAAGAGGTCTTTGCTTAGATTTTTGTTTTGAAAATTAATATATATATATATATATATATATAAAAATTATATATATATATATATACATTAATACTTATATATTATATATATTACATATATATAATATATATGTAAATTCATATATATATATATATATATATATATATATATATATATATATATATATTTAGCTCTCCACTTCTCCAATTAAAATACCAGTATGCTATTGGGAATCACATATTTACTGTATTCTCTTATCTTTTTTATATCATTTCTCTGAAATGAATATCAAATAATGTAGATCAAACTTAGGGAATTTTTCAGAGGACGCAGGATTTTTTTTTAATTTGCCCACTTCACAATAAATGTTCATTATTTATCAGTATTAATTATATATTTGAACAGTAAATTTAATCGGATATTTGATCATGTCATTGAAAGTTTTTGTCACTTTAATTCAGAAACCATGAAGGAATAGGTAAAAATAACTCAAGATTGCTTTCTGATCCATATTTATTTCATGAAATGCTTGCCTTTTTTTCCTTATAGCATTTTCAAGTGCATACAAATGGCATTTGAGTACTCTTATTTTTTATTCTAATGTGAAAATTTTTATATTTTTATCATATATATGTTCTTTATTTTAACTTAGCTCCTAAGATTTTTTGGTTTGCAAAATATTGTATTTATATAAATGAGCAAATCAGAAAATTGAGCAGAGCATGTGATAGCTGACCTACTCCCCCAATTTAGATATGTTATCCTGCTTTACAGTTTTTTTACCAAAAGAGGAACCCTGGTTGTATTAGTAAGCTTTTCATCACTGGGACCAAAATATCAAACAAGAACAACTTAGAGAAAGAAGAATTTATTTTGCCCCACAGTTTCAGAGGTTTAGTCCAAGTTCAGAAAACCATAAGGGCAGACGGGAAAAGTGCAGAACTGCTTACCTCATGGTGGCCAGGAAAGAGAGGGGAAGGGGCTGTGGGGAAGATGTACCCTTCCAGGGCACATAGCAATGACCCACCTGCTCCAGTCACACTCAACCTTCCTAAAGATACAACCCAATTAGTTCATTCAAAGTGGAATGGACTAATGAAGTTAAAGCTCTCATATTCTAATCACTTTACCTCTGAACATCCTGCATTAACACATGAGCTTTGGGGGAATAGCTCATATCCAAATCATAACACTGATTGTATTATTCCATTAAAAAGTAATTTCTTCACATCATATTTTCTTTGCCACTTTACTTTTCACTTTTGGCATTCTGGTATTGGTTGGCTCATGCCGATTGTCACTGATGCATATGGCAATAAGCAATCTTGTCTATTTGCAAATAGCATTCTAAGGAACATCTAGCTTTGATCTGAGGTATGCTATATGAGATGAAGCCCACTCTCTTCTACTAAATAAAGTTCACCACCTAAATATGCTCAAGAAGAAATCATAGGAAGACCTGCTGTTCAAAATGTTCAAATTTTTACTTTATTTATTCATTTCTGAAGTACTTTCTTCTATGAAATGACTGAGGAGAGGTAATGGAATATTAATGGCTTTTGAAAGAAAGCAAATTATGTAGGCTTAATGTTGAAAATATTAATCTTGAAACTGCAAAGTATAATCTAAGATTCTAACTTACCACAGAAAATCAATATTTAAAAGGCAAGTTTTATGTTAGAAAGCACTATTGTGAAAGCACCTGTAAAGTTTTGAGTTTTACCTTTTAATTTTTAATGATTACTCTTCCTACTAATGTTGATGGAGTCCCTGGAGTACTTTGTCCACGGTCTTCTCGTTGTCTCATTCTACATAAGTTCCCTGAGGAATTTAACTGACTTGAATTAGTCACACGGAGGCCCAAGCCAGGTATGCTAGTCCCACACTCCTGATAGACATGACTGTATTGATGTAACTATATCCAAAATGCCTAGATTTCATTTTCTTCCAAGAGTTCTGCCAGCACTTTCTAATCCTTTCACCCATCAACAATTTATTCTGGTCTTTGAATACTGTTCATTAAATTGCCATTCAGTAAGTATCCCAGATTCAAACCTTAGGGTTTTATTTAAGTGTCTCCGCTCCATGACTAGGATATTAAATAGTCTGCTGCTCTTTAAATCTACGTTATAGGTTCCACCCTTGCCTACCTAGTTCTGTTGTCTCTTGTTATCTTATTTCTGTTAATCCTTACTTGAGAATTACTGTTATGATTTTAAGTTTTCTCACTTCTGTTCTGTTCCATCTTACTCTATTTGCCAGCCTTTCATCATGTCACTCTTCCATTCATGTAATTTTAATAACTCCCCTCGTCTATGGGCCAATAGCAAAAATCTTGATTTTCAAGAAGAACCTTACAGGGGCTGGGGATGTGGCTCAAGCGGTATCGCACTCACCTGGCAGGCGCAGGGCACTGGGTTCAATCCTCAGCACTACATAAAAATAAAATAAAGATGTTGTGTCCACCGAAAACTAAAAAATAAATATTCTCTCTCTCTCTCTCTCTCTCTCTCTCTCTCTCTCTCTCTCTCTCTCAAAAAAAAAAAGAAAAAAAAAGAAGAAGAAGAACATTACAGTCTTCACCAAATTACTACAGCAGCAGCAGCAGCAGTAGCTCATGGTCCCACCCCTCTTCCAGCACCTGTGATTTTCAGGTGCTCCAGCACTTTGCATAGTGCTGATAATATGCTTTATCTTTCCTTCTGTGTCCACCTAAAGCATGTTTATTTCAGAGTTTGCTTCCCAGTCTGAATAACTTAACATTTAGTTCTTTCAGTTATCACAAGTGAACCCTCCTCCCAGCTAAAATGTGAGATCATGAAAGGATCTTGGTTTTCATTATTTTCATCCTCAATTACTGTAAGGATTCATTTTATACAGAATATCTAAAAAAAAAAAAACTTTTGTCTAACAGAAACATAAATATTACAGGAAAAAAGTAAAGGTATCATTTTGCTTTTTGATAAACATGAAAATGTATTAGTATTATCTCACAAAAATATTTCTGAATGTTAGTAATTATAATGTATTGGCATGAGAAATAGTACATTTCATAGTAAGACAGAAAAGTTTAGGACAAATAAGTTGCTTCAAGCACAAGCTACACTCAAGTTTCTTTTATATAAGATTACAAAGAAGGTCAATATTCCTTAAAATCATGGAAATATAGTGATTACCAACATCAAACAGAATACATGAAATTATTAGAACCATAATTAGGAAATGTGCCTCCATTCTACCTAAAAGAACTTTGGTTTTCATAATGACTAAGAAAAATGCAAACCCAATGAAAGAAGATGTTTTAAATATTGTAACATTTACATGTGCATTTACCCCCTTACACAAGTAGAACTTATAATCAGAATAATTTTAGGAGAGGAAAAGTTTGAGGACTCACAAATTCAGAGATCTCAATCCACAGACAGCAGGTTCCATTCTCAGGGCTCAAGGGGAGGCAGAACATCCTGGAGGAAGACTGTAGCAGCAGAAGCTCACATAATGATCAGGAAGCAAAGAGAGAGACCCCACTCTCCATATACATAATATATACCCCATAGCTCCAGCCACACCCCACCTGACTCTAGTTACCACTCAGTTAATCCCATCAGGTATTAATTAACTGAGTAGCTGAATTAATTAAACAATGTCTCACATGTGAGCTTTTGGGAGACATCTCACATCCAAACCATAACACCACTTTTATTTTTGTCAATTAACACTGACTTTCCTCTCTATTTTTTGCTTAATTAGGCTAGAGAATTTTTCCAATTTTATTGATCTTTTCAAAGAACCACTATTGGCATCACTGAGTTTTCTCTTTGAATTTTCTGTTTTCAACTACATTGATTTATTCAATTTTTATTATTTTGCTTCTTCCACATATTTTGGATCTAACTATATTTTTTTATTTCTTCAAATGAAATTTTAGATAATTGACTTTTGACTTTTTTCTTTTTAACATATGCATTAGATGCTATAAATTAACCTCTAAGAACTGTTTTTGCTGCATCCTGCAATTTTTGATAGCTATAAATTTATTTTCATTAGTTTCAAGTGTTATTTATATTTCTGTTTTGTTTTCTTTCTTGACATATGCTTCACTTAGAAGTGTGTTATTTAATATACAAATACTTGATATTTTCCTTTGTTCTGTTATTTATTTCTAACTTAATTCTATATGATATGAGAATGTGCCTTATGTGATTTCTACTCTTTTAGATTTGATGAAGTATATCTTATGGTCTATAATATGAACTTGTTCATGTTCCATATGAACTTGAACAGAATGTGCATTATGTAATGTTTGATAACTCATTGAATTCAACTATATTCTTCCTGGTTCTCTGCTTACTGGATCTGTCCATTCTGATAAACGAATGTTAAAGTCTCCCACTATAATAGTAGACTTGTATATTTCTCCTCATAGTTCCATCAGTTTTTGCCACAGATATTTTAATACTCTATTGATACATGCATACACATAAAGGATTATTGTGATTTTAGATAAATGATCCTCTACTAATTATGTATAGCACTCATTTAACACTGATAAATTTCCTTGTTCTGAACTGCTGTCTGAAATTAATAGAGCTGCCCCTGTTCTTGTTTTTGTTTTTTTTGTGTGTGTGATGAATATTAGCATGTCACATTTTTCTACATCTACTTACATTACTCTGTATGTATCCTTACATTCAAAGTGAATATTTTGTAGTCAACATATAGTTTTCTGGGTCTTGTTTATTGATCCCATGCTAAAGATCTCCATCTTTCAATTGGTGCATTTGGACCATTGATATTTAAGATCATTACTGCTGTCAGATTGATACCTTACTTGTTAATGCTTGTTCTTTGGTTACCTTGTTCTTTGTTCCTATTTTTACCTCTCACTTTGTCTATTAGAGTCCTTAGCAGTTACTCATAGTTATTTTAAATTCCTGATCTAAGAATTCCAACATCCCTACATATATCATTCTTCTTATGACAATTGCTATCTCTTGCATTTTTGCTATATCATATAATTTTTCCTAGTATGTGAACATAATGTACCATGTTTAAAAAAAAAAAAACTTCTACCAATAGATTTTTAGTAATTTGAAGATAAAATGTGGAGGGAGGGGAGGCAGTCTATAATCCTAGGAGTAAGTCCCAATCTTTTAGTGAGCCTGTACCACTGGCCTATGAATTTCATATGTGGTGATTAATTTATTTTCCCTTTTCAGTGGTACAAGATGGTTAGAGTTGGTTAGAGTAAAGTACTTTTATTCCTCCAGACTTAATGCTAAATCCAGATAGAATTGAGAATTTCCTTTCCTTGCTAGGGGCTCATAAAACTTCAAAAGGCTCTGATTAAACATCTTCTCCTGAGGACAGACCTTAAAAAAAACAAAAAAAACAAACAAAAAAAAAACAGAATCTCTGATGTGTTTCAAAATGGCTCTTTTTCTCCACCCAAACCAGAAAACACCAGGGTATTTCTCTCCAGCCTTCACTGTGAAAACCTGACCTAGCTCCTGGAGGTGACACTCACCAAAGTGTGAGGGGCCCTAATGACTGGATCCTCCTGGAGACTTAATTTCTCTATGCTGAGCCTCCAACAATTATTTCATACTTCTGGTTTCTTTACCTCAGCACATTACCCAGGAGGCTTTAGTTAGTAAGTTTCTGCTCCATCCAGTAGTAATTCTCCACATTTGTCTGGTGGTTTCTAGAATTTTGTAGTAGTGATTTGCCCTATGACCTCACCTTTTTTGTAAGTTCTAGGTGTTGATTTTTCAGTATGTTCAGCTCTTTACTTGATGATAGGATGTAGAGGAAACTTCCAACTTATTACATGTCAAAAGGAAAAGTGAAATCATGATATGCAATAATTTAAAAATTTGAGAAAGGAGCCTTCTTTCTTGGTTTGATCCGGTAACGTTTTTTCAATAGATTTCCTTTGTTCCTTGTGCTACTAGACTTCCCTTACTTGTTCAACACTGCTAATTACTCTTTTTCTAGAAGTTTCTGCCCTCTTGCCTCAGGTAACCCAACTCTCTCCTGCCCATTCTCATTTTCCTTTTTTGTGCATCTACTCACTGCCCATCTCCATGATGACATCTCGCCCCACTGATCTTTCAGCTTTACCTCCTACTTGGCACCATCCACTCTCCACTACATGCTAATTACTCTCAGTCTCCTCAGTCTTTGTTCTCACTCCTGGCTTTAGCCCTGTTTAATCAATGGCCTCCTCCTCACCTTCATTATCCTGTAGTCATCTCAAATCTAAAATGTATAAAACGAAACTCGTCATTTTTCTTTCTGAGGCCTACCTCTTTTACATTACAAAACTAATTATTGGAATATAAATTTGGAGCAAATCATGAGAGAAACTATCCACTTAAACACATATGCTTCGAAGTATTCATGATTTTTTTTTAACGTTGAGGAAGTTAAATTTAACATGAGAGCTCTATTTGTATCCATTGGAAATTTAACATTAATCTCTTGTATACAGAATTTAAATTAATAAATGACTCCCCTACTGCCTTCTAGGTTCAAATGAGATTACACATTCATTGAATAAACAGTGTATTAGTAGGTTTGATGATTGGTGCTCCTTAGTGAATTTTATATGATATAAATTAATAAAGACAGGTCCTTATTCTTTTTTCACATGTTGAATAATAAAAATAGATTTATGCTTTTTAAACATCACATGTGCTTGAAAAGTCTTTGAATCAGTGATTACACAATATATTCCAAGGTTATGAAAATCACAGCTGACCTTCTCATCCTCACAAGTTGACTACAGTTTCTGTGTATGTAATTAGAGAAAGTGAACTAAAGTTTATTTTGGTAGCTGACATTCTATATGTGTATAAACACATTTCTCTTCTTTCTTTCTTTCTTTTTTCTTTTTTTTTACTAAATATCTCATGTGTAAGATGTTACTAGGGGAATTGCTTGAGTTTTGTGAGTGACCATTTCGGAATTGCTTCAACAGTGGGTTGAATATACATTGTTTTTAAGTGTCTTATACATTTAAGATTTGCTCTTGTTAAAAAAATTCTGAAGGCATTTTCTAGCTGATATGGCTACCCAAGAAAGTCATCAGATACCTAGGGCTGGTGTCTATCCTCAGGATAAACTCAGTCTAATACAGCTAGACATTACTCATGACCTATTACTCAAGAGCTTCAGGCTCCCATTAAGCAATTTTCCTGAAGGCTTGAGGCTGGTACAGGACTCTCAATTACATCTCTCTGTTCAAAACTTCCTAATGTTCAAATTCAAATCAAGTTCAATTTCAAAGTTTTTCTGCACATTGGAATCCTATCTTTGAAGTAAAACTTTCTAGAAGATATGTTTTATAGAGTAAACTTTTCTCCTTTTTAAAATTACAGCAGTATTTTGGTATCCCAAACAATTCATATAACTGAATGATTCCTTGAATATCAACCAATTCCCTAGCTTGTTTTTTTTTTTTTTGATCCTAGTGTTTCAACCCAGTGGTGCTCTATCACTGAGCTATATCCTCAGACCTTTTTAGTTTTCTTTTTTACTTTGAGTCAGAGTCTCAGTAAATTGCCCAGGATATGTTTAAGTTGTACAAGTTAGCCTTGAACTTACCTCAGTATCCCAAGTTGCTGGAATTATAGGCACATGTTGAGAAACTAATGTGACTCCATTTAAAAAAAATAAATAAATAACAGCAGCTTCTACCTTAAGGCCTGTCCTAAGGAAGGGGGCGTGACCTTTGTCCTTGGAAAAACCCACAGAGCACTCCTAAGCACATATCCACCCTGCTGAGTTGTTTGTAAATAACGGGAGAGATCTGTGGCACCAGGTGTCCCTGACTCAGTTAGGCTAGGTGAGGACCCATAGCAACCCCCGTAGCAACCTCCAATCAGCATGAGACAGGGAAAATACCTGGAATGCCAGATGACCCCCAAGTAGTTTATGGTGGTTGATAACATATTGGGAAACCATATAGTTTAGCATGTACACCCCTCATGGCCTAAGCCAATCAATTCAAATGAATCCCCCTATTGTACTAACCAATCACTGTTAAGGTCTCTAAACAAGTCAGATTGGCACCTGTTATTTTGCCAGAGAAATGTTAAAGTCTGTAAACAAGTCTGGATGGCGCCTGGCCAAATGCCAGAGGGAGTGGTTTGTGAAGTAACAAAAGCGAGCCATTAAGTGTGGAGATTCCTGATTGGTTGACTGCTGTATCTAGTTTATGCTAATTAAGATAAGCTGTGCAAAATGTATAAATACCTCTGTTATCCTACAATAAACGGCTCTCATTCCTGCTGTATCAACGTACACAAGTTATTCATCACCCCCCGGTTATTCTGCTGCAGCCGGACTGCGGCAGATGGTGGCCCGTTATGGGGAGCCCTGGGACACTCGGGGGTAAGTGACGAAAAAAGCTGCCCGTCCATAGATAGGACAGGAGCAATCAGCTCGTCCCTAGACAGATAGGGCGAGAGGAAAAATGGCCATTTCGAGAAAATGGAGAAGATTGATGCAGTATGTTTGTGTCTTGTTTTGTCTTGAAATGTTGTATTGTCTTTGTGATGAAAATATGGAAGGGGTGAGAAGTAAATTGATAAGGGAAAAAGGCACCCCAGTGGAAACAAGAATAGTTAGGGCATGTGTTGATAAAAGCCCAGAAACTCTAGTCAGAAAGAAAAAGAAAGTTCAGAAGAAGAAGGATTATCAGGAAAAAAGTTGCAGCAAAAGGCTATTACTAAATACTTTTCGATACCGGAGGGTGCGTGAATCGACAAGGCGGCTGCCACCTGTCCAAGCCAATCATGGCGCAGCAAGAATTTGCCAAGCGGCAATTGCGGGCTCTTCCCCGCCCTCCTGCCTGGGGGAGCTGATCGCCTCTGTGAGTCCAAATGTAGACCTGACCTGGAGGCACAGTCTCGCAGGCTTTTGCTCCCTGTGCCCGAAAGCAGTTTGAGTCTGGGACTCTCCCCAGGGCTATCTGGGGCTGCCCAGGATGCTACAGCTGGCAGAAGACGCTACTGGTGTCCATGAAGTTTGATCATTTCCAAAGCCAGTAACTACAATGGGTCTCCCACACCTGGAGGCTGATGAGTAATGAGTACTATTAAGGCTTATTTCAAATGTAAAAAAACCTTGAAATAATGTACTAAATTGTTCAGAAGGTTGTTTTCTTAGTGAAATGCTACAGGATTTTCTTTAGCCATCCGGAGTTCCTGCCTTCGTCCAAGTGCCGGTGAAAACAAAGGTGAAAGAATTTACAGTGTTGCTGAGAACCAGAGGAAACTTCGGCTGAGAACCCCACGAGACTTCGGAGCTGTTGCTGTTTCTGCTGCTACAACTTAAGCTAGCTACCTGCAGAACTTACCTGGACTGTGATTTACCTGGACTGTGAGTTAATCTATTGAGACACTGCTTTACCTGGACTGAGATAACAAACTGTAATCTACAACAAATTGTAACTCAATATCTTTGCTAATGGTGTCATTGCTGGTATAATTTTTCCAAAGGCTTCTTGCATGGAGCCATCAATTAGCTTGGAATTGTAACATTTTGTATCCTCCCTTTCTGTTTCTAGCAGGTTATTTATGGTGTTTCTGTAAAAACCACTATGGTCGTTATTTAAATTAAACAAAAAGGGGGAAATGTTAAGGTCTGTAAACAAGTCAGATTGGCACCTGTTATTTTGCCAGAGAAATGTTAAAGTCTGTAAACAAGTCTGGATGGCGCCTGGTCAAATGCCAGAGAGAGTGGATTGTGAAGTAACAAAAGCGAGCCATTAAGTGTGGAGATTCCTGATTGGTTGACTGCTGTATCTAGTTTATGCTAATTAAGATAAGCTGTGCAAAATGTATAAATACCTCTGTTATCCTACAATAAATGGCTCTCATTCCTGCTGTATCAACGTACACAAGTTATTCATCACCCCCCCGTTATTCTGCTGCAGCCGGACTACGGCAAATCACCCCTACCCAACTTGTTCCCGCCATTGAATGTGCTAATCAATGTTAAGAGTTGTTGTTTGATTTTCCTGCGGTATGGAATGATTTGCTGTGTGATGTTGTGATGCATAGAGTATCCCCCCAAACTTATAAAATCTCACTGAGCAAAGGACCAGGACTCACTCCCTGGAACCACTGCATTAGGAACAGTTGTGAGTCCAGGCTTGAGCTTGCAATAAAGACTCTTGTGTGATTGCATTGGATTTGGCACCTGGAGGTCTATTGGGGTCCCACGAATCTGGCATAACAATGTCATGGTGTTAACCTTGACTATTTTAAAACCAGTATCTTAAAATATTCTATATGAAAAATTTTTAAGTGTTTTTAGATAAAAGCATATTTGAAGAGAACAATCCTGGAAATTAAAATCATGAAACCAGTTACAAAAAAGAAGAGGATTGAAGGTTAAAAAGCAAATCTCATTAATGTACGTGATTACATTTTTGTTTGTTTGTTTTTGTAGTGCTGGGATTGAACCCAGGGCCTCACATGAGCTAGGAAATTATTGTACTGAACTATATGTCCAGCTCTTCCTGGACATATTTTTTAAGAGATGACTTTTAAGTTTTCCTAAAGTAATCAGAATTGAATTTATGAAGTGTGAGAAAAAAACAATCAAATATTTACCTCATGAAAATAAAAGAATTGATTGAAGAGAAATAATTGATATGAATATTTAATAGATAAGGGAAAAATAACTTTAAATTTTTTATTATTTAAGAAATGAGATTTATTAAGTGGAACTCATCAAACACACAAGAAGGAAAACAAATGAGATCCATTATAATAATATAATACGATTTTCAATAATTTTTAGTAAATAAAAATTATTTGAAAAACAGGCTGGAAACAAGCTCAGGGCCAGGATCACTCATTCCTTCACTCATATGTTTGTTCAGTATCTTTGACATGTCAGTTCATATTTTGGTTTCTGGAATGAAGGCTGGACAGGGAGGGGGAGGTTCCTCCCTTCATTATGATTATGGACTTCTTCCCTTGAGTACCATGGTCATAGGCATCCCTTTCAATTCACTCAAGGTTGGATAACCTTTTTCAGCTCAGACTCTTTCTAAATTTCTTGAATTCAAGTAGCATCAATTCCTAACTGGGAAACAGCTGTGTTGGCTGCCCCTAGATAACACCTGACGCAGATGGGAAATACTGGATCTTGGGATACATGTGGATTTCATCCCACATCCCTTTGGAATATAGAGGAATTAGCAGCCTCAAGCTCAGAGACCTTGGATAATGGTTTAAACAAAAATTCTGGTCAGTTTCTCCATCAATATGGAAGCTGGTATTTGCTTCCAAATATATCTAAATTTCTAAAGTCATTGTCTTTTACCCTTTTAATTTAGTCAGTATAAACCTCTGCCACTATCTGTCCCATGAAAATTAAAAATGTAAGGGTCTTCAACTGACAATGAAGTCTTTCTTTTTGAATCTGTTCTTCCCACCATGACATATGTGATTAAGAGTCTGGGAGAAGGTTGGCAAGGTTGAAACTTTTGCCTGGTTCTTATGGAGACCTGGTCTGGTCCTCTGGCAGATCAAGGAGCCAATTTCAAAGACATGTGCTAGCTTCACAGCCCAGCTGGAGTGACTGATAGTACCGGACATTTGAGAACTGATGGCCATCAGAAGGTTGTGAGATTTTTTTTTTTTTTTCGGTCAATGGCTCAGGAAGACTAAATGTCTTCTGAGGCCCAGGTGTATTGAAAACTTTATGATGTATTTCTTAATCAAATGCAGCTTTGGTAGAACTTTGCAGTGTCTGATAAAATGCAAGGGGTTTGGGAAGTTTAGCCCTGTCCTCTTCACCATAATTTCTTGGCTGTGTAATAACACAGTACTGTTTTAGCTTTAAAAGAGAAATGTTGAACCTAAATGATGTTTTAAGAAGGTTGTTTTTAGAAAGACAAGGGAATAGAGAGAGAGAGAGAAAAAAAGGAAAAAAAAACCCAACTCTGTAATGTGATAGAGCACATCATTTTACAATAATGTTACAGTTGGATATAAAGTGTCCGGGAAAGAGGCATGTGTTGAAGGCTTAGTCCCTAATGAAGTAATGTCCAAAAGTGGGGATTTTAGGAAATGATAGGATCAAGAGGGCACTAATATCATTATTGGATTAAATCCATTGATGGATTAATAAAATTTGAAAAGACCATTGGGAGGTATGGAACCAGTAGGTGGTGGGACCTAGGTTGGATGAAGTAAGTCAGTGAAGCTGTGCCTTGGAAGGGTATTTCTCTTGCCTGGCCCCTTTCTTCCCACCCCCTGCCCCTGCTTCTAGGCTGCTACAAGTTGAGTCACTTTCCTCTGCCACATTCTTTCACTCTACTATTCTGCCTTGCCTCAGGTCCAAAGCAACCAAGCCAGTCAGCTATGGACTGAAGCCTCTGAAACCATGAGCAAAAAAAAAAAAAAAAACACCTTTTCTTCCCAAGTTGTTCGTGTCAGGTATTCTGGTTATTGTGATGAAAAGCTGAATAACACAGAGGGTATAATGAAAATATTAAAAACTACATGAAAAAGAAAGCAAAAATATATATCATCAGCTTGGACTTTATTCAAATAGAAACTATTGCTTGTTAAACTGGTGAAATTACAAACCATTTTTTCCTTTCCCTATTTTGTAAAACCTTTTCATGTGATTATATTGTTTCTGATTTTGTATAAAGGCATTTGCTTCAAAAGATGATGTAGAAACATAGACTTTAAGGTTAATTGAAACCATTTGTTTTGCAAGATTTCAAATGTCTTTCAAATTTCAGTTTTTTAAAAAATTAGTTATTATAAAAGTAATGAAGATTCATGCATAAAATGTTAAAAATGTACGCAGCAAACTCTTAGCATTGATATCATAGAAAAGAATTGGAGAACCGATTAGCATTTGTAAGTTTATGTATTTCCCCCAGAATATATCCAAATAATTCTTGTGTCTCTTGGCTTAGTATTTTTGTGGTGTTCATTAACACTTTTATAAAATATTTTTGTCAAAAATTGATATGAATCAGATTAAGAATCTAATGTAATAAAACACGTATTAGAAATTAAGTATGTGAGGTAGAGAAAATAAAACTTTAATCCCTTATTTACCTCATAAGTATTTCTGGTGAAACTAACTTTAAAAAGAAATTAAATATACTGTATCTTAAGCATGTGTAAAACGTGAGTAAATTATATGTCAATATGTAAACACCTTACTTTCTATACAACTTAAAATAGAAACTGGCAGAAAATATCTAGAAAGCTAAGATTTTTTCTTTTCTGAGTAAAAATGAATTTAAATATATTTCTTTATATCTTTGAAGTGTTTTAAAAGTAGAACTATCTCAGTAGATACATACACAAACACACATTCACAGATAGTTTCTGAATTACAATGACTTAACAGTGTTTTTACTTTATGATGGCAGAAAACAATATGCATGTAGTAGAAACTATACTTTTGATCTTCATCCAGGTTGGGGGTGCAGTATTATAGTGTCTCATGATTCTGGGAGGCAGAAGTAAGCAGACCTCCAGTCAGTCATATGTTCTTAAGAGTGAATAACTCTACAGGGCACTGTGTTCAGGAGAAATGATATTTGGGCAGTTAAGTGTATTAAAAGCATTTTCAAGTTATGGATATGTTCAAAGTTTGATGGCTTTATCCAAATGTAGACCTGTTTTGAATCAAGGAACACCAATGTCTATCTATATGCATAAACGTATATTAATGTATCTATTTATACTTAAGAAGTCTCCTAGATAAAATATATGATTTGACATTATTAGCATGATGATTTAACAGAATTACCTAAATATCTAAATATTTTGATATTTGTAAGCTGCTTTATAAATGATAGGTCAAATACTATGGAAGATTGATCATCATATTTTCACAATAAGCCATCATTAAGTAATGACACTATTTTTGCAAAAAGAAAAGAACACATGAAGAAAAGATGTTATGTTTCTTATTATCTCCATTTCCATCTTCATGGCAATCCTTCAAAGCACTTTTCATGATCCAGTCTAAAAGCATTTTTTGGTGCTTGTCAGCATATAGCGCTTTTCTAAGCATTATTATAAATAAGATAATAAAGTTGTTATTTTACTTTTATCTATTCAAAATGCTGTCACTCACATTCTGTTTCCAAATGTGAGTTTGGATGATTATCTTGAGAGGAAGCTGGAGAATAAAATATTAGATTATATAATTATTTTCCTTTTAACTTTGGTAATTCATTCTCTTATATAGGTAGGAATAAAATTAGCACTTGTTTGCATTCTAATAACATTCAGAGGTAGCAGGTATTCTATATTATTTTAACATTTTTTAGAAGCCTGATATGTAATGGATATTTCTTACCATCAAAACTAATTTCAACCTGAGAAGTTATATAGAAAAATCACTGGTGATTCCATTTTTATATTTCATATTTTATCATTTAACTTAAAAAATCCAAATAAAGTGGGAAAATGTAGGACTTCTGGCCTGGAAAAGCAAGTATGTCTGGCTTTGATATTGTAATTAAGGAAGTATTTCTCATATGCTTGACTGATAGTATTTGCCTGGCTGGCACATATGTGTGTGTGTGTGTGTGTGTGTGTGTGTGTGTGTATATATATATATATATATATATATATATATATATATATATATATATATATATATATATATATTGATTTAAGGCAATGATGCCAAGGGGTAAAAGCATTATTAATTATATTTATTAACCAAAGCCCAGAGTGAACTTAAAAAACCATGTATTCCCAAAAATGCAAAAAAGGAGAATGCTTATTTTCTACCACGTTTGCCTCCTTTCCTAGGAAATATTTGCTAGATAGGAGTGATATTCTATCTTCCCTATATACAAGGAAAACACTTCTTCACCACAGGATAGTAGAACCTTTAAAATTAACTATCTGAAATGTTGTCTAAGTTCTATCTAGTTAACAATTAAACAACATATTCAATTATTTTCACTCTAGAAATTTGAGTCTAAAATGTTTTAGAACCAGCAATGAAATGTTAAATATTTTGGAAAAAAGTGGAAAATTGTGAACTGAGTAAGATTTTCAGAGATGTCAAAGACAGAAACCCATTGCACAATGACTTGCAGAAAACAGAGGAAATTAGCATAGCTAAATAAACCAAAGGCATTTTGGTAGATAAAACCTTAAAGCATAATTTGCAAAATAAGATTTCCAACTGAGTGGACAGAATAAGAAGGTGAACATGAATATCATCAATCACAGCAATAAACAACATTCAGATAATTCATAATCAGAATTGTAAAGTGAAAGTCCAAACCAAAAATAATAGAGGATCTAGAAAACAAAGAATTGTATAAAAATATATGTGAGAAAAATTATTAGCAAAGATACTTTAACACTATGTACTCTTGACAGGAAAGTGAATGTTAAATCAGGAACAGTCATTTAATGAGAGAAATCAGAGCAAATTTTTCATTATAATTGTTAAGTTTAGAAAATGCAAGCAATGAAGTCCTTTGGTCAGAATTTATATTTTATTCTGTAAACAAGTTAATTTTAAATTTTGTATCATTATGGGTCCTAATAAACATTGCAATCATGATATTGATAATTTTGACAAATCTTATGTTAATGAGATGCACAAATTATGTAATTCAGAAATCATAGTAGTATAGTTTCTCATAGTCATCAAGATATTTCAGATTGATCAGAGGGTAAATTTTTTTTTAAAGAGAGAGAGAAAATTTTTTTTAATATTTATTTTTCACTTTTAAGTGGACAAAACATCTTTATTTTACTTTTATGTGGGGCTGAGGATCGAATCCAGCATCCCACGCATGCCAGGCGAGTGCACTACCACTTGAGCCACATCCACGGCCCGCGTAAAATGTTTTATAGTATTCCTGAAGCAAATGTTTTGGGGGTTCCTGTACATGCTATTTGAGTATCTATTTTGAATTCTTAAGGCAGAAATTTTTAATATTTCATTGAAAAGAGGTCTTTGCTTAGATTTTTGTTTTGAAAATTAATATATATATATATATATATATAAAAATTATATATATATATACATTAATACTTATATATTATATATATTACATATATATAATATATATGTAAATTCATATATATATATATATATATATATATATATATATATATATATATATATAGCTCTCCACTTCTCCAATTAAAATACCAGTATGCTATTGGGAATCACATATTTACTGTATTCTCTTATCTTTTTTATATCATTTCTCTGAAATGAATATCAAATAATGTAGATCAAACTTAGGGAATTTTTCAGAGGACGCAGGATTTTTTTTTAATTTGCCCACTTCACAATAAATGTTCATTATTTATCAGTATTAATTATATATTTGAACAGTAAATTTAATCGGATATTTGATCATGTCATTGAAAGTTTTTGTCACTTTAATTCAGAAACCATGAAGGAATAGGTAAAAATAACTCAAGATTGCTTTCTGATCCATATTTATTTCATGAAATGCTTGCCTTTTTTTCCTTATAGCATTTTCAAGTGCATACAAATGGCATTTGAGTACTCTTATTTTTTATTCTAATGTGAAAATTTTTATATTTTTATCATATATATGTTCTTTATTTTAACTTAGCTCCTAAGATTTTTTGGTTTGCAAAATATTGTATTTATATAAATGAGCAAATCAGAAAATTGAGCAGAGCATGTGATAGCTGACCTACTCCCCCAATTTAGATATGTTATCCTGCTTTACAGTTTTTTTACCAAAAGAGGAACCCTGGTTGTATTAGTAAGCTTTTCATCACTGGGACCAAAATATCAAACAAGAACAACTTAGAGAAAGAAGAATTTATTTTGCCCCACAGTTTCAGAGGTTTAGTCCAAGTTCAGAAAACCATAAGGGCAGACGGGAAAAGTGCAGAACTGCTTACCTCATGGTGGCCAGGAAAGAGAGGGGAAGGGGCTGTGGGGAAGATGTACCCTTCCAGGGCACATAGCAATGACCCACCTGCTCCAGTCACACTCAACCTTCCTAAAGATACAACCCAATTAGTTCATTCAAAGTGGAATGGACTAATGAAGTTAAAGCTCTCATATTCTAATCACTTTACCTCTGAACATCCTGCATTAACACATGAGCTTTGGGGGAATAGCTCATATCCAAATCATAACACTGATTGTATTATTCCATTAAAAAGTAATTTCTTCACATCATATTTTCTTTGCCACTTTACTTTTCACTTTTGGCATTCTGGTATTGGTTGGCTCATGCCGATTGTCACTGATGCATATGGCAATAAGCAATCTTGTCTATTTGCAAATAGCATTCTAAGGAACATCTAGCTTTGATCTGAGGTATGCTATATGAGATGAAGCCCACTCTCTTCTACTAAATAAAGTTCACCACCTAAATATGCTCAAGAAGAAATCATAGGAAGACCTGCTGTTCAAAATGTTCAAATTTTTACTTTATTTATTCATTTCTGAAGTACTTTCTTCTATGAAATGACTGAGGAGAGGTAATGGAATATTAATGGCTTTTGAAAGAAAGCAAATTATGTAGGCTTAATGTTGAAAATATTAATCTTGAAACTGCAAAGTATAATCTAAGATTCTAACTTACCACAGAAAATCAATATTTAAAAGGCAAGTTTTATGTTAGAAAGCACTATTGTGAAAGCACCTGTAAAGTTTTGAGTTTTACCTTTTAATTTTTAATGATTACTCTTCCTACTAATGTTGATGGAGTCCCTGGAGTACTTTGTCCACGGTCTTCTCGTTGTCTCATTCTACATAAGTTCCCTGAGGAATTTAACTGACTTGAATTAGTCACACGGAGGCCCAAGCCAGGTATGCTAGTCCCACACTCCTGATAGACATGACTGTATTGATGTAACTATATCCAAAATGCCTAGATTTCATTTTCTTCCAAGAGTTCTGCCAGCACTTTCTAATCCTTTCACCCATCAACAATTTATTCTGGTCTTTGAATACTGTTCATTAAATTGCCATTCAGTAAGTATCCCAGATTCAAACCTTAGGGTTTTATTTAAGTGTCTCCGCTCCATGACTAGGATATTAAATAGTCTGCTGCTCTTTAAATCTACGTTATAGGTTCCACCCTTGCCTACCTAGTTCTGTTGTCTCTTGTTATCTTATTTCTGTTAATCCTTACTTGAGAATTACTGTTATGATTTTAAGTTTTCTCACTTCTGTTCTGTTCCATCTTACTCTATTTGCCAGCCTTTCATCATGTCACTCTTCCATTCATGTAATTTTAATAACTCCCCTCGTCTATGGGCCAATAGCAAAAATCTTGATTTTCAAGAAGAACCTTACAGGGGCTGGGGATGTGGCTCAAGCGGTATCGCACTACATAAAAATAAAATAAAGATGTTGTGTCCACCGAAAACTAAAAAATAAATATTCTCTCTCTCTCTCTCTCTCTCTCTCTCTCTCTCTCTCTCTCTCAAAAAAAAAAAGAAAAAAAAAGAAGAAGAAGAACATTACAGTCTTCACCAAATTACTACAGCAGCAGCAGCAGCAGTAGCTCATGGTCCCACCCCTCTTCCAGCACCTGTGATTTTCAGGTGCTCCAGCACTTTGCATAGTGCTGATAATATGCTTTATCTTTCCTTCTGTGTCCACCTAAAGCATGTTTATTTCAGAGTTTGCTTCCCAGTCTGAATAACTTAACATTTAGTTCTTTCAGTTATCACAAGTGAACCCTCCTCCCAGCTAAAATGTGAGATCATGAAAGGATCTTGGTTTTCATTATTTTCATCCTCAATTACTGTAAGGATTCATTTTATACAGAATATCTAAAAAAAAAAAAACTTTTGTCTAACAGAAACATAAATATTACAGGAAAAAAGTAAAGGTATCATTTTGCTTTTTGATAAACATGAAAATGTATTAGTATTATCTCACAAAAATATTTCTGAATGTTAGTAATTATAATGTATTGGCATGAGAAATAGTACATTTCATAGTAAGACAGAAAAGTTTAGGACAAATAAGTTGCTTCAAGCACAAGCTACACTCAAGTTTCTTTTATATAAGATTACAAAGAAGGTCAATATTCCTTAAAATCATGGAAATATAGTGATTACCAACATCAAACAGAATACATGAAATTATTAGAACCATAATTAGGAAATGTGCCTCCATTCTACCTAAAAGAACTTTGGTTTTCATAATGACTAAGAAAAATGCAAACCCAATGAAAGAAGATGTTTTAAATATTGTAACATTTACATGTGCATTTACCCCCTTACACAAGTAGAACTTATAATCAGAATAATTTTAGGAGAGGAAAAGTTTGAGGACTCACAAATTCAGAGATCTCAATCCACAGACAGCAGGTTCCATTCTCAGGGCTCAAGGGGAGGCAGAACATCCTGGAGGAAGACTGTAGCAGCAGAAGCTCACATAATGATCAGGAAGCAAAGAGAGAGACCCCACTCTCCATATACATAATATATACCCCATAGCTCCAGCCACACCCCACCTGACTCTAGTTACCACTCAGTTAATCCCATCAGGTATTAATTAACTGAGTAGCTGAATTAATTAAACAATGTCTCACATGTGAGCTTTTGGGAGACATCTCACATCCAAACCATAACACCACTTTTATTTTTGTCAATTAACACTGACTTTCCTCTCTATTTTTTGCTTAATTAGGCTAGAGAATTTTTCCAATTTTATTGATCTTTTCAAAGAACCACTATTGGCATCACTGAGTTTTCTCTTTGAATTTTCTGTTTTCAACTACATTGATTTATTCAATTTTTATTATTTTGCTTCTTCCACATATTTTGGATCTAACTATATTTTTTTATTTCTTCAAATGAAATTTTAGATAATTGACTTTTGACTTTTTTCTTTTTAACATATGCATTAGATGCTATAAATTAACCTCTAAGAACTGTTTTTGCTGCATCCTGCAATTTTTGATAGCTATAAATTTATTTTCATTAGTTTCAAGTGTTATTTATATTTCTGTTTTGTTTTCTTTCTTGACATATGCTTCACTTAGAAGTGTGTTATTTAATATACAAATACTTGATATTTTCCTTTGTTCTGTTATTTATTTCTAACTTAATTCTATATGATATGAGAATGTGCCTTATGTGATTTCTACTCTTTTAGATTTGATGAAGTATATCTTATGGTCTATAATATGAACTTGTTCATGTTCCATATGAACTTGAACAGAATGTGCATTATGTAATGTTTGATAACTCATTGAATTCAACTATATTCTTCCTGGTTCTCTGCTTACTGGATCTGTCCATTCTGATAAACGAATGTTAAAGTCTCCCACTATAATAGTAGACTTGTATATTTCTCCTCATAGTTCCATCAGTTTTTGCCACAGATATTTTAATACTCTATTGATACATGCATACACATAAAGGATTATTGTGATTTTAGATAAATGATCCTCTACTAATTATGTATAGCACTCATTTAACACTGATAAATTTCCTTGTTCTGAACTGCTGTCTGAAATTAATAGAGCTGCCCCTGTTCTTGTTTTTGTTTTTTTTGTGTGTGTGATGAATATTAGCATGTCACATTTTTCTACATCTACTTACATTACTCTGTATGTATCCTTACATTCAAAGTGAATATTTTGTAGTCAACATATAGTTTTCTGGGTCTTGTTTATTGATCCCATGCTAAAGATCTCCATCTTTCAATTGGTGCATTTGGACCATTGATATTTAAGATCATTACTGCTGTCAGATTGATACCTTACTTGTTAATGCTTGTTCTTTGGTTACCTTGTTCTTTGTTCCTATTTTTACCTCTCACTTTGTCTATTAGAGTCCTTAGCAGTTACTCATAGTTATTTTAAATTCCTGATCTAAGAATTCCAACATCCCTACATATATCATTCTTCTTATGACAATTGCTATCTCTTGCATTTTTGCTATATCATATAATTTTTCCTAGTATGTGAACATAATGTACCATGTTTAAAAAAAAAAAAACTTCTACCAATAGATTTTTAGTAATTTGAAGATAAAATGTGGAGGGAGGGGAGGCAGTCTATAATCCTAGGAGTAAGTCCCAATCTTTTAGTGAGCCTGTACCACTGGCCTATGAATTTCATATGTGGTGATTAATTTATTTTCCCTTTTCAGTGGTACAAGATGGTTAGAGTTGGTTAGAGTAAAGTACTTTTATTCCTCCAGACTTAATGCTAAATCCAGATAGAATTGAGAATTTCCTTTCCTTGCTAGGGGCTCATAAAACTTCAAAAGGCTCTGATTAAACATCTTCTCCTGAGGACAGACCTTAAAAAAAACAAAAAAAACAAACAAAAAAAAAACAGAATCTCTGATGTGTTTCAAAATGGCTCTTTTTCTCCACCCAAACCAGAAAACACCAGGGTATTTCTCTCCAGCCTTCACTGTGAAAACCTGACCTAGCTCCTGGAGGTGACACTCACCAAAGTGTGAGGGGCCCTAATGACTGGATCCTCCTGGAGACTTAATTTCTCTATGCTGAGCCTCCAACAATTATTTCATACTTCTGGTTTCTTTACCTCAGCACATTACCCAGGAGGCTTTAGTTAGTAAGTTTCTGCTCCATCCAGTAGTAATTCTCCACATTTGTCTGGTGGTTTCTAGAATTTTGTAGTAGTGATTTGCCCTATGACCTCACCTTTTTTGTAAGTTCTAGGTGTTGATTTTTCAGTATGTTCAGCTCTTTACTTGATGATAGGATGTAGAGGAAACTTCCAACTTATTACATGTCAAAAGGAAAAGTGAAATCATGATATGCAATAATTTAAAAATTTGAGAAAGGAGCCTTCTTTCTTGGTTTGATCCGGTAACGTTTTTTCAATAGATTTCCTTTGTTCCTTGTGCTACTAGACTTCCCTTACTTGTTCAACACTGCTAATTACTCTTTTTCTAGAAGTTTCTGCCCTCTTGCCTCAGGTAACCCAACTCTCTCCTGCCCATTCTCATTTTCCTTTTTTGTGCATCTACTCACTGCCCATCTCCATGATGACATCTCGCCCCACTGATCTTTCAGCTTTACCTCCTACTTGGCACCATCCACTCTCCACTACATGCTAATTACTCTCAGTCTCCTCAGTCTTTGTTCTCACTCCTGGCTTTAGCCCTGTTTAATCAATGGCCTCCTCCTCACCTTCATTATCCTGTAGTCATCTCAAATCTAAAATGTATAAAACGAAACTCGTCATTTTTCTTTCTGAGGCCTACCTCTTTTACATTACAAAACTAATTATTGGAATATAAATTTGGAGCAAATCATGAGAGAAACTATCCACTTAAACACATATGCTTCGAAGTATTCATGATTTTTTTTTAACGTTGAGGAAGTTAAATTTAACATGAGAGCTCTATTTGTATCCATTGGAAATTTAACATTAATCTCTTGTATACAGAATTTAAATTAATAAATGACTCCCCTACTGCCTTCTAGGTTCAAATGAGATTACACATTCATTGAATAAACAGTGTATTAGTAGGTTTGATGATTGGTGCTCCTTAGTGAATTTTATATGATATAAATTAATAAAGACAGGTCCTTATTCTTTTTTCACATGTTGAATAATAAAAATAGATTTATGCTTTTTAAACATCACATGTGCTTGAAAAGTCTTTGAATCAGTGATTACACAATATATTCCAAGGTTATGAAAATCACAGCTGACCTTCTCATCCTCACAAGTTGACTACAGTTTCTGTGTATGTAATTAGAGAAAGTGAACTAAAGTTTATTTTGGTAGCTGACATTCTATATGTGTATAAACACATTTCTCTTCTTTCTTTCTTTCTTTTTTCTTTTTTTTTACTAAATATCTCATGTGTAAGATGTTACTAGGGGAATTGCTTGAGTTTTGTGAGTGACCATTTCGGAATTGCTTCAACAGTGGGTTGAATATACATTGTTTTTAAGTGTCTTATACATTTAAGATTTGCTCTTGTTAAAAAAATTCTGAAGGCATTTTCTAGCTGATATGGCTACCCAAGAAAGTCATCAGATACCTAGGGCTGGTGTCTATCCTCAGGATAAACTCAGTCTAATACAGCTAGACATTACTCATGACCTATTACTCAAGAGCTTCAGGCTCCCATTAAGCAATTTTCCTGAAGGCTTGAGGCTGGTACAGGACTCTCAATTACATCTCTCTGTTCAAAACTTCCTAATGTTCAAATTCAAATCAAGTTCAATTTCAAAGTTTTTCTGCACATTGGAATCCTATCTTTGAAGTAAAACTTTCTAGAAGATATGTTTTATAGAGTAAACTTTTCTCCTTTTTAAAATTACAGCAGTATTTTGGTATCCCAAACAATTCATATAACTGAATGATTCCTTGAATATCAACCAATTCCCTAGCTTGTTTTTTTTTTTTTTGATCCTAGTGTTTCAACCCAGTGGTGCTCTATCACTGAGCTATATCCTCAGACCTTTTTAGTTTTCTTTTTTACTTTGAGTCAGAGTCTCAGTAAATTGCCCAGGATATGTTTAAGTTGTACAAGTTAGCCTTGAACTTACCTCAGTATCCCAAGTTGCTGGAATTATAGGCACATGTTGAGAAACTAATGTGACTCCATTTAAAAAAAATAAATAAATAACAGCAGCTTCTACCTTAAGGCCTGTCCTAAGGAAGGGGGCGTGACCTTTGTCCTTGGAAAAACCCACAGAGCACTCCTAAGCACATATCCACCCTGCTGAGTTGTTTGTAAATAACGGGAGAGATCTGTGGCACCAGGTGTCCCTGACTCAGTTAGGCTAGGTGAGGACCCATAGCAACCCCCGTAGCAACCTCCAATCAGCATGAGACAGGGAAAATACCTGGAATGCCAGATGACCCCCAAGTAGTTTATGGTGGTTGATAACATATTGGGAAACCATATAGTTTAGCATGTACACCCCTCATGGCCTAAGCCAATCAATTCAAATGAATCCCCCTATTGTACTAACCAATCACTGTTAAGGTCTCTAAACAAGTCAGATTGGCACCTGTTATTTTGCCAGAGAAATGTTAAAGTCTGTAAACAAGTCTGGATGGCGCCTGGCCAAATGCCAGAGGGAGTGGTTTGTGAAGTAACAAAAGCGAGCCATTAAGTGTGGAGATTCCTGATTGGTTGACTGCTGTATCTAGTTTATGCTAATTAAGATAAGCTGTGCAAAATGTATAAATACCTCTGTTATCCTACAATAAACGGCTCTCATTCCTGCTGTATCAACGTACACAAGTTATTCATCACCCCCCGGTTATTCTGCTGCAGCCGGACTGCGGCAGATGGTGGCCCGTTATGGGGAGCCCTGGGACACTCGGGGGTAAGTGACGAAAAAAGCTGCCCGTCCATAGATAGGACAGGAGCAATCAGCTCGTCCCTAGACAGATAGGGCGAGAGGAAAAATGGCCATTTCGAGAAAATGGAGAAGATTGATGCAGTATGTTTGTGTCTTGTTTTGTCTTGAAATGTTGTATTGTCTTTGTGATGAAAATATGGAAGGGGTGAGAAGTAAATTGATAAGGGAAAAAGGCACCCCAGTGGAAACAAGAATAGTTAGGGCATGTGTTGATAAAAGCCCAGAAACTCTAGTCAGAAAGAAAAAGAAAGTTCAGAAGAAGAAGGATTATCAGGAAAAAAGTTGCAGCAAAAGGCTATTACTAAATACTTTTCGATACCGGAGGGTGCGTGAATCGACAAGGCGGCTGCCACCTGTCCAAGCCAATCATGGCGCAGCAAGAATTTGCCAAGCGGCAATTGCGGGCTCTTCCCCGCCCTCCTGCCTGGGGGAGCTGATCGCCTCTGTGAGTCCAAATGTAGACCTGACCTGGAGGCACAGTCTCGCAGGCTTTTGCTCCCTGTGCCCGAAAGCAGTTTGAGTCTGGGACTCTCCCCAGGGCTATCTGGGGCTGCCCAGGATGCTACAGCTGGCAGAAGACGCTACTGGTGTCCATGAAGTTTGATCATTTCCAAAGCCAGTAACTACAATGGGTCTCCCACACCTGGAGGCTGATGAGTAATGAGTACTATTAAGGCTTATTTCAAATGTAAAAAAACCTTGAAATAATGTACTAAATTGTTCAGAAGGTTGTTTTCTTAGTGAAATGCTACAGGATTTTCTTTAGCCATCCGGAGTTCCTGCCTTCGTCCAAGTGCCGGTGAAAACAAAGGTGAAAGAATTTACAGTGTTGCTGAGAACCAGAGGAAACTTCGGCTGAGAACCCCACGAGACTTCGGAGCTGTTGCTGTTTCTGCTGCTACAACTTAAGCTAGCTACCTGCAGAACTTACCTGGACTGTGATTTACCTGGACTGTGAGTTAATCTATTGAGACACTGCTTTACCTGGACTGAGATAACAAACTGTAATCTACAACAAATTGTAACTCAATATCTTTGCTAATGGTGTCATTGCTGGTATAATTTTTCCAAAGGCTTCTTGCATGGAGCCATCAATTAGCTTGGAATTGTAACATTTTGTATCCTCCCTTTCTGTTTCTAGCAGGTTATTTATGGTGTTTCTGTAAAAACCACTATGGTCGTTATTTAAATTAAACAAAAAGGGGGAAATGTTAAGGTCTGTAAACAAGTCAGATTGGCACCTGTTATTTTGCCAGAGAAATGTTAAAGTCTGTAAACAAGTCTGGATGGCGCCTGGTCAAATGCCAGAGAGAGTGGATTGTGAAGTAACAAAAGCGAGCCATTAAGTGTGGAGATTCCTGATTGGTTGACTGCTGTATCTAGTTTATGCTAATTAAGATAAGCTGTGCAAAATGTATAAATACCTCTGTTATCCTACAATAAATGGCTCTCATTCCTGCTGTATCAACGTACACAAGTTATTCATCACCCCCCCGTTATTCTGCTGCAGCCGGACTACGGCAAATCACCCCTACCCAACTTGTTCCCGCCATTGAATGTGCTAATCAATGTTAAGAGTTGTTGTTTGATTTTCCTGCGGTATGGAATGATTTGCTGTGTGATGTTGTGATGCATAGAGTATCCCCCCAAACTTATAAAATCTCACTGAGCAAAGGACCAGGACTCACTCCCTGGAACCACTGCATTAGGAACAGTTGTGAGTCCAGGCTTGAGCTTGCAATAAAGACTCTTGTGTGATTGCATTGGATTTGGCACCTGGAGGTCTATTGGGGTCCCACGAATCTGGCATAACAATGTCATGGTGTTAACCTTGACTATTTTAAAACCAGTATCTTAAAATATTCTATATGAAAAATTTTTAAGTGTTTTTAGATAAAAGCATATTTGAAGAGAACAATCCTGGAAATTAAAATCATGAAACCAGTTACAAAAAAGAAGAGGATTGAAGGTTAAAAAGCAAATCTCATTAATGTACGTGATTACATTTTTGTTTGTTTGTTTTTGTAGTGCTGGGATTGAACCCAGGGCCTCACATGAGCTAGGAAATTATTGTACTGAACTATATGTCCAGCTCTTCCTGGACATATTTTTTAAGAGATGACTTTTAAGTTTTCCTAAAGTAATCAGAATTGAATTTATGAAGTGTGAGAAAAAAACAATCAAATATTTACCTCATGAAAATAAAAGAATTGATTGAAGAGAAATAATTGATATGAATATTTAATAGATAAGGGAAAAATAACTTTAAATTTTTTATTATTTAAGAAATGAGATTTATTAAGTGGAACTCATCAAACACACAAGAAGGAAAACAAATGAGATCCATTATAATAATATAATACGATTTTCAATAATTTTTAGTAAATAAAAATTATTTGAAAAACAGGCTGGAAACAAGCTCAGGGCCAGGATCACTCATTCCTTCACTCATATGTTTGTTCAGTATCTTTGACATGTCAGTTCATATTTTGGTTTCTGGAATGAAGGCTGGACAGGGAGGGGGAGGTTCCTCCCTTCATTATGATTATGGACTTCTTCCCTTGAGTACCATGGTCATAGGCATCCCTTTCAATTCACTCAAGGTTGGATAACCTTTTTCAGCTCAGACTCTTTCTAAATTTCTTGAATTCAAGTAGCATCAATTCCTAACTGGGAAACAGCTGTGTTGGCTGCCCCTAGATAACACCTGACGCAGATGGGAAATACTGGATCTTGGGATACATGTGGATTTCATCCCACATCCCTTTGGAATATAGAGGAATTAGCAGCCTCAAGCTCAGAGACCTTGGATAATGGTTTAAACAAAAATTCTGGTCAGTTTCTCCATCAATATGGAAGCTGGTATTTGCTTCCAAATATATCTAAATTTCTAAAGTCATTGTCTTTTACCCTTTTAATTTAGTCAGTATAAACCTCTGCCACTATCTGTCCCATGAAAATTAAAAATGTAAGGGTCTTCAACTGACAATGAAGTCTTTCTTTTTGAATCTGTTCTTCCCACCATGACATATGTGATTAAGAGTCTGGGAGAAGGTTGGCAAGGTTGAAACTTTTGCCTGGTTCTTATGGAGACCTGGTCTGGTCCTCTGGCAGATCAAGGAGCCAATTTCAAAGACATGTGCTAGCTTCACAGCCCAGCTGGAGTGACTGATAGTACCGGACATTTGAGAACTGATGGCCATCAGAAGGTTGTGAGATTTTTTTTTTTTTTTCGGTCAATGGCTCAGGAAGACTAAATGTCTTCTGAGGCCCAGGTGTATTGAAAACTTTATGATGTATTTCTTAATCAAATGCAGCTTTGGTAGAACTTTGCAGTGTCTGATAAAATGCAAGGGGTTTGGGAAGTTTAGCCCTGTCCTCTTCACCATAATTTCTTGGCTGTGTAATAACACAGTACTGTTTTAGCTTTAAAAGAGAAATGTTGAACCTAAATGATGTTTTAAGAAGGTTGTTTTTAGAAAGACAAGGGAATAGAGAGAGAGAGAGAAAAAAAGGAAAAAAAAACCCAACTCTGTAATGTGATAGAGCACATCATTTTACAATAATGTTACAGTTGGATATAAAGTGTCCGGGAAAGAGGCATGTGTTGAAGGCTTAGTCCCTAATGAAGTAATGTCCAAAAGTGGGGATTTTAGGAAATGATAGGATCAAGAGGGCACTAATATCATTATTGGATTAAATCCATTGATGGATTAATAAAATTTGAAAAGACCATTGGGAGGTATGGAACCAGTAGGTGGTGGGACCTAGGTTGGATGAAGTAAGTCAGTGAAGCTGTGCCTTGGAAGGGTATTTCTCTTGCCTGGCCCCTTTCTTCCCACCCCCTGCCCCTGCTTCTAGGCTGCTACAAGTTGAGTCACTTTCCTCTGCCACATTCTTTCACTCTACTATTCTGCCTTGCCTCAGGTCCAAAGCAACCAAGCCAGTCAGCTATGGACTGAAGCCTCTGAAACCATGAGCAAAAAAAAAAAAAAAAACACCTTTTCTTCCCAAGTTGTTCGTGTCAGGTATTCTGGTTATTGTGATGAAAAGCTGAATAACACAGAGGGTATAATGAAAATATTAAAAACTACATGAAAAAGAAAGCAAAAATATATATCATCAGCTTGGACTTTATTCAAATAGAAACTATTGCTTGTTAAACTGGTGAAATTACAAACCATTTTTTCCTTTCCCTATTTTGTAAAACCTTTTCATGTGATTATATTGTTTCTGATTTTGTATAAAGGCATTTGCTTCAAAAGATGATGTAGAAACATAGACTTTAAGGTTAATTGAAACCATTTGTTTTGCAAGATTTCAAATGTCTTTCAAATTTCAGTTTTTTAAAAAATTAGTTATTATAAAAGTAATGAAGATTCATGCATAAAATGTTAAAAATGTACGCAGCAAACTCTTAGCATTGATATCATAGAAAAGAATTGGAGAACCGATTAGCATTTGTAAGTTTATGTATTTCCCCCAGAATATATCCAAATAATTCTTGTGTCTCTTGGCTTAGTATTTTTGTGGTGTTCATTAACACTTTTATAAAATATTTTTGTCAAAAATTGATATGAATCAGATTAAGAATCTAATGTAATAAAACACGTATTAGAAATTAAGTATGTGAGGTAGAGAAAATAAAACTTTAATCCCTTATTTACCTCATAAGTATTTCTGGTGAAACTAACTTTAAAAAGAAATTAAATATACTGTATCTTAAGCATGTGTAAAACGTGAGTAAATTATATGTCAATATGTAAACACCTTACTTTCTATACAACTTAAAATAGAAACTGGCAGAAAATATCTAGAAAGCTAAGATTTTTTCTTTTCTGAGTAAAAATGAATTTAAATATATTTCTTTATATCTTTGAAGTGTTTTAAAAGTAGAACTATCTCAGTAGATACATACACAAACACACATTCACAGATAGTTTCTGAATTACAATGACTTAACAGTGTTTTTACTTTATGATGGCAGAAAACAATATGCATGTAGTAGAAACTATACTTTTGATCTTCATCCAGGTTGGGGGTGCAGTATTATAGTGTCTCATGATTCTGGGAGGCAGAAGTAAGCAGACCTCCAGTCAGTCATATGTTCTTAAGAGTGAATAACTCTACAGGGCACTGTGTTCAGGAGAAATGATATTTGGGCAGTTAAGTGTATTAAAAGCATTTTCAAGTTATGGATATGTTCAAAGTTTGATGGCTTTATCCAAATGTAGACCTGTTTTGAATCAAGGAACACCAATGTCTATCTATATGCATAAACGTATATTAATGTATCTATTTATACTTAAGAAGTCTCCTAGATAAAATATATGATTTGACATTATTAGCATGATGATTTAACAGAATTACCTAAATATCTAAATATTTTGATATTTGTAAGCTGCTTTATAAATGATAGGTCAAATACTATGGAAGATTGATCATCATATTTTCACAATAAGCCATCATTAAGTAATGACACTATTTTTGCAAAAAGAAAAGAACACATGAAGAAAAGATGTTATGTTTCTTATTATCTCCATTTCCATCTTCATGGCAATCCTTCAAAGCACTTTTCATGATCCAGTCTAAAAGCATTTTTTGGTGCTTGTCAGCATATAGCGCTTTTCTAAGCATTATTATAAATAAGATAATAAAGTTGTTATTTTACTTTTATCTATTCAAAATGCTGTCACTCACATTCTGTTTCCAAATGTGAGTTTGGATGATTATCTTGAGAGGAAGCTGGAGAATAAAATATTAGATTATATAATTATTTTCCTTTTAACTTTGGTAATTCATTCTCTTATATAGGTAGGAATAAAATTAGCACTTGTTTGCATTCTAATAACATTCAGAGGTAGCAGGTATTCTATATTATTTTAACATTTTTTAGAAGCCTGATATGTAATGGATATTTCTTACCATCAAAACTAATTTCAACCTGAGAAGTTATATAGAAAAATCACTGGTGATTCCATTTTTATATTTCATATTTTATCATTTAACTTAAAAAATCCAAATAAAGTGGGAAAATGTAGGACTTCTGGCCTGGAAAAGCAAGTATGTCTGGCTTTGATATTGTAATTAAGGAAGTATTTCTCATATGCTTGACTGATAGTATTTGCCTGGCTGGCACATATGTGTGTGTGTGTGTGTGTGTGTGTGTGTGTGTGTATATATATATATATATATATATATATATATATATATATATATATATATATATATATATATATATATGATTTAAGGCAATGATGCCAAGGGGTAAAAGCATTATTAATTATATTTATTAACCAAAGCCCAGAGTGAACTTAAAAAACCATGTATTCCCAAAAATGCAAAAAAGGAGAATGCTTATTTTCTACCACGTTTGCCTCCTTTCCTAGGAAATATTTGCTAGATAGGAGTGATATTCTATCTTCCCTATATACAAGGAAAACACTTCTTCACCACAGGATAGTAGAACCTTTAAAATTAACTATCTGAAATGTTGTCTAAGTTCTATCTAGTTAACAATTAAACAACATATTCAATTATTTTCACTCTAGAAATTTGAGTCTAAAATGTTTTAGAACCAGCAATGAAATGTTAAATATTTTGGAAAAAAGTGGAAAATTGTGAACTGAGTAAGATTTTCAGAGATGTCAAAGACAGAAACCCATTGCACAATGACTTGCAGAAAACAGAGGAAATTAGCATAGCTAAATAAACCAAAGGCATTTTGGTAGATAAAACCTTAAAGCATAATTTGCAAAATAAGATTTCCAACTGAGTGGACAGAATAAGAAGGTGAACATGAATATCATCAATCACAGCAATAAACAACATTCAGATAATTCATAATCAGAATTGTAAAGTGAAAGTCCAAACCAAAAATAATAGAGGATCTAGAAAACAAAGAATTGTATAAAAATATATGTGAGAAAAATTATTAGCAAAGATACTTTAACACTATGTACTCTTGACAGGAAAGTGAATGTTAAATCAGGAACAGTCATTTAATGAGAGAAATCAGAGCAAATTTTTCATTATAATTGTTAAGTTTAGAAAATGCAAGCAATGAAGTCCTTTGGTCAGAATTTATATTTTATTCTGTAAACAAGTTAATTTTAAATTTTGTATCATTATGGGTCCTAATAAACATTGCAATCATGATATTGATAATTTTGACAAATCTTATGTTAATGAGATGCACAAATTATGTAATTCAGAAATCATAGTAGTATAGTTTCTCATAGTCATCAAGATATTTCAGATTGATCAGAGGGTAAATTTTTTTTTAAAGAGAGAGAGAAAATTTTTTTTAATATTTATTTTTCACTTTTAAGTGGACAAAACATCTTTATTTTACTTTTATGTGGGGCTGAGGATCGAATCCAGCATCCCACGCATGCCAGGCGAGTGCACTACCACTTGAGCCACATCCACGGCCCGCGTAAAATGTTTTATAGTATTCCTGAAGCAAATGTTTTGGGGGTTCCTGTACATGCTATTTGAGTATCTATTTTGAATTCTTAAGGCAGAAATTTTTAATATTTCATTGAAAAGAGGTCTTTGCTTAGATTTTTGTTTTGAAAATTAATATATATATATATATATATATAAAAATTATATATATATATATATACATTAATACTTATATATTATATATATTACATATATATAATATATATGTAAATTCATATATATATATATATATATATATATATATATATATATATATATATATATATTTAGCTCTCCACTTCTCCAATTAAAATACCAGTATGCTATTGGGAATCACATATTTACTGTATTCTCTTATCTTTTTTATATCATTTCTCTGAAATGAATATCAAATAATGTAGATCAAACTTAGGGAATTTTTCAGAGGACGCAGGATTTTTTTTTAATTTGCCCACTTCACAATAAATGTTCATTATTTATCAGTATTAATTATATATTTGAACAGTAAATTTAATCGGATATTTGATCATGTCATTGAAAGTTTTTGTCACTTTAATTCAGAAACCATGAAGGAATAGGTAAAAATAACTCAAGATTGCTTTCTGATCCATATTTATTTCATGAAATGCTTGCCTTTTTTTCCTTATAGCATTTTCAAGTGCATACAAATGGCATTTGAGTACTCTTATTTTTTATTCTAATGTGAAAATTTTTATATTTTTATCATATATATGTTCTTTATTTTAACTTAGCTCCTAAGATTTTTTGGTTTGCAAAATATTGTATTTATATAAATGAGCAAATCAGAAAATTGAGCAGAGCATGTGATAGCTGACCTACTCCCCCAATTTAGATATGTTATCCTGCTTTACAGTTTTTTTACCAAAAGAGGAACCCTGGTTGTATTAGTAAGCTTTTCATCACTGGGACCAAAATATCAAACAAGAACAACTTAGAGAAAGAAGAATTTATTTTGCCCCACAGTTTCAGAGGTTTAGTCCAAGTTCAGAAAACCATAAGGGCAGACGGGAAAAGTGCAGAACTGCTTACCTCATGGTGGCCAGGAAAGAGAGGGGAAGGGGCTGTGGGGAAGATGTACCCTTCCAGGGCACATAGCAATGACCCACCTGCTCCAGTCACACTCAACCTTCCTAAAGATACAACCCAATTAGTTCATTCAAAGTGGAATGGACTAATGAAGTTAAAGCTCTCATATTCTAATCACTTTACCTCTGAACATCCTGCATTAACACATGAGCTTTGGGGGAATAGCTCATATCCAAATCATAACACTGATTGTATTATTCCATTAAAAAGTAATTTCTTCACATCATATTTTCTTTGCCACTTTACTTTTCACTTTTGGCATTCTGGTATTGGTTGGCTCATGCCGATTGTCACTGATGCATATGGCAATAAGCAATCTTGTCTATTTGCAAATAGCATTCTAAGGAACATCTAGCTTTGATCTGAGGTATGCTATATGAGATGAAGCCCACTCTCTTCTACTAAATAAAGTTCACCACCTAAATATGCTCAAGAAGAAATCATAGGAAGACCTGCTGTTCAAAATGTTCAAATTTTTACTTTATTTATTCATTTCTGAAGTACTTTCTTCTATGAAATGACTGAGGAGAGGTAATGGAATATTAATGGCTTTTGAAAGAAAGCAAATTATGTAGGCTTAATGTTGAAAATATTAATCTTGAAACTGCAAAGTATAATCTAAGATTCTAACTTACCACAGAAAATCAATATTTAAAAGGCAAGTTTTATGTTAGAAAGCACTATTGTGAAAGCACCTGTAAAGTTTTGAGTTTTACCTTTTAATTTTTAATGATTACTCTTCCTACTAATGTTGATGGAGTCCCTGGAGTACTTTGTCCACGGTCCTCTCGTTGTCTCATTCTACATAAGTTCCCTGAGGAATTTAACTGACTTGAATTAGTCACACGGAGGCCCAAGCCAGGTATGCTAGTCCCACACTCCTGATAGACATGACTGTATTGATGTAACTATATCCAAAATGCCTAGATTTCATTTTCTTCCAAGAGTTCTGCCAGCACTTTCTAATCCTTTCACCCATCAACAATTTATTCTGGTCTTTGAATACTGTTCATTAAATTGCCATTCAGTAAGTATCCCAGATTCAAACCTTAGGGTTTTATTTAAGTGTCTCCGCTCCATGACTAGGATATTAAATAGTCTGCTGCTCTTTAAATCTACGTTATAGGTTCCACCCTTGCCTACCTAGTTCTGTTGTCTCTTGTTATCTTATTTCTGTTAATCCTTACTTGAGAATTACTGTTATGATTTTAAGTTTTCTCACTTCTGTTCTGTTCCATCTTACTCTATTTGCCAGCCTTTCATCATGTCACTCTTCCATTCATGTAATTTTAATAACTCCCCTCGTCTATGGGCCAATAGCAAAAATCTTGATTTTCAAGAAGAACCTTACAGGGGCTGGGGATGTGGCTCAAGCGGTATCGCACTCACCTGGCAGGCGCAGGGCACTGGGTTCAATCCTCAGCACTACATAAAAATAAAATAAAGATGTTGTGTCCACCGAAAACTAAAAAATAAATATTCTCTCTCTCTCTCTCTCTCTCTCTCTCTCTCTCTCTCTCAAAAAAAAAAGAAAAAAAAGAAGAAGAAGAACATTACAGTCTTCACCAAATTACTACAGCAGCAGCAGCAGCAGTAGCTCATGGTCCCACCCCTCTTCCAGCACCTGTGATTTTCAGGTGCTCCAGCACTTTGCATAGTGCTGATAATATGCTTTATCTTTCCTTCTGTGTCCACCTAAAGCATGTTTATTTCAGAGTTTGCTTCCCAGTCTGAATAACTTAACATTTAGTTCTTTCAGTTATCACAAGTGAACCCTCCTCCCAGCTAAAATGTGAGATCATGAAAGGATCTTGGTTTTCATTATTTTCATCCTCAATTACTGTAAGGATTCATTTTATACAGAATATCTAAAAAAAAAAAAACTTTTGTCTAACAGAAACATAAATATTACAGGAAAAAAGTAAAGGTATCATTTTGCTTTTTGATAAACATGAAAATGTATTAGTATTATCTCACAAAAATATTTCTGAATGTTAGTAATTATAATGTATTGGCATGAGAAATAGTACATTTCATAGTAAGACAGAAAAGTTTAGGACAAATAAGTTGCTTCAAGCACAAGCTACACTCAAGTTTCTTTTATATAAGATTACAAAGAAGGTCAATATTCCTTAAAATCATGGAAATATAGTGATTACCAACATCAAACAGAATACATGAAATTATTAGAACCATAATTAGGAAATGTGCCTCCATTCTACCTAAAAGAACTTTGGTTTTCATAATGACTAAGAAAAATGCAAACCCAATGAAAGAAGATGTTTTAAATATTGTAACATTTACATGTGCATTTACCCCCTTACACAAGTAGAACTTATAATCAGAATAATTTTAGGAGAGGAAAAGTTTGAGGACTCACAAATTCAGAGATCTCAATCCACAGACAGCAGGTTCCATTCTCAGGGCTCAAGGGGAGGCAGAACATCCTGGAGGAAGACTGTAGCAGCAGAAGCTCACATAATGATCAGGAAGCAAAGAGAGAGACCCCACTCTCCATATACATAATATATACCCCATAGCTCCAGCCACACCCCACCTGACTCTAGTTACCACTCAGTTAATCCCATCAGGTATTAATTAACTGAGTAGCTGAATTAATTAAACAATGTCTCACATGTGAGCTTTTGGGAGACATCTCACATCCAAACCATAACACCACTTTTATTTTTGTCAATTAACACTGACTTTCCTCTCTATTTTTTGCTTAATTAGGCTAGAGAATTTTTCCAATTTTATTGATCTTTTCAAAGAACCACTATTGGCATCACTGAGTTTTCTCTTTGAATTTTCTGTTTTCAACTACATTGATTTATTCAATTTTTATTATTTTGCTTCTTCCACATATTTTGGATCTAACTATATTTTTTTATTTCTTCAAATGAAATTTTAGATAATTGACTTTTGACTTTTTTCTTTTTAACATATGCATTAGATGCTATAAATTAACCTCTAAGAACTGTTTTTGCTGCATCCTGCAATTTTTGATAGCTATAAATTTATTTTCATTAGTTTCAAGTGTTATTTATATTTCTGTTTTGTTTTCTTTCTTGACATATGCTTCACTTAGAAGTGTGTTATTTAATATACAAATACTTGATATTTTCCTTTGTTCTGTTATTTATTTCTAACTTAATTCTATATGATATGAGAATGTGCCTTATGTGATTTCTACTCTTTTAGATTTGATGAAGTATATCTTATGGTCTATAATATGAACTTGTTCATGTTCCATATGAACTTGAACAGAATGTGCATTATGTAATGTTTGATAACTCATTGAATTCAACTATATTCTTCCTGGTTCTCTGCTTACTGGATCTGTCCATTCTGATAAACGAATGTTAAAGTCTCCCACTATAATAGTAGACTTGTATATTTCTCCTCATAGTTCCATCAGTTTTTGCCACAGATATTTTAATACTCTATTGATACATGCATACACATAAAGGATTATTGTGATTTTAGATAAATGATCCTCTACTAATTATGTATAGCACTCATTTAACACTGATAAATTTCCTTGTTCTGAACTGCTGTCTGAAATTAATAGAGCTGCCCCTGTTCTTGTTTTTGTTTTTTTTGTGTGTGTGATGAATATTAGCATGTCACATTTTTCTACATCTACTTACATTACTCTGTATGTATCCTTACATTCAAAGTGAATATTTTGTAGTCAACATATAGTTTTCTGGGTCTTGTTTATTGATCCATGCTAAAGATCTCCATCTTTCAATTGGTGCATTTGGACCATTGATATTTAAGATCATTACTGCTGTCAGATTGATACCTTACTTGTTAATGCTTGTTCTTTGGTTACCTTGTTCTTTGTTCCTATTTTTACCTCTCACTTTGTCTATTAGAGTCCTTAGCAGTTACTCATAGTTATTTTAAATTCCTGATCTAAGAATTCCAACATCCCTACATATATCATTCTTCTTATGACAATTGCTATCTCTTGCATTTTTGCTATATCATATAATTTTTCCTAGTATGTGAACATAATGTACCATGTTTAAAAAAAAAAAAAAAACTTCTACCAATAGATTTTTAGTAATTTGAAGATAAAATGTGGAGGGAGGGGAGGCAGTCTATAATCCTAGGAGTAAGTCCCAATCTTTTAGTGAGCCTGTACCACTGGCCTATGAATTTCATATGTGGTGATTAATTTATTTTCCCTTTTCAGTGGTACAAGATGGTTAGAGTTGGTTAGAGTAAAGTACTTTTATTCCTCCAGACTTAATGCTAAATCCAGATAGAATTGAGAATTTCCTTTCCTTGCTAGGGGCTCATAAAACTTCAAAAGGCTCTGATTAAACATCTTCTCCTGAGGACAGACCTTAAAAAAAACAAAAAAAACAAACAAAAAAAAACAGAATCTCTGATGTGTTTCAAAATGGCTCTTTTTCTCCACCCAAACCAGAAAACACCAGGGTATTTCTCTCCAGCCTTCACTGTGAAAACCTGACCTAGCTCCTGGAGGTGACACTCACCAAAGTGTGAGGGGCCCTAATGACTGGATCCTCCTGGAGACTTAATTTCTCTATGCTGAGCCTCCAACAATTATTTCATACTTCTGGTTTCTTTACCTCAGCACATTACCCAGGAGGCTTTAGTTAGTAAGTTTCTGCTCCATCCAGTAGTAATTCTCCACATTTGTCTGGTGGTTTCTAGAATTTTGTAGTAGTGATTTGCCCTATGACCTCACCTTTTTTGTAAGTTCTAGGTGTTGATTTTTCAGTATGTTCAGCTCTTTACTTGATGATAGGATGTAGAGGAAACTTCCAACTTATTACATGTCAAAAGGAAAAGTGAAATCATGATATGCAATAATTTAAAAATTTGAGAAAGGAGCCTTCTTTCTTGGTTTGATCCGGTAACGTTTTTTCCTTGATCAATCAGTGAGCCATTGCCATCAAATGCACAGTGTCTATCACATATCCTTAAAATCAACTGCTGCATTTGCAGTTAATTATGAATTGAGACCTGTATTTAAATGATCAATGTATTATTTAAATAACTTTACAATGAACGATTTATAACAAAAATAAGTTCAATGCAGGAAGACAAAATATTTAGATATTTAGGTAATTCTGTTAAATCATCATGCTAATAATGTCAAATCATATATTTTATCTAGGAGACTTCTTAAGTATAAATAGATACATTAATATACGTTTATGCATATAGATAGACATTGGTGTTCCTTGATTCAAAACAGGTCTACATTTGGATAAAGCCATCAAACTTTGAACATATCCATAACTTGAAAATGCTTTTAATACACTTAACTGCCCAAATATCATTTCTCCTGAACACAGTGCCCTGTAGAGTTATTCACTCTTAAGAACATATGACTGACTGGAGGTCTGCTTACTTCTGCCTCCCAGAATCATGAGACACTATAATACTGCACCCCCAACCTGGATGAAGATCAAAAGTATAGTTTCTACTACATGCATATTGTTTTCTGCCATCATAAAGTAAAAACACTGTTAAGTCATTGTAATTCAGAAACTATCTGTGAATGTGTGTTTGTGTATGTATCTACTGAGATAGTTCTACTTTTAAAACACTTCAAAGATATAAAGAAATATATTTAAATTCATTTTTACTCAGAAAAGAAAAAATCTTAGCTTTCTAGATATTTTCTGCCAGTTTCTATTTTAAGTTGTATAGAAAGTAAGGTGTTTACATATTGACATATAATTTACTCACGTTTTACACATGCTTAAGATACAGTATATTTAATTTCTTTTTAAAGTTAGTTTCACCAGAAATACTTATGAGGTAAATAAGGGATTAAAGTTTTATTTTCTCTACCTCACATACTTAATTTCTAATACGTGTTTTATTACATTAGATTCTTAATCTGATTCATATCAATTTTTGACAAAAATATTTTATAAAAGTGTTAATGAACACCACAAAAATACTAAGCCAAGAGACACAAGAATTATTTGGATATATTCTGGGGGAAATACATAAACTTACAAATGCTAATCGGTTCTCCAATTCTTTTCTATGATATCAATGCTAAGAGTTTGCTGCGTACATTTTTAACATTTTATGCATGAATCTTCATTACTTTTATAATAACTAATTTTTTAAAAAACTGAAATTTGAAAGACATTTGAAATCTTGCAAAACAAATGGTTTCAATTAACCTTAAAGTCTATGTTTCTACATCATCTTTTGAAGCAAATGCCTTTATACAAAATCAGAAACAATATAATCACATGAAAAGGTTTTACAAAATAGGGAAAGGAAAAAATGGTTTGTAATTTCACCAGTTTAACAAGCAATAGTTTCTATTTGAATAAAGTCCAAGCTGATGATATATATTTTTGCTTTCTTTTTCATGTAGTTTTTAATATTTTCATTATACCCTCTGTGTTATTCAGCTTTTCATCACAATAACCAGAATACCTGACACGAACAACTTGGGAAGAAAAGGTGTTTTTTTTTTTTTTTTTGCTCATGGTTTCAGAGGCTTCAGTCCATAGCTGACTGGCTTGGTTGCTTTGGACCTGAGGCAAGGCAGAATAGTAGAGTGAAAGAATGTGGCAGAGGAAAGTGACTCAACTTGTAGCAGCCTAGAAGCAGGGGCAGGGGGTGGGAAGAAAGGGGCCAGGCAAGAGAAATACCCTTCCAAGGCACAGCTTCACTGACTTACTTCATCCAACCTAGGTCCCACCACCTACTGGTTCCATACCTCCCAATGGTCTTTTCAAATTTTATTAATCCATCAATGGATTTAATCCAATAATGATATTAGTGCCCTCTTGATCCTATCATTTCCTAAAATCCCCACTTTTGGACATTACTTCATTAGGGACTAAGCCTTCAACACATGCCTCTTTCCCGGACACTTTATATCCAACTGTAACATTATTGTAAAATGATGTGCTCTATCACATTACAGAGTTGGGTTTTTTTTTCCTTTTTTTCTCTCTCTCTCTCTCTATTCCCTTGTCTTTCTAAAAACAACCTTCTTAAAACATCATTTAGGTTCAACATTTCTCTTTTAAAGCTAAAACAGTACTGTGTTATTACACAGCCAAGAAATTATGGTGAAGAGGACAGGGCTAAACTTCCCAAACCCCTTGCATTTTATCAGACACTGCAAAGTTCTACCAAAGCTGCATTTGATTAAGAAATACATCATAAAGTTTTCAATACACCTGGGCCTCAGAAGACATTTAGTCTTCCTGAGCCATTGACCGAAAAAAAAAAAAAAAATCTCACAACCTTCTGATGGCCATCAGTTCTCAAATGTCCGGTACTATCAGTCACTCCAGCTGGGCTGTGAAGCTAGCACATGTCTTTGAAATTGGCTCCTTGATCTGCCAGAGGACCAGACCAGGTCTCCATAAGAACAAGGCAAAAGTTTCAACCTTGCCAACCTTCTCCCAGACTCTTAATCACATATGTCATGGTGGGAAGAACAGATTCAAAAAGAAAGACTTCATTGTCAGTTGAAGACCCTTACATTTTTAATTTTCATGGGACAGATAGTGGCAGAGGTTTATACTGACTAAATTAAAAGGGTAAAAGACAATGACTTTAGAAATTTAGATATATTTGGAAGCAAATACCAGCTTCCATATTGATGGAGAAACTGACCAGAATTTTTGTTTAAACCATTATCCAAGGTCTCTGAGCTTGAGGCTGCTAATTCCTCTATATTCCAAAGGGATGTGGGATGAAATCCACATGTATCCCAAGATCCAGTATTTCCCATCTGCGTCAGGTGTTATCTAGGGGCAGCCAACACAGCTGTTTCCCAGTTAGGAATTGATGCTACTTGAATTCAAGAAATTTAGAAAGAGTCTGAGCTGAAAAAGGTTATCCAACCTTGAGTGAATTGAAAGGGATGCCTATGACCATGGTACTCAAGGGAAGAAGTCCATAATCATAATGAAGGGAGGAACCTCCCCCTCCCTGTCCAGCCTTCATTCCAGAAACCAAAATATGAACTGACATGTCAAAGATACTGAACAAACATATGAGTGAAGGAATGAGTGATCCTGGCCCTGAGCTTGTTTCCAGCCTGTTTTTCAAATAATTTTTATTTACTAAAAATTATTGAAAATCGTATTATATTATTATAATGGATCTCATTTGTTTTCCTTCTTGTGTGTTTGATGAGTTCCACTTAATAAATCTCATTTCTTAAATAATAAAAAATTTAAAGTTATTTTTCCCTTATCTATTAAATATTCATATCAATTATTTCTCTTCAATCAATTCTTTTATTTTCATGAGGTAAATATTTGATTGTTTTTTTCTCACACTTCATAAATTCAATTCTGATTACTTTAGGAAAACTTAAAAGTCATCTCTTAAAAAATATGTCCAGGAAGAGCTGGACATATAGTTCAGTACAATAATTTCCTAGCTCATGTGAGGCCCTGGGTTCAATCCCAGCACTACAAAAACAAACAAACAAAAATGTAATCACGTACATTAATGAGATTTGCTTTTTAACCTTCAATCCTCTTCTTTTTTGTAACTGGTTTCATGATTTTAATTTCCAGGATTGTTCTCTTCAAATATGCTTTTATCTAAAAACACTTAAAAATTTTTCATATAGAATATTTTAAGATACTGGTTTTAAAATAGTCAAGGTTAACACCATGACATTGTTATGCCAGATTCGTGGGACCCCAATAGACCTCCAGGTGCCAAATCCAATGCAATCACACAAGAGTCTTTATTGCAAGCTCAAGCCTGGACTCACAACTGTTCCTAATGCAGTGGTTCCAGGGAGTGAGTCCTGGTCCTTTGCTCAGTGAGATTTTATAAGTTTGGGGGGATACTCTATGCATCACAACATCACACAGCAAATCATTCCATACCGCAGGAAAATCAAACAACAACTCTTAACATTGATTAGCACATTCAATGGCGGGAACAAGTTGGGTAGGGGTGATTTGCCGTAGTCCGGCTGCAGCAGAATAACGGGGGGGTGATGAATAACTTGTGTACGTTGATACAGCAGGAATGAGAGCCATTTATTGTAGGATAACAGAGGTATTTATACATTTTGCACAGCTTATCTTAATTAGCATAAACTAGATACAGCAGTCAACCAATCAGGAATCTCCACACTTAATGGCTCGCTTTTGTTACTTCACAATCCACTCTCTGGCATTTGACCAGGCGCCATCCAGACTTGTTTACAGACTTTAACATTTCTCTGGCAAAATAACAGGTGCCAATCTGACTTGTTTACAGACCTTAACATTTCCCCCTTTTTGTTTAATTTAAATAACGACCATAGTGGTTTTTACAGAAACACCATAAATAACCTGCTAGAAACAGAAAGGGAGGATACAAAATGTTACAATTCCAAGCTAATTGATGGCTCCATGCAAGAAGCCTTTGGAAAAATTATACCAGCAATGACACCATTAGCAAAGATATTGAGTTACAATTTGTTGTAGATTACAGTTTGTTATCTCAGTCCAGGTAAAGCAGTGTCTCAATAGATTAACTCACAGTCCAGGTAAATCACAGTCCAGGTAAGTTCTGCAGGTAGCTAGCTTAAGTTGTAGCAGCAGAAACAGCAACAGCTCCGAAGTCTCGTGGGGTTCTCAGCCGAAGTTTCCTCTGGTTCTCAGCAACACTGTAAATTCTTTCACCTTTGTTTTCACCGGCACTTGGACGAAGGCAGGAACTCCGGATGGCTAAAGAAAATCCTGTAGCATTTCACTAAGAAAACAACCTTCTGAACAATTTAGTACATTATTTCAAGGTTTTTTTACATTTGAAATAAGCCTTAATAGTACTCATTACTCATCAGCCTCCAGGTGTGGGAGACCCATTGTAGTTACTGGCTTTGGAAATGATCAAACTTCATGGACACCAGTAGCGTCTTCTGCCAGCTGTAGCATCCTGGGCAGCCCCAGATAGCCCTGGGGAGAGTCCCAGACTCAAACTGCTTTCGGGCACAGGGAGCAAAAGCCTGCGAGACTGTGCCTCCAGGTCAGGTCTACATTTGGACTCACAGAGGCGATCAGCTCCCCCAGGCAGGAGGGCGGGGAAGAGCCCGCAATTGCCGCTTGGCAAATTCTTGCTGCGCCATGATTGGCTTGGACAGGTGGCAGCCGCCTTGTCGATTCACGCACCCTCCGGTATCGAAAAGTATTTAGTAATAGCCTTTTGCTGCAACTTTTTTCCTGATAATCCTTCTTCTTCTGAACTTTCTTTTTCTTTCTGACTAGAGTTTCTGGGCTTTTATCAACACATGCCCTAACTATTCTTGTTTCCACTGGGGTGCCTTTTTCCCTTATCAATTTACTTCTCACCCCTTCCATATTTTCATCACAAAGACAATACAACATTTCAAGACAAAACAAGACACAAACATACTGCATCAATCTTCTCCATTTTCTCGAAATGGCCATTTTTCCTCTCGCCCTATCTGTCTAGGGACGAGCTGATTGCTCCTGTCCTATCTATGGACGGGCAGCTTTTTTCGTCACTTACCCCCGAGTGTCCCAGGGCTCCCCATAACGGGCCACCATCTGCCGCAGTCCGGCTGCAGCAGAATAACCGGGGGGTGATGAATAACTTGTGTACGTTGATACAGCAGGAATGAGAGCCGTTTATTGTAGGATAACAGAGGTATTTATACATTTTGCACAGCTTATCTTAATTAGCATAAACTAGATACAGCAGTCAACCAATCAGGAATCTCCACACTTAATGGCTCGCTTTTGTTACTTCACAAACCACTCCCTCTGGCATTTGGCCAGGCGCCATCCAGACTTGTTTACAGACTTTAACATTTCTCTGGCAAAATAACAGGTGCCAATCTGACTTGTTTAGAGACCTTAACAGTGATTGGTTAGTACAATAGGGGGATTCATTTGAATTGATTGGCTTAGGCCATGAGGGGTGTACATGCTAAACTATATGGTTTCCCAATATGTTATCAACCACCATAAACTACTTGGGGGTCATCTGGCATTCCAGGTATTTTCCCTGTCTCATGCTGATTGGAGGTTGCTACGGGGGTTGCTATGGGTCCTCACCTAGCCTAACTGAGTCAGGGACACCTGGTGCCACAGATCTCTCCCGTTATTTACAAACAACTCAGCAGGGTGGATATGTGCTTAGGAGTGCTCTGTGGGTTTTTCCAAGGACAAAGGTCACGCCCCCTTCCTTAGGACAGGCCTTAAGGTAGAAGCTGCTGTTATTTATTTATTTTTTTTAAATGGAGTCACATTAGTTTCTCAACATGTGCCTATAATTCCAGCAACTTGGGATACTGAGGTAAGTTCAAGGCTAACTTGTACAACTTAAACATATCCTGGGCAATTTACTGAGACTCTGACTCAAAGTAAAAAAGAAAACTAAAAAGGTCTGAGGATATAGCTCAGTGATAGAGCACCACTGGGTTGAAACACTAGGATCAAAAAAAAAAAAAAACAAGCTAGGGAATTGGTTGATATTCAAGGAATCATTCAGTTATATGAATTGTTTGGGATACCAAAATACTGCTGTAATTTTAAAAAGGAGAAAAGTTTACTCTATAAAACATATCTTCTAGAAAGTTTTACTTCAAAGATAGGATTCCAATGTGCAGAAAAACTTTGAAATTGAACTTGATTTGAATTTGAACATTAGGAAGTTTTGAACAGAGAGATGTAATTGAGAGTCCTGTACCAGCCTCAAGCCTTCAGGAAAATTGCTTAATGGGAGCCTGAAGCTCTTGAGTAATAGGTCATGAGTAATGTCTAGCTGTATTAGACTGAGTTTATCCTGAGGATAGACACCAGCCCTAGGTATCTGATGACTTTCTTGGGTAGCCATATCAGCTAGAAAATGCCTTCAGAATTTTTTTAACAAGAGCAAATCTTAAATGTATAAGACACTTAAAAACAATGTATATTCAACCCACTGTTGAAGCAATTCCGAAATGGTCACTCACAAAACTCAAGCAATTCCCCTAGTAACATCTTACACATGAGATATTTAGTAAAAAAAAAGAAAAAAGAAAGAAAGAAAGAAGAGAAATGTGTTTATACACATATAGAATGTCAGCTACCAAAATAAACTTTAGTTCACTTTCTCTAATTACATACACAGAAACTGTAGTCAACTTGTGAGGATGAGAAGGTCAGCTGTGATTTTCATAACCTTGGAATATATTGTGTAATCACTGATTCAAAGACTTTTCAAGCACATGTGATGTTTAAAAAGCATAAATCTATTTTTATTATTCAACATGTGAAAAAAGAATAAGGACCTGTCTTTATTAATTTATATCATATAAAATTCACTAAGGAGCACCAATCATCAAACCTACTAATACACTGTTTATTCAATGAATGTGTAATCTCATTTGAACCTAGAAGGCAGTAGGGGAGTCATTTATTAATTTAAATTCTGTATACAAGAGATTAATGTTAAATTTCCAATGGATACAAATAGAGCTCTCATGTTAAATTTAACTTCCTCAACGTTAAAAAAAAATCATGAATACTTCGAAGCATATGTGTTTAAGTGGATAGTTTCTCTCATGATTTGCTCCAAATTTATATTCCAATAATTAGTTTTGTAATGTAAAAGAGGTAGGCCTCAGAAAGAAAAATGACGAGTTTCGTTTTATACATTTTAGATTTGAGATGACTACAGGATAATGAAGGTGAGGAGGAGGCCATTGATTAAACAGGGCTAAAGCCAGGAGTGAGAACAAAGACTGAGGAGACTGAGAGTAATTAGCATGCAGTGGAGAGTGGATGGTGCCAAGTAGGAGGTAAAGCTGAAAGATCAGTGGGGCGAGATGTCATCATGGAGATGGGCAGTGAGTAGATGCACAAAAAAGGAAAATGAGAATGGGCAGGAGAGAGTTGGGTTACCTGAGGCAAGAGGGCAGAAACTTCTAGAAAAAGAGTAATTAGCAGTGTTGAACAAGTAAGGGAAGTCTAGTAGCACAAGGAACAAAGGAAATCTATTGAGCCTGACAAGAAGTATGGGGGAAACATATTGTGTTTAAAGGAGGATGAAAATTTAACAGAGTTTAAGATTAAATGGAAAACATGAGAAAATAGAAAATTCTTTCACTTATGAATAAGGTATATTTTTCTTACTTGTTTCTCATTCTTATAATTCATACTCCTAATGACTATAGGATAAAACTAACATTAGGTGGCTATATCCACAGATTTGACTTGTTATTTACTCTGAAAGAAATACTTACAGATGTTTATCATTTAGTATTAACATTTCTTTTGAATTATTAGCAGAAATTTTTCTCACCCTATGATACTCTGCTCAGATCTTCCTTTAGAAATGAAGGGCTTGGCTGGGCACAGTGGTACACACCTGTAATTCCAGTGGCTCAGGAGGCTGAGGAAGGAAGATTTCTGTTGAGGGCCACATCCTTGTCGGGATGACGTAGGGCATTTTTGCCAGAAGTAGTGGTTAAAAGGTGACACCAGTGAGCCATTATGATGATGACTTTTGAGTTCTCTCATAGTTCCCGTTGAGTTCCGGTTGAGCTCTAGCGGGGATTCCTGAAGAGTTCACGTTGGTTGGTGAAGTTCCCGTGGAAAGAGTTCCTGTTGGGGTGTGGTGTGTTCCTGGAGGAGCCGCGTGGGTGGCATTCGGGAGAGTTCCCAGAAGTGTGCTGGTGGAGTTTGGAAATAAAGTTTGTTCCTGCTTGAGTGGCTCGTGATTTGTGCCCAGCCAGACTGCGGCAGATCTCAAGTTCAAAGTCAGCCTCAGCAACTTAGCAAAGCCCTAAGCAACTCAGCAAGACCCTGTCTCTAAATAAAATTAAAAGCAGGGTTAGGGTGCCGGGGATGTTGTGTTCAGTGGTTAAGTGGCACTGGGTTCAATCCATGGTGGAAAGAAAGAGAGAGAGAGAGACAGGGGAGGAGATGGGAGGGGAGGGGAGGGAGGAAGAAAGGGCTCATTTCCCCAGATACAAGCAGTGAGTTGGCAGACAGTAATTAGTAGATAAACCCAATCTGGATTGCCTTAGCTGAAGAAAGCCACACGGCCCCACGTATTTTCTTCCTGGAATTTCCCCATCGAATGATTGAATATAATAAAGTGGAGATACTCAGATTGCTCTCCCCAGTTCCCAGTAGGCAGAGTGATCATGTTTCAGATTCCCCATACAAGGAGGCCTCCTTTAATAAAATATTGTGCTACTATCAACTTGACCCACTGCCTTATACTGCTTCCTTCCTCTCCCTTCCACAAGAGTTGATTCCCAGGGTTCTTCTAATAAACCAAATACATGCTGATCTCTGACTTATAGAGTCTGCTACCTAAAGAAACCCAAAGTGCAACAACATTCTTTAACAGATTCTTCACTTCCCATGTAGTACTACTTTTCTAAATACCCATCCTATTGTTTCGTTCTACAATTTTTAAAACTCCGTGATGATTCTTGGATTATACTGGTGATATATATGCAGTCTCAACTTTCAGTCATAGTGATGTTCTTAAGTTATGGAGATTTCAAATGAAATCAATAGGAACTGATGAAAGGAACTCAATATTTGCTTCCTTCTGTGCATGGGCTCAAGACATGTACATTCCCGACACAAGAGAATTTTCTCATGTACAGCTTCACATGCACACACACACACACACACACACATATGTATAAATCAAATCTATTTTAGCTATATATTATTCTAATTTCCATTTTCAGACACAAGTTTGAACATTATTTCAGTGTATCATGTTTGCCAAACCAGGAGACTCCAATATTAATACATTTCTTTCCTTCCATCTGTTTTCTTTACAAACACACACATGGATTATCTATATAAAAATCACTTTCCTATGTGACTCAATTTTTTTATTAATGCTATTTTGAATAGCTATAGAAAATCTCCTTGGCTTAGGTCAGATTCCCCAGAAGCAGATATTGTGACAGTGTATGTGTGCAAGTGATTTATTAAAGCAGTGCTCCCAGAAGAAATCTGTAAGAAATGAGGAAAGCAGAAAAAGGGGGGGAAAAAGCAAAATCCCAGTTCTATCTGATCCCATGGTGAACTCTGGAGCATAAATTACACCATATTGTTTGACCTACACAAAGCAAGACAGCTGGATTTTCAAATTCACTCACCAGTCAGAAAACTGATTAAGGGCCACCCAGAGGGACATAAACTCTCAAACTCCCAAATACTTCTAACTCTCCAGCACAAGAACATCCCTCTAAAGAAAGGTACAAACCTGGAAAGAAAGCACACTGAAGCAGAGGGAATGACTTAAGAACTGATAAAGATATCTGAGTGGATCTAGCACCAATAATGTTCCTATTCTTATCTATCATACTTTGACACACAAATGAAGTAGAGCTCATGTTTTCCAACTAAGGAGAGTTTTAGAGCTCTTAAAATGAAACTAAGCACCAAGGGCTCTTGTCTCTATAATACAAATTGACAAACTACAATGATAAGATATAAAATTAATATATTCTTTAAATATAGTCCTTTGTCTCTCCTAAAAGGTGGAAGGAAGATAAAATGTGAAAATACAGAACATACTTCCTGAGGAGGATGAGTCTCTCTGGTTGCTTTGCCTGCTCTGAGTGTGTCTAGAAAAGTAAGGTAAAGATATTAAGCAGAAAGTGGTAAGCTGATTGATCTCTCGCTGATGAGCGTTTTGTAGGCTTTCTTCAGAGCTGAGGCAATGAGAGTAGTGATCTTGATATCTCCACCAGGGCAGTTGAAGGTCCACATCTATATGCCAGGTAACTGAATTTATGGAATAAAGTCCTTGATTTTTCTCTCATTGCTTAAAGAAATCATCAGCTAGCTGATCAATGCTGGCCCAGAATAACTTTTTGTTTGTTTAAATTTTTAAATTTATATGATCACCATTATATTTACATAGGTCCACACACACCTCAAACTTGATAATTTAATGAACTTTGAAATTAACAAATAACAGTGGCCAAATTACCCCCAGGAATTTGTGATGTATACTTGTTCTAGGAACATGTTTCAAAGAAAACTCCCTCATCAAATTTATATTGAGAAATAAGACCATCAAGGTCTATATTTAATGCCTTCTAATATGTACAATACTTAAACTATATATATATATATATATATATATATATATATATATATATATATATATATATATACAGTTTTCGTCTATAAAACTGAACATAATAACCTCATTTAAATTAAGATGTAAACATCAAATGTCCCAAATATCAAGTTTCTTTTTTGTAGTGCTAAGAATTGGACCTGGGTCCTCACACATTCTAGGTAAGCACTCTACCACCCAGTTACACCCCAGCCCTCCAAATATTAAATGTTCTAGAGAAAGATTTAAATTAAGTTTTTAATAAAAATACATGTCTTTGTAAATAAACAATAAATAATATTAAAATTATAAGCATATTTGCCAGTCTCTCTGTGTTCTTGATAATCAGCTTTTTAGTAATAAATAAAATAAATAGTCATATTTTTGAAAATGTAGGTCTTTAAAATGAAGGCCATATCTTAAAATGGGAAAACTGAGAGAAGTTTGAATTTATTTTTAAGAGAAAATGTTTAACAGGAAATGTCTTCCAAGGTCACTCAAAATTATATCAAAGGAAGTTGAAACTTATATTTAAACTCTTAAGAAATCTCAGAGCAGATCCCTGTCATCATTTTTGAGGTAATTTCATAAAAGCTGTAATACTTCCTGTTGCATTTCACCTACCTTTTCTGGCCAGCCTCTGAAGGAACTGAACCTCTGTCTGACACCACTTTGCAAAATACTCTCAATCTTGCACATCTGGGGACATTCTGAAATCACAATTTCTCTTTTTTGGTTATAAAAGTTGACAATAGTCAAATAATTGTAACATTATAACTGGAAATTGCTAGTTTATTTTATTCTTGCTTCACCTGTTTTTTTTTAATATATATTTTATTATATTGGATAGAGTTCACTTTAAGTTTTGCATTCCAACAGAGAGTAATATTTCAAATTAATTATCATTTCTATATTGTTGACTACAGATTATTTTAAAATTTGGCTACTGACAGCTTTCAGAATAATATTTTTTTTTACTTTAAACAACTACATATTCCTAGACCACAAAAAAGATAAACAGTACATACTAATGATATAAAAAAAGCATCACTTTTTAAAGTTTTGCAGTTAGTAGTTGTATAGTATGCACAATTAATAACATAATGCCACTGATAAATCAAGCAAATAAAATGCATAATCCTTAATGTAACTAAATTGTAATTGACAGAATGTTGACATAATAGGGTTAACCATAAAGGTTATTTGAAAATGTTTTAATAAATCAATCCTAATTTCCACTAAGAGAAAAGAAATATAACAGATGGACTATAATGTTATTTTTTTACATTAAGTCGTATAATATGAAGTATTATACTATTACTAGTAGTATAATATTAAGTAGAAATAATATGAAGTATGGGAGAAAGATAATTTTAGTATACCTTAGGAAAATTAGAGAATAAAGAATGCATGCAATCCTAAATAAAAATTATTTTCTCTACTAAAGTAAAAGTTGAATAAATTTAAAAGCCAGAATTCAAAAATGATAGGTAATTGGAGCAGCTTCAATGAAACCTAATACCTATTTGAGTTTAAAATGTTTCTTTTTTAAAATGTGTATCTGATGAAATCAGAACTTATTACATTGTCTTTTTGTTTAGTAGTCATAACAATCAATTCACTAAAGTTGTAATTGAAAGTATAGAAATAATACTCTATTGAACATCTTTCTTCCAGGACATTAGTAATTTCAATATTAGTTTCTGCAACAAATTATACAAACCCATTGCTAAAAAATAAACCATGTTTTAGTCAAAAAAGCAAATAAACCAAATCCTGGTCCATATGTCATATTCGAATTTAGTAATGTGTACTACTGGAGCTTATAAATCCTTTTTTGAAATATCTGCCAGTAATCAAGTTTCACCTCAAAGACATTGATTGAAAATAATAGCAAACATACAAAAATTCCTAAATCAATCATTTATAATGGTAAAATGAAAGATTCTAAAATAAAAGTTTAAATACACTTAAAATGATTCACTAAACATCAGACACTATGAATTTCATGTATAACTTGAAGAAATTTTGATTTAATTTTATAAGCAAAATTTACTATGTATATTTAGCATATTAAAAAACACAACTTTAAACTTGAAGCATCAATTAATTAATATTCAAATCCTATTCCTGAATGTTGTATTTTCCTCTAGGGTTTCCTTGGGATGAAAAGGCAGTTGTTATACAAAAATGCTAACAAAGTGTTATGATAAACCCATCTGTGAGAATTCCTCAGTTGCTAGTACAAGAACAATTAGAAGAGCTCATGTGAGCGGCTCTGCATCATTTCTTGGCTTCGGCAAGCTGCAGTGCACACAACATTTCAACAATATCCTCACAGGGAGTCATTTCAGAAACAACTGGGAAATACTCACCAAAGATGAAAGTCTGGCAAGAAACTGCTCCAACTCAGGAACTTACTGCTTTGAACTTGGAAGCATGAAACATTTGTTAGAACTTTTTAAGAAGGAGGAGGTAAATAATCTCACTATGTCAGCCACATTTTTCAATTTATGTATTCTTCCTAAGCCATTCATTATTATTCTGAAATGCACACATAAGAGAAGAGTGAGTTGTCAATAAACTGTTTTTTCTAAAAAAGTCAAAATTGAATTGTGAAATACTGTGAACAGTTGTCTTCCAGTTAGGAACAATGGAAAATGGAAGTGTAAGGAAATAAATGGAGCAGGTTTTACAGGTGAAGTATGTTTAGGAGATGACATGGTAGAGATAAATAAATGTGTTTTATTTTTTCTCAATTTGAATTGCTGATTTCTTCAAATATCAACTGAGTTGCTCATTAACCTTCTATTTCTTTCCAAAATGTTTCCGATCTGGAATTTGTGACCTACTATCATCAAGAATATTGCCACAATCAGGAGGTGAAAATAATTTCATTTTACAGTGTTCAGTAATATATTTCATAGAGGAAGTCAGTTTTGTATTATATAATGAATAGAAAGACTCATAAATACATAGAATTTTAGATTGAATGTCAAAGCCAGCATTAGTGAGTAAAACAAAAGGTGTTAAAATGAGCTCTTGAGGTGAGCAAGAATATTAAACTTGTGAATTTTTCCTATCTCAGCTTTTAAAAACAATCTGATTATAAAAGCCAGTCTGTCATATAATATCTAATGAATACCAAGCTTAGCAGATGATATCAATTCACCTGAGTCCAGCTATTTGGACCAAGAGCATTCTGTATTTTCTTGATGCTATTTTCCTGATGGTTAATGATCAGTTTGTAGAAAAGATGATAGACTATTTTAAAAATTACATATCTTTCCATGGTAATGCTTATGTGGGTAACTTCCAAAAATGTTCTGCATGAAATGATATATTTGTTTTTTTTCATTTTAAAATGTATTTATTAATATTTATCCATTGTTTGTATGCTTCATTTCTATGATAACCCCTTCTGTGTTCAAACATTCTGTGCCATCTTCCCTGGATCTTTTGACAGTAGATTAAGATGGGCCACACTCTTGTTAACAGCAATAAGTATTAAAGGCCACTGAAGCTTCAAATGAGGATAGATTACCTGCAGAAAATGTATTATGTATATACTCTGTCCTAATGTTTCATATTCAAATGAGAAAAAGAAACAGATTTTTTTTTGCAATGCAAACGAGGTAGAAATGACTGGCTCATCTTAGTGTCTGCTTAAAGTACCATATTATGATAATTTTGGTTAAGATGACATTCTTAAAGTTTCATGATATCCAATATCTCTAAATGGTTCTCATGCCCATAAAGCACAATTTTATCTCTTTATATTAAGTTAGTTTAATTTATTTCCCATAGTATATGTTCAGTGAAAAAAATACAAATATTCCCCACTTGGTTTATAAGTACTTTTGAATCAAATTAAATTCCTGAAACCTATTATAAAAACATATCAAGCAGATATTGAACAGTTCACATAATTATATCAGGTATCACCTAATATTTTAGTAGCTTCATTAAATCAAAATTGAGTTTAAGTTTATTATATATTCATCAGTTTCATTTTACTTAAACAAAAATTCAAATCTTCATTAAAAAATAAATCACACACACATAAAAAAATCATAACTTTGGTTTATGTTAAAAGTATGCTTTTATGTTTGGAAATTTATTCTGAAAAGCTATAGTAAAAAGAAAGAACTACGCAATGGTTCTTCCCATGTGTGGAGTAGGAAAATAAAACCAAATCGTTTAGCTACTGTTTACTGTTTTAAAACAAATAAATGGAAAGCGTTTACTGTGGAAATTACCATCTTACCAAGGATATAAGATATAACATGACTCTGAAAGAAAAAAAAATTATAGCAGTAAAAATATTCACATATTGCTTTCTTCTGGAGGGAACTTTGCTATGATTAAAGCTGCCAACTCAAATGTAGAATAAATGTTAAAAATTAAAAAATTAAGTATTTTGGAAATACATAAATGTGTGTTGCTATTATAGTGGCTAATGGTAATAATTTTAAAAATTTTGTTGCTGGAGAGATTATATACTGGCAAATAGGGGAAATTATTTTGACGAATTATTTTTCAAAGTTTACTTTGAAGGTGACTATTGCAGGTAGATATTATTGCACTCATTTCATTTGTTAGATGTAATGGTTTTTTAAACCTTGAAGAAACCGGAAAACAAACACTTATGTTTCTTAGAAAAGAACAAATTTAGAAGATTAACTAGATTGTTGTAGGGGTAGAAAAACAAGGTGCATTCATACAGCTAAGACACAATTATTATATTATAAAGGGCTTAAAGAAAATTAGAAGACAAAAGCATTTAGAAACTCTTTAAATGAGGTATCTTATTGAGAAAGATGAGTGGAACTAAATTTAATAAGACCTATTGAGTTTGTTTTTTCTAAATGCAATTTCTAAATGTGAGTTAACTAAATGTGGCCTACATTATGTACAGTTCTGGGAATGGACTAAATGTTATAAAGCTATTTTTATGTGTATTCTAGAGTGAAGAAGATAAATATGTACTTTTGGATATGAAAGCAAGGATTCTTAATGTTTTAGGTCAAAATTATGAATATAGAAAGGAAAGATAAAAGGCTAGAATAAATAGTGTTCAGTTTTACTATTTATGATTAGAGAGATAATATGAATTTAAGTTCAGATATATTGTATCCTTTTTAGTAAAAGGAAAGAGAAAGAATGAGCAGATCCAAGGGTAGTGGAGAAAAGTACAAGCTGATCCTATAATAGGAAGTAAGAAAGTGCTCAAAAATGATTGAAGCATGTCCAAAGGACACAAAAGCTATCTTGAAGAAAATCCCATTGGTTAAGTCTGGGAAATATAAGTGAGAAAATAATTATAATGATGTTCTATAAACAAACAAACAAAAAAAAACTAGAGTGTGCATTAATTTTTCTTGGTGTAAAAATAAATAAGGATAGGGAATGTCTTGTAGAAAACATACATGAAATATCAATTGTCATTTGTAAATCACGAAAGCAGTAATTGTTTGGAGAAGAATCATCTATGAATGCTCTTCCCTTGTGTGTGTTTGTTGTTTGTTCTTCTCACTTCTTTTTTGGGAGTGGGGGGCAGTTGCTGAGGATGAAATCCAGGGCCTTGCAAGTTCTCTGCAGGCAGTCTGCCCCTCAGCTAATGTCTCTGGATGCTAATATTAGCAGAAAGAGTATGACGAAAAACAAAATATGTGCGTGCTTTTAATGTATCTCCCAAAAGATATTAATTTATAAAAAGAAAAATAATAACTTTACCCCGTAGACAGAGAGAAGATACAGAGTTTACAAAGTTCACACATTTAGAGTTATCAGTGTTGAGGCAAAGCAACACAATGCTTCTTTTGAATTAATTAAAAGAAAACTGAATCGCTCCAAGATCTTCCTGGAAAATATTTCTTCCACAAACCTTATTACAAAGAAAATTATACAAATCCAAATTACAGAGAAATATGAAAAATAACTGTCCAAAAATTTAAGATCAAAGAGGACATAGGGAAATTGATTCAGATAAAAGGAGACTAAAGAGATAAGACAACTAAAGTAAATAATTGGTGATATTTTAATAAGGCCTTATAATAATAATAGTGATGCATCACTGTTTATTGGCTGATTGTTTATAATCGTATCAAAGTTGTATAAAACAATGTCCTTATTTTTAGGAAGTCACACTGAAGCATGTAAAGATAAACATGTTCACAACATACTGCAATGAAAGTAAGTATCTATGGAGAGGTAGAGGATAAATGATAAAACAAGGAATGTGCTTCCCTTGTAAATCTCGATGAAGAGATTTCATGATTTTTCTGTATCATTTTCATAAGTCGAAGTTAGTTTTGAAAATTAAAATAAGTCATAATCCTGGAAGAGCAGAATTGGTACACCTTGGATTATAGGGAATGGTTGGGGAAAGAGCTGGATTGACACTCCCTAATGCCACAAGTAATGAAGAAGAATGAGTCCCTGATGGAACATAGGGCTATTATTAATGGGCAAGGGGAGTAGTCTTTCTCAGGCCACACAAGTATTTCCCACAGATAGGTTTTCTGATTTCAAGTGGTCAAAATAAAAAAAAAATACAAATATATAGTTTACAGTTTATTAAAAATAAGGTTGTAAAAGTGTTTCTAGGATGTCTACATCTAGAGAAAGATTCTTAGGCTATGACAGAAAACTCTAAGTTTGATACAGTGTTGTTCAAAATCTTTTACCATATTGTTTTTTTGTCAAGAGTGTCACAGTAGCTGCTAACAATATTTTGGTTGCAAAAATAGCTAATATTTTTGAACATATATTTACAAAGCTCAGAAGACTTAAAATGTTGGACAAACTATCTCTATATTAGTATGTATATATATATAATATTGCTATAATGGTATGCATATATGTGTGTGATTATTGTTTTTAGAATCAAATGAGAAGTAAATCTAGAAATAGGAATATCTCACAGATACAACAATGACTGAAAGAGGGACAAAAGATTTTAAAGAGAGTAAGTATGCTCATGGTTCACTTTAAAATATTCAATTTAGATAAAATAGATGACTTTTAACTTATTTATACTCATGCACCCTGAGTTCCCAGAAAAGCTCAATGGAATAGCAAATTCAGCCGGGTTTACAGATGAGAGGAGATGTAATAATCTTAGTATTTCTGACTACCTCCTGGAGACGAGGTGTTTCAGAATGGTTCTGTTTGCCAGAGTTCAGATGGGGCAAGCATAAATATCTCAGGTGTTCTTTCTCTTTGTGGTTCACAGGAATGCTCACTGAAGAGCTTCTGTGACTCTGGCCCTGAGTGTTTCAAATGCAACATAGCAAAATAAGAAGCAGTCTATATAAGTTTGCTTCCTCTCATCTGATTCCTTTTTCTTAGTACAGTACCTCCAAAACTCCTCAATATTTCTGAGGCAGCAAGTGTGAATGTGGAACATCAGGACAAGTATTCTCTAGATACTTGTTTGAAGGAATTACTGATGAGCAGACTCAATTCTCGGCAGACTCTGAGATAGCTAAGGAATGCTCACACCTGACCCATTCCCCATCATTGGAGTTGGGTCTCTGTTTTGGCATAGTTTCTTTCAAAAGAATAAAAGTAGCCTTTTGAATGTGATCTTCAAATGGGATTCATAAGTAAATGTCTTTGTGACACTTATCTGTGGACCCATCTTCTGGTTCCTGGATCTAACTCCTGAGGATCAAAACAGTACCTGAGCAAAGTGAACCTCACCTAAATTAGAACTATTGTTATGATTAAGATATTGGGGGTCTCTCAAAAGTTCATGTATGAAATAATGCAAAAAAGTTTAAAGGGATTGGCTTAAGAGAACCTTAACCCCATCAGTGAATTAATCCTCTGATAGGGATTAACTGGGTGGTAACTGTAGGAAGATAGGGTGTGGCCAGAGGAGGTGGGGCATTTGTGGTGTGCCTCTGGGGTTTATATTTTGTCCCTGAAGAGAGGAGCTGTCTCCATGCTTCTTGGTGGCCATGTCCTGACCTGCTTTCCTCTGCCACACTATTGTGCCATGATGTTCTCTGCCTCACCTTGAGCCATGAGGAATGTGGTTGGCTATCTATGAACTGAAATCTCTGAAATTCTGAGACTCAAAATAAATTTTTCCTCCTAAATTTGTTCTCATCAGGTGTTTTGGTCATAGTTGTGCGAAAGCTGACTAAAACAACTATGTGTGCCCATTCTCATACCTGCCAAGCACTGAAATTGCTCAAATCAACATAATTTTAAGGCAAATTACTATATTATATGATTCTTGCCTGAGAATTTTAACACCTTCTACATGAGTGAGTTCATGACATTCCACAGACTTTTTATGTGCATCTATAATGTACCAATTAAAAAAAAGGAAAAAAATAGAAGATGAGATCAATGTGACTTGAAAATAGGAAATGACTCTAGAACTTTGGGCCTAAATCTGAGTATTTAACACATTTTGGTAAACTAGATTTTAATCATTTTATGTTTAAGGCTTCACATATACATCCAATGATGTGTATGTGTGTGCGTGCATGTGTATGTATACCTACACACATGCACACATGTACACAAAAGCAGTGTCAGAAAACTTTACATAAAGAAAATTTTTTCCCTATTCCATTAAGACCAAACATCTCATCCACTTCATCGGGCCTCTTTAAAGACAGAAATTTCTTCTCCAGGGAATAGCTACTGGACATATTCCCAAGAACACCGTCATTATCAATTTCTAGCAGAAAGTCTCTGTCAGCATTTTTTAACATTTTGAGCTTTATGTTGATTATTGTTTCTTATACTATATTTCTCTTTATTTCTTTTTTATTTGTGGGACAGGTTCTTTATTTTAAAAAGTCACCTGTTAAAATAATATTCAGTATTAAAACAGTGTTGCACTGTTGGTTTCTCTATCTCCTAACGGGCTCCAAAGAGACCATAATATTTTAGTTCAATAAGCTGCAGTATTCATAATTAACAGACTTCATAGAACCACCCTTACCTAATAATGGGGATTGGGTAAGGAAAGAAACTTTGAAAGATCAGCACATTACCAGTCCAGATTGTAGATGAAGTAATCAGGTGTCCCATCCCCGAAGAAGTCTAGTTTCAAAATAACAAAATTTTAAACATTTGGTACATAAACTCTCCAAAAACGTTCCAGCACTGACTAAAACAACCACAATGAGACAGCCCTTTTAGAGACAGCAGCTTCAGACCCGGAAAAGGGTAATGAGATGAATTTCATATGGCTAAATCAGTGGTAAAAACAATTTTCCTACTTTCAAAAAGACAGGAGAGCAATAATGTGGTCAATTCAAGATTAAGAGTTCTATGACTTCATTCTGTGAAGGAGGTTGAGATGGGGCAAACACTTGGGTCCAAGGGCTGAGGATAGGCCTCAGTGGTAGGAGGCTAGCCAAGTATGGATGAGGCCCTAGGTTCAATCCCCAGCAAGACAAAAAACAAAAAGTCTCAAAGATCTTACCATCTTCATTTGTTCACTTTTGATGAAAAAAAAATAAAAAGTTATACAAAGATATCTTAAAGCTAAACACACACACACACACACACACACACACACACACACACACACCCCACCTAAGTAGCACTGGTTTTGTTTTTTGGCAAACTCCTCTTACAATCACTTTTATGGTTTCCTCTGGTTTGGCTGCTACTTTGTACAGATCAATGAGGTTTACCTTAGCCGACTTTTCTCTGGGCTCTGTTTTGCTTTCAGTAGGGTAAGCCTATACCCCTTTCCTTCCTCTCTGCAGAGGGCAATATGGATTAGACTGAAAAGTTACCTTCCAAAAGCAAGAAGGGAAATAGATTGCTGAGTCAGAGCTGTAAATTATTTGAAGTGTTTAAAAAAAAAACCTGGAACTTGGGGGAAATACAGAGGCATTTTGGTGAAAAATACAAGGAGGGGCGGGTGCAGAGGAGGTGTCAAAAAGAGAAAGCAGCCTTCCAATCAAAAATCAGCCCTTAGTTTCAAGGTGACCTTCCAGCTGGTTGGCCTCAGGTGAATCAGGGTCAGAGGAAGGAGCAGCAGCAGGACAGGTCTGGGGAGCTCTGCATCCCATTCAGGTCAAACAGAGTCTGATCCAGCATCCTTTGTGTATAGAGATGCTTCTCTACAGTGCATTACAGCTTATCTTCCAAGTCATGAGTTGTCTTTTCCCGTTTAGCCACCTGTCTCTCAGCAAACTCAGTATGGGTTTCTGCCTTGAGTTTAGCAGTAAGAACCTTTATCTCTGTCATATTAGTCTTCTTTTTCAGAGTACTTCTCTTCAGAAACACCCAGACGGTTCAGGTCCTCATCCATCTGTTCATCCACCTCTCATCAGCCAGATTCTGCCAGAAAAGCTCATTCCTCTTTGCACTCCAAATCTCCTCTAATAATCAAAAAATTATGAGTCACACTTTGCATAATTCCTATCTGCTTCATTTGCCATGTGCTCAGCTTCTTTGAGTTGGATTTCCTGGAGTTCCATCTTTACTTAGTGTCTTAGAGTCTGGTTTTCAATAATCTTCATATCTCTCTGACTCTCATCAGCAGCTTCCTCTTCTCCTCCTCCTCCTTCTTTTTCAGGGCAGTAGCCAGCTCCTCTTCAACCAGTAGGATCCGATGGTTCAAGGAGGTCACCTCAGGTGTTTCCCAGGCCTACCTTTCCCCCTTCACTTCCCCCTGGAGGCACTAAACTCCTCTGCATCATCTTCCTGGATCTTGCACTTCACTTTGTCAATGGTGGTGAAACCAGCCACAGTGCCCCCTCCCCACTCCAGCCATCTTCCCCTGATTCTTAATCTCTGACACCTGCCTCTCCTCCACTTGAGTTTCATCCCTGAAAATAGCAGCTACAATCCATAGAAAAATGTATGTGTAACAAATTATGCATATAAAATAAAAATCAACAGTGTATTTATTATATACTATACAATTAACATAATCATATTTAAGTGCAATTAATATTAATATCAATCTTTATTTACATAGACATGACTTAGTACAATTGTCAGGCAGTGCCATTTGCCAACCCAGTGTTTATCCAGCCACCTAGTGTTTATTCAGGTTTGATGAAGGGAAGGAGAGAAGTGCCTCTAAGGCTGTGTTAGACCGAATTCTCCTGCTCTTGTAAAGTGGAGACCTACCAGAGTCTATCCTGCTCTAACATTCGGGCAAATATTCACACACCCCCAATCCTGCCAACATCCTGATAGATATTTGACAGTGGTCATTTCAAATTTCCTCTCTACTATAGTAGAGGTCATATTGGTTTGTATTTCCTAAACTATTGATGGTTTTATTTTTCCTTTTTCTTTTCTTAGTGTTTCTATTTCCAAGTTCAGTCAGAATCACAGATTCTCAGATTCTCCTTCTCCTTCTTCCACTGATGAAGTATCCTAAGTGGGAGACTGTGACTCATTAAGAGTAAACAGTTAAGAGCTTGGTGAAGTGATTTTCTATTTTTCCCCCTCAGTTATGTCTCACCTGGTGTGCTACTTAAAGACAGAGATCACTATGGAGCTTCTTTGAAACTTGATGATGTATATAGTATGTTTAGTGACTTTCTATGTAACTTCAAACAAACTTCAATAGAGTTGGAACACTGGGCATCATTTAATTATGGGAGTTGAAAAATGGGACAGAAGATAACTAATGCCATTGTAATTATTCTAGCTTCTTTGAAATCCTGTCATATTCCTAAGAGTATCACTAATTCTCTGAATACTCAGATTCTCTAATTTAGTTTAAAGGCACAAATTGCTCTCCAATAAATGGGATGGACATCTGTCACCTGATCACTTAAGTCATTCACATATTGTAGAAAACTTAAGAAATAAATGCCAGATGTTAACTTGAAAAGAATTCATCTTTGAAAGTATAATTGATGGGCATTCACATATCTCAAGGTCTGAAATCTGTTTGTGTACCTCTAGCTAAGTAATGGAAATGAGATAAATGAGTGTAAGAAAAATTACATTATTTAAAACTAGTGTACTACAAAAGTCCACTTAATTTTACTAGAAAAAAAAATTTCAGCCCCAAAGAAATATATCTGGACAATGATGTAAGTACAATAATGATGAGTAATAATTATTTCTGGAATTATGTAAAAATATTTTCTTATTTTGCTTTTAAATAGAAGATAATATAGCACAGTTGATGCTTGTTTAAATTTTGCATACAAATATGCATAACGCCAACTGGATTCAATTTATTCTGTCTTAATTTGAAATAACTTGACGGGTTTTTTGACACAGGCTGAACAGACTAATTGTTGCTTATTTGGGTGCACTGAATCAGTGAACATGGCAATCAGATTCCAGACAGATGTTCATAGTTTCTTTGATTGCCCAGAGCCTGAGGTTGGAAAAGAAGAGAGAATCATTTTGCTGATTTACTTTGGTTAGTGTCTGTCACGGCACAGATTGCATTACAAATACAACTGTTAAAACAAGCAGATGCTGCTAAAGAGTTGTGAGGAACAGATAGGAATACTAATTACAATGTAATCTTTTGACACATTTGAACTTGTACAGTTTTGGTAAGCGGAATTTGGCCATAGTAAAATTACAGTGCTACATTTATCTTCCCCCCCTTGTTTGTTTCAATATCTTCTTAGTATTAGTGTTGCTATTAATTTATTCTGATCAGTTTCAATGATAAAGATAGCAATCAAATGATAAAAAGAGTACCTTCCTCTCTCACTGCCAAATGGTCCTCTCATTGTCAAATTTTGTAGTGCATACTATTCACTACATATATTTTTTTAAAAGAAATAGAGTTTTATAGGTTCCATTGAATCCTCCTGTGAATGAATGTGAGAAACAAGTAGAAGATGATCAACTGTGTACGACCATTGAATTTGTGTTCCATGGTTATGTACTGTTGTCAGGAGCAGACTAGGCTGAATATATCAAAGGAAGAAATGAAATAATGATGAATTATGTAAAAAGAGTAAAAGTGCTCTAAAATTAAATAGTTCAGAGGTCTTAAAGTTATTACTTAATATTATATGCATTTTATCATATATTTCTGGTTCATTTATGTTTCTCCTTCAAAATTTTTTTTTACATCTTGCCCAGTTTTTCCATTAAATATTTCATTAGTTTATTTTAAATCGATTTGTGGAAATTCTTTATATATTTTGCATAACAGTCTTCTATTGTTTTTGTGTATTTATGTGCAAATATTTTATAAGCTATGATTTATTTTTCAAATACTTAAAATAGTATTTGCTGAATCAATGTTTTTAATTTTTAATGTTGTAGATTTTGACAATCATTTTCTTTGTCTACAGTGCTTTATAGTCTTATTTAAAAGTTATTTCTGTAAAGAAATCTTTTCCAACAAGAAGTCTTACATATAGTCCTATATAAATATTCTTCTAAATATCTTAAAGTTTGTTTTTTTCTCGTTACAATTTTTCGTACGATGAGAATTAATGTTATGTATAAGACATGGTTCCAAATATTTTTTGCATTAAAGTAACAAATTATCCTATCACTTTTGACTGCAATTTCTATTAATATTATCTTTTTGCCTCCCTTACCATCTTCCTCTCTTAAATTTTCTATTAGGCATATCTATGTAATTATTTTTCTTCATATCTATTATCTTTCTTTCTTTCTCATCATTTTCCCTCTCTTATTTATCTTTGTGATAACCTCTCACACACACACTTCCTGGTTCCTCAGTTCCTTTATCAGTATATCTATCCTTATTATCTCTCTAGTTCTATTTAAACATTTTATATTAAATTATAGATTTAATTCCATGAATATTTGTGTGCTTCTTGAAGTTCCATCAAGTTTTTTTTTCCAAATATTTTGAGCATATCTCATTCTTTCAATTTTTAAATTTTAGACTTCACTTTATTTTTTTTTTTTAGTCTCTCTGAGTCACCCTTACATCTTAGACTTCTTTTTTAAATGATATATATTTGTACATCTTTATGGGAATACTTTATTAGTAATTTAATACATCATATTATATTATGTAATTATCAAATAAAGCTAACAAACATTTACAACTCTTCAATCATTAATAATTTATATGTGTTGGATATTTTGTACTCTTAGTCATTTTTAGACGTATCATATTGTTTTAACTGGTACTTATCCTCAGGCACCAAAGAATATGCAGTAGAGAAAAGATAGTTTCTTCAATAAAGGGTGCTAACATAAATGAATGAACATATGGAGAAGAAAGAAACTAGATCCCTCTTCTTACTGTAAACAAAAATCAACTCAAATGGATCAAGACCTAGATGTTAATCCTGAAATGGTAAAATTACTACAAGAAAAAAAGAAGAAACACTTCTTTTAAGAATTGGTGTAGGCAACAAATTTTAGATAGGACCCCAAAGGCATAGGAAACCAGAGTGAAAATACACAAGTGGGATTATATCAAACTTAGAAGCTTCTGCATAGCAAAGGAAGAAATCAACAGAATTAAGAAACAATTTACAGAACGGGAGGTCTGAGACTTCTTAATGTCACTTTTCAGTACTGTGTACAGCTAGAGCAACATAAGTGTTAGCAATCTAGGACTCCCTTGTATCATGGTCCATGTACCTTAGGAACTGGGAAGCTGGGTGGAAGGAAAACATCCTCATCAATGGTCCAAGAGAGCATGTCGTATTATTCTTCACAATACCAAAGGAAACATAAGCTCTAATGTACTTTGAAATCCATAACAACACTAATTTTCCATAGATATGTTTGAATCCTTAGCTTATGATGACAAGGAATACTTATGCCTCTGTGACTCTTTTTTTGTAGTTAATTTTATCATAATAATTATAGTTAATGGGTAATTACACCAGATCTCAGCTGCTTCTAGATAGTATACTTGTGTACATAGTAATTACAAATTACACCAAACATGCCAAATGAGCACATGAAAACCATATTATGTACTTAATTTTACAAATGCCATTTGTATTTATTTTACAAATTTTTTTTTAAATGAAGCAATATCTGTTGCTAAAATCCTCAACAAAATCAAAACATTAAATGATATGTCTGCAATAAGTAAAAATTTCCAATTGTTTTACATATCCATTCATTCTAGAAGTCATCAAAAGCCTTTAACTCTATTGATATGAATTTTTAAAAATATTTATTTTTTTAGTTTTAGGTGGACACAATATCTTTATTTTATTTTTATGTGGTGCTGAGAATCGAACTCAGTGCCCCAAGCATGCTAAGCGAGTGCTCTACCACTTGAGCCACATCCCCAGTCCCAATTGACACAATTTTTTTTGCATTGCGAATATTGGATTATTCAATTATCAACAAACTATGTTGCATTCCTTTAAGTCAGGCACCATTTCTTGGTCATAATTGGACCTGTCTACACCCTACTATTGCTTCACAGTCACAGACAGAAAGTAAGTATTAAGGATTAAATTACTTTTCTTCAAAATTCATAAGTTGGAACCCTAACCTCAAGTACCTTAGAATATGACTGTATTTAGAGGTAGGACCTTTAAAGCACTAATTACAATAAAATGAGGTCATTGTAGTGGGTCCTAATCCAGTTAGATTGGTCTTCTTATAAAAAGAGTACATTTGAATACACAGGGAGATCCTCTTGAATAAGGGGAAGACCACGTGAAGACAAAGGGAGAAGACAGCTATCAGTAAGCCAAAGGAGGAAGCCTGAAGAAAAACCAAAGCTACCAACACCTTAATATTAGACTTCCAATCTTCAGAACTGTGAGAAAACAAATTTCTACTATTTGAGCCACCTGATCTATTTTACTTTGATATGGCAGACCTAGCAAACTATATGCAGTGAATACTAAATAAAGAGATTGTATAAACTAGTTGTGAAGGAAATAGGTAACGTGTCTTAAAAACCTGGGAACTCATTTTCAGGTAATAAAAAGGACTAAGGGCATCGGTGACAAAGAAAATTGCTTGCAAAGGCAGGTAGATTTTATTTGTTTATTCAACAAATATTTATCAAGTCTATTGTACAGTCTAGTCTGTGGGGATGCAATCTGATGTACAACCATCTGTGTCCTCAGTCCTGATGGCATTTATAATTTGTGGAGAATGACATTTACAAATAAGCCATTTCCTAATATCATTACTATGAGCTGAAATAAGCACATAAAGTAAAATAAGTGTATGTAACACAGAATTAACTCCTTCTTCTGAACTTACTGAATATTCCACTACTGAGTTATTATGTTTAAATTTCAAAAAGTTCATGTCATCCCTAGCTTTTAAAAGACATTTTAAATAATTTAATTTCTACTTAGGGTAATGTTATTCTTTTTGATGTTTTGAATAAACTGCCTACAACATAATATATCAATTTGTTCCTTCCATGCATTGTTCCATTGTGCTCAGACATTTAATTTCACATGAGCTTTAAATGTACCTTATTTGTGTTCATACATCCCTGTGATATATATCACTATTTTGCATTAGAGTTATTTAATAACAAGCATAAACAAAAGAATTTAATACTTTTCATTGTTTATTTCCTATCATTTGTATTTATTTTCAGCAATTTAAATATGATACGCCTAGGGGTGTGTGTGTGTGTGTCTGTGTCTATATACACACATGTGGCTAACAGTGGTTAATGTGTATCATTAATTAAAGAAAATCTGTGTCCCTTATTTTCCCAAACATTTCTTCTCCCTGCTCTCTCTCTTCTGAGATTTGAAAAGTTTGTTAGAACATTTGACATTGTTCCATTACCATTAGAACTCTGTTCTGTGTTCTCATATTTTGTTTTGGCCTGTCTTTGACATAATGAATCATATTTATTAAGTCATATTTGCTAAATGAATCAAATTTACTAAAAAAATACATTGAAGACACTCCTTATCTTTGCTATAGTGATAATGTGGTATTTTTGTATGTTTCCATCTAAAATACTCCATATCAATGCTAAAATGACCCATCTGATCCCATATTATGTCCACATTCTTCATGAAGGCCTTTCTTGTGTTTATTATACATATTTTGAAATTCTATTCAGAAGCTTCCAGTGTCAGTGTCAAATATCTGCCTGTCTCTTTCAATTATTTTTTGTCGTTTGGCAGGTTTTCCTTTCTATTCCTTGCTTTTTCATAAACCTTGTAATGTTTGGTTGAAAGAAGCAGACACCTTATGTGAGACAATAAAGACATAGTTAAAGTGTCTCATTTGGGGGTGAGTTAAAAATAATTGGCATGCCTCTCATGCTAGAGTCAGGAGTTGCACTTAATTCCATTTCTTTTGTTGTTATTGTTAACTTTAGAGCACCCTGGTTATCAAATTCCTGTAGTGATTATCAGTATTTAGGATTGAGAAGGGTTTCTTAATATGATTTTATTATTTCTGCTAAACTCTCAAGTTTAGATCTTCTCTTTGCAATGTGCCTTAAAGACTTGTCCCCCTCCCTTGGCCCCGTAGAGTCTTATTCTTCTCCTGGTTCTTTTCTAAAAGTTTTACTCTGCTACCTGGTAGTAATTAGCTTTTAGTCTGGTGGCAGAGTCTGTGGGGAACATTCCCCATTATTCTTATTAAGCCTCAATCATAGGCAAACACTGTGTCTCTGCAGGGGGCACTGGTTTAGTTCTGGACTTCTCAGTGTCTCCACTGGTATTACAACTGCAGTTAGGGCCCAGCCTATATTTCTACCACTTGTAAAGAATTTCTCTCACCAGCCATCACTAATGTTTTAGGAACATGGCATGTGAGTCTTCTTTTTCAATCTGTTTTGTGGGAAAGGGGAATAGGGTCAGAGTGTCAGAATGGGCTCCTGACATCGCTGTGATTGCCCTTTTCAAGCCTACAACATTAGAGAACCTTTTTTTTTTTTAAAAAATATAACTTCAGCCAATCTTTCTATATCATATAAGATCCACATAGAAAAATCTGCAAATAGGCATAAACTCCCTCTATTCAGCACCAAAGTTCTCTAAATATGTTAGTTAGGGCACAGTCATCTCTACCAATTTGTTAGCAACTCCAGCCATATCCTCACCCATGCCTTGCTGCAGGATCCTGGGTGAGAACATGTTCACATCTCCTTTTCCCCTTACAGGCTTCTCCATAGATTTTGGGGTATGGTTTGTATCATTGCTTCAGTACTCCAGCTAAAGAAAAATCATGAACGTGGAATATTTTTGTTTGTTTGTTTGTGTTAAGGAACAGTGATCCTCTTTAAATTCTCTGGTTTTCAAGAAGAAATGCAAAGTAAATAGTCCTAATTTCTAAGTTAATATTTGAAACATAAAATGTGGTTAAACAAATAAAAGGAGGTATTCCAGAAGAATATTCAATTTAAAGGAAACACTATGACCTGAGGAAGCATGATATTTTCAAGGAAATGAAAAAGGAACCCTTAGAGGATGGTGGCTGAAAATAGATAATGAATCCATAGATGTGAAGTTGGAGGGTAGAACAGGTCACATTATGCCAATATCTTTTTGGGTCTTTTTCTTGTGAGTTATACAAATTTCTTGAAGTATTGTGAAACCCAATTTTAGAATTTTATTTTGAAATATTTGCCCCAGTTGTACTCTACAACACTAATTTCAAAACATATATGGAACAATTTGGAACTACTGTCACAATATAGTTTGAGAAAAAAATAGATCCTTGGACTAGGAAAATAAAATGGACATGAGAATAAACAGGAAGACTCCTCTTTGAAGGATCTAACACCGGCAGGGAATTGGAAGAAGTGCAGGGTGGCTATCAAACATGAATGATAGGATTTATGGGGACTAAACCAGAAATGGGTTAGGATGAGATTATGAAAGAGCACAGAGGCCATGCCAGGAAGCCTGTACTAATTTCTTCTATAAACAGTGATGAGATCACAGTGGGTTTTAAGCTGACCTGGAACATGATCATATTTAATTTGAGGAGAGGTAGTTTAAATCATTTAATCAGGACCTATATGGAAAGGATATGGTTACATTCTGAATTGTAAATGCAGCATTTAAAACATACATGCTAACAGTGTAAAACTACGTAAGAATTTGGCTTTCCAAGCAAATTAATCAGCTACTCAAGGAAAATTTAGTTTGATTACCATTCTGCCTTCCTCAAAACAATTTGTCCAATCTTGGACTTCCCAGCCCATAGAATTGTGAGAAATAAATGTTTGTTTATGTCTGTTTAAAAAAAAAAAGCAATTTGCCATAAAATGTATTAGTCATGAAATAAGAATCATAGAATCTATGAAACTTAATTTGAAGATGATAAAGATGAATCAGTTGCTAACCAGATAATATAAAGACAATTTATCTTTTCCTCTTATGATTCAAATAAAAGCATAAATGAAAAATGTATTTTATATAATAGAAAATTTTATAATCCTGGTTTACAATGTAATTGCCTGTTATGGTTTAGATGTTAGGTGTCCCCCAAAAGTCATGTGTGAGACAGAGCAAGGAAGTTTAGAATCTCCTGATAGGGATCAGCTGGGTGGTGACTGTAGGCAGGTAGGGTGTGGCTGAAGGAGGAGGGTCACTAGGGGTATACCTTTGGGGTATATGTATTTTGTTCCTGGTGAGCACTCTGTTTCTTGATTGTCATTTATTTAAGCTGCTTTCCTCTGCCACAACCTTCCTCCATGATGTCCCGTCTCACTTGGACCCAGCACAATGGAGATGGCTCTCTGTGGACAGAGACCACCATACCCATGAGTGCCAAATAAACTTTTCCTCCTCTAAAATTTTTCTTGTCAGGCCTTTTTAAAAAAATGACTAAAACATTGCCTTACATGATTGTTCTGAAAGGTTTTAAATGTTAACTTATTAATGTATCCAACTATCCATTCACTTGTTTTTTCAAGTGTTCACTGAACACATACCAAGTGCTGAATATTGTGCTGGATATACTGGATACACGAATTTCAAAGTTCCATGGTACATAATGTATTTTCCAAGAGTCCAGGAATCCATAAAAGAAAAAAAAATCAAAAACACTTTACAATGCAGCAGGATGTAAGGAAATGAGCAAGGAAAGAATGTAAGGACCAAAATGAGACAGAATCAAGGCAATGCAAGAAAGACAAGATTTTTTGATATGATTTACAATGCATTTAGTTAAAATTAATTCAGCAAAGCATTAAAGTGTTCTATATACTAGACCTCAGGTTCAGTCTTCAGCATTTGAGCTATAAATATTGACAAGTTACAGTCACTAACTTCAAAAAACCAAGAATATAGTGAGAAAAGCAGACATATTCAAAATTAAGTAATTATTAAATTCTAATAACAATATAGACTATGTGGAATGAAAATCCAAAATGAGGAGTTGGATCAAATATTTAGAGGAAGTGACTTGGAATGAGATTTCGAAGGTAAATAATACCTCACCAGGAAAGAAATGGTGACACAGTGTTTCTTGACATTTCCAGATCCTTCTCTGCAGTAGCCTGCTATCTTATTGCTCATCTGTTTTCCACTACTGGGACATTCAACTTCACCTACTATTTCCCAATTCAAATAGAAAATTCCTTCTCTAATTATGTTATCTTACTTGGAAAAGTATTTTCCAATTTTTTAAAGCCATGACTTAAAGTTAGTAAATATGTTTTATTGTCTTGGTTATCAAGCTCTATTTATGTTCCTGTCACATACACATTTACAAACCACAATTTAATCTGCTACCTATATATTTATTGTCAGAACAAAGAATAAAGTACAATGTTGTCCCTCACGATTTTGAAGTCTGCAATTTCCCTCTCCCTGGTTTTGAAATCTATCTCATCTGTCCTTCAATTGACTCCAGAGCCTGCAGAACAAGATAGTATCTTGGAGTCTTGAAAGAAGAAGAAAACTTATACCCCCTCACATAAATTATTTTCCCCTACTGATCAGAACATCTGGTGTAACAGAGTCTATAAATATTTAGCAAATGACTCTCAAATATTGTTTAAATCTTCTATTTGCCTCTATTTGAAACCCACTCTTTTATTATAACTGAGTTCTATTTTTCACCTTAACTAGAGTCACTGTTTATTGTTTTGCCATTAAGCAGTCTTATTGTTTAACTACAATATACTTAGGTACAAAGCTGTTACCTCAGTTGCTCACAAGTCAATTCCCCCAAATATATTAAAATGTATTTAAAACCATTGTTATGATTTGGATATGAGGTATCCTTCAAATAGATGTGTGAGACAATGCAGGAATGTTCAGAGGTGATGTGATTAAAATATAATAACTCTAATCTAATTAGCTGAAAAATCTATTTGATAGATTAATAATTCCAAAGGAAAACTATTCTAAGCATAACTGTAAGCAGACAGATTGTGGCAGGAGGAAGTAGGTCACTGGGGTGTACCTTTGGGTTCATATTTTCCCCTGTCCCACACTGGCTCTCTGCTCTCTGGCTGTCATAAGCTGAGCAGTTTTCCTCCACCATACCCTCTGCCATGATGTTCTGTTTCGCCTTGGGGCACAGAGCAATGGAGTTGACCAACAAAATACTGAGAACCCTGAATCTGTGAGCCAAAATAAACTTCTCTTCTCATTTGTTTTTGTCAGGTATTTTGATCATAGGAATGCAAAGCTGACTGACAAAAACATAAAAAAAAATAAATTTAGAATGCTCAAAATTATCCTATTATAGTTAAAGCAATGTCCCAGGGTTTCATAAATTGACTTCCAGATCACTCACATATAATTGAATCAAGCCTTTATTGAAGCATACAGGTGGCAACTGAGCAGGAACATAAAGTCTGTTCCCTGATCAGCCCTGAATAATTGGAAGGGGACTCCTTTTAAGCCAGAAAACCACAAAAGGGACGTTTGGGTGTTTAGCCAATGCAAGCAAACCAAGTGACAGAAGGGGAAGATTGCTGTCAGGTGGCGGGAAGCTTTACCAATCACAATTAGCCCAGTCAACCCAGTTACAGAAACAGAGCCCCTTTACAAAAACCCTAGTTACAAAACAAAGCCCCGTTAGGTATTTCCGTGTTCTTAAGGGTTTCTATAGCAAAGGAAAAGAACAACTTGCCCCAGTCATGACCTTTCTACTTGGCATGGCTGTTTTACAAAATGGAGTCACTTGGGCTTAACTATCACAATCCCATGTATCATAATTTAAATTTGTCCACAAAGTTAATGTCAAAGAGTCTTTCTAAGTGACTTGTACCATATATGGCCCTGTTCTTTAGGGGACATCTCATATTGTAAAAAATCCTAGTCAGATTCAGCACATATGTTATAATTCTTCAAGTACTTTATATAATGTGAAATTTCAAATATTCAATTTAAATAAATTCGAGTAAAATAAAATATGACTGACACATAAGTTCCATTTAGAATCTTTGTAATTGAATGATAACCATATAGACATTTACTGATAAAAGACTAAGATGGGGAGTCGGGATATATTTCAGTGGTAGAAAGCACTTGCCTGGCGTACTTGAGGTCCGAGATTAGAACTCCAGCATGGCAAATAAAGTAGATTCAAGTTATCAAAAAGCAAGTTCATTTTTCAAAATTTTTTCCCCTCATACATTTTAAAGTATTCCAAATTTTCTGTTATGTAATACATCTCCCTTGTATTTGATTAAAATATATATTTCTTTTTTTTTCATCTTTCATACATTTGATTAATGTGAGTTATGCTTTTCCATTTTTACCCCAAATACAAATTGCAGAATCACATCAGTTATACATTCACAATGTTTACATAATGCCATATTAGTGACTGTTGTATTCTGCTGTCTTTCCTATCCCCTACTATCCCCCCTCCTCTCCCCTCCCATCTTCCCTCTCTACCTCATCTGTTGTTGTTCCATTCTCTCCCTCCCCCCCTTTCCCCTCCCAACCTCATATATGTGATTTCATATAATGATGTGGTTTTCCTTCCGTTTCCATGCAATTTCCCTTCCCTCTCCCTTTTCCTCCTTTCATTCGTCTCAGTTTAATGTTAATCTTTTTCTCATGCTCTTTCCCCCTGTTCAGTTCTTAGTTGCTCTCCTTAAATCAAAGAAGACATTTGGAATTTGTTTTTTAAGGATTGGCTAGCTTCACTTAGCATAATCTGCTCTAATGCCATCCATTTCCCTGCAAATTCCATGATTTTGTCATTTTTTGGTGCTGCATAATACTCCATTGTGTATAGATGCCACATTTTTTTTATCCATTCATCTATTGAAGGGTCTCTAGGTTGGTTCCACAATCTAGCTATTGTGAATTGTGCTGCTATGATCATTGATGTGGCAGTATCCCTATAGTATGCTCTTTTAAGGTCCTCAGGGAATAGTCCAAGGAGGGCAATAGCTGGGTCGAATGGTGGTTCCATTCCCAGCTTTCCCAGGAGTCTCCATACTGCTTTCCATACTGGCCACACCAATTTGCAGTCCCACCAGCAATGTACAAGAGTACCCTTTTCCCCACATCCTCGCCAGCACTTATTGTTATTTGACTTCCTAATGGCTGCCAGTCTTACTGGAGTGAGATGGTATCTTAGGGTGGTTTTGATTTGCATTTCTCTGACTGCTAGAGATGGTGAGCATTTTTTCATGTACTTATTGATTGATTGTATGTCCTCTTCTGAGAAGTGTCTGTTCAGGTCCTTGGCCCATTTGTTGATTGGGTTATTTGTTATCTTATTGTTTAATTTTTTGAGTTCTTTGTATATTCTGGAAATTAGGGCTCTATCTGAAGTGTGGGGAGTAAAGATTTGTTCCCAGGATGTAGGTTCCCTATTTACTTCTCTTATTGTTTCTCTTGCTGAGAAAAAACTTTTTTTTTTAAGTAAGTCCCATTTGTTTATTCTTGTTATTAACTCTTGGGCTATGGGCGTCCTATTAAGGAATTTGGAGCCTGACCCCACAATATGTAGATCGGAGCCAACTTTTTCTTCTATCAGGTGCAGGGTCTCTGATTTGATATCAAGCTCCTTGATCCATTTTGAGTTAACTTTTGTGCATGGCGAGAGAAAGGGATTCAGTTTCATTTTGTTGCATATGGATTTCCAATTTTCCCAGCACCATTTGTTGAAGATGCTATCCTTCCTCCATTGCATGTTTTTAGCCCCTTTATCAAATATAAGAAAATTGTAATTTTGTGGATTGGTTTCTGTGTCCTCTATTCTGTACCATTGATCCACCTGCCTGTTTTGGTACCAGTCCCACGCTGTTTTTGTTACTATTGCTCTGTAGTACAGTTTGAACTCTGGTATCGCTATACCTTCCGATTCACACTTCCTGCTTAGAATTGTTTTTGCTATTCTGGGTCTTTTGTTATTCCATATGAATTTCATGATTGCTTTATCTATTTCTACAAGAAATGCCGTTGGGATTTTGATTGGCATCGCATTAAACCTGTAGAGAACTTTGGGTATTATCGCCATTTTGATAATGTTAGTTCTGCCTATCCATGAACAGGGTACATTTTTCCATCTTCTAAGATCTTCTTCTATCTCTCTCTTTAGGGTTCTATAGTTTTCATTGTATAAATCTTTCACCTCTTTTGTTGGGTTGATTCCCAAGTATTTTATTTTTTTTTTGAGGCTATTGTGAATGGAATGGGTTTCCTCATTTCCATTTCAGAAGTTTTGTTGCTGACATACAGGAATGCCTTTGATTTAGGCGTGTTGATTTTATATCCTGCCACTTTGCTGAATTCATTTATTAACTCTAGCAGTTTCTTTGTAGACCCTTTTGGGTCTGTTAAGTATATTATCATGTCATCCGCAAATAGCGATAATTTAAGTTCTTCTTTTCCTATTTTTATGCCTTTAATTTCTTTTGTCTGTCTGATTGCTCTGGCTAGCATTTCAAGAACTAAATTGAATAGAAGTGGTGAGAGAGAGCATCCCTGTCTAGTTCCAGATTTTAGAGGGAATGCCTTAGGTTTTTCTCCATTTAGAATGATGTTAGCCTGAGGCTTACCATATATAGCTTTTACAATGTTGAGGTAAGTTCCTGTTATCCCTATTTTTTCTAGTGTTTTGAACATAAAGGGATGCTGTACTTTGTCAAATGCTTTTTCTGCATCTATTGAGATGATCATATGGTTCTTATCCTTAAGTCTATTGATGTGGTGAATAACATTTATTGATTTCCGTATATTGAACCAGCCTTGCATCCCAGGGATGAATCCTACTTGATCATGGTGTACAATTTTTTTGATGTGCTTTTGCATTCGATTCGCCAGGATTTTATTGAGAATTTTTGCATCTAAGTTCATTAGAGATATTGGTCTATAGTTTTCTTTCTTTGAAGTGTCTTTGTCTGGTTTTGGGATCAGGGTTATGTTGGCCTCATAGAATGAATTTGGAAGAGCTCCTTCTTTTTCTATTTCTTGAAATAGCTTGAAAAGTATTGGAATTAATTCTTCTTTGAAGGTTTTGTAGAACTCTGCTGTATACCCATCCGGTCCCGGGCTTTTCTTAGTTGGTAGTCTTTTGATGGCCTCTTCAATTTCTTCTTTTGTTATTGGTCTGTTTAAATTGTGAGTGTCTTTCTGACTCAATCTGGGCAGATCATATGACTTAAGAAATTTATCAATATCTTCACTATCTTCTATTTTATTGGAATATAGGGTTTCAAAATATTTTTTAATTATCTTCTGTATTTCTGTAGTGTCTGTTGTGACATTTCCTTTTTCATCCCGTATGTTAGTAATTTGCGTTCTCTCTCTTCTTCTCTTCGTTAGCATGGCTAAGGGTCTGTCTATCTTATTTATTTTTTCAAAGAACCAACTCTTAGTTTTATCAATTTTTTCAATGTTTTTTTTTGTTTCAATTTCGTTGATTTCCGCTCTGATTTTAATTATTTCTTGTCTTCTGCTATGTTTGCTGTTGTTTTGTTCTTCCTTTTCTAAGGTTTTAAGATGTAGTGTGAGTTCATTTATTTGTTGGTTTTTTCTTTTTTTGAGGAATGAACTCCAGGAAATGAATTTCCCTCTTAAAACTGCTTTCATTGTGTCCCATAGATTCCGGTATGTTGTGTCTGTATTGTCGTTTAACTCTAGGAATTTTTTGATTTCCTCCTTTATGTCTTCTGTAACCCATTGATCATTCAGTAACATATTGTTCATTTTCCAGGTGATGCAGGATTTTTCCTTCCTTCTTTTATCATTGATTTCCAGTTTTATTCCATTATGGTCAGATATGGTGCATGGTATTATCTCCACACCTTTATATTTACTGAGAGTCGCCCTATGGCATAATATATGCTCTATCTTTGAGTAGGATTCATGTGCTGCTGAGAAGAATGTGTATCCACTTGATGACGGTTGATAAATTCTATATATGTCAGTTAAGTCTAGGTTATTGATTGTGTTATTGAGTTTTATAACTTCTTTGTTGAGCTTTTGTCTAGAGGATCTATCCAATGGCGAGAGTGGTGTGTTGAAGTCCCCCATAATAATTGTGTTGTGGTCTATTTGACTCTTGAACTTGAGCAGAGTTTGTTTTATGAACGTTGCACACCATTGTTTGGTGCATACAAATTGATAATTGTTATGTCTTGATGGTGGATGGTTCCTTTTAACAGTATATAGTGTCCTTCTTTATCCCTTTTGATTACCTTAGGTTTGAAGTTGACTTTATTCGATATGAGAATGGCCACTCCTGCTTGCTTCCGAGGGCCATGTGAGTGGTATGATTTTTCCCACCCTTTCACCTTCAGTCTGTGTATGTCTTTACCTATCATGTGAGTCTCCTGAAGGCAGCATATTGTTGGATTTGTTTTTTTAATCCAGGTTACTAGCCTATGTCTCTTGATTGGTGAATTTAAGCCATTAACATTTAAGGTTACAATTGAAATATGGTTTGTACTTCCAGTCATGTTTATTTATTTATTTATTTTAGATTGGTTAGTTTTCCCTCTTTGGTTATTTTTCTCCCCCTTTACTGAGATACCTCCCACTGTTAATTTTGGGTGCTATTTTTCAATTCCTCTTCTTGTAATATTTTGCTCAACATACTTTGCAGTGCTGGTTTTCTAGCTGTGAATTCTTTTAGCTTTTGTTTATCATGAAATATTTTAATTTCATTGTCCAATCTGAAGCTTAGTTTTGTTGGATACAGGATTCTTGGTTGAAATCCATTATTTTTCAGTGTTTGAAATACGTTGTTCCAGGATCTTCTCGCTTTCAAAGTCTGTGATGAAAAATCAGTCGTTAACCTAATTGGTTTATCCCTAAATGTAATCTGCCTCCTTTCTCTCGTAGCTTTTAGTATTCTCTCCTTGTCCTGTATGTTAGCTATCTTCATAATTATGTGTCTTGGAGTTGGTCTATTATGGTTTTGGATGTTTGGGGTCCTGTAAGCTTCCAGGATTTGGCAATCCACTCCATCTTTCATGTCTGGGAAGTTTTCTAGTATTATCTCTCTTAGTATGCTATCCATTCCTTTGTATTGATTCTCTGTGCCTTCTTCTATCCCAATGACTCTCAGATGAGGTCTTTTGATGAGGTCCCATATCTCTTGGATAGATTGCTCGTGAGATTTCAGCATCTTTTCTGTCTTGACTATATTCTTTTCAGTTTGATAAACTTTGTCTTCATTATCTGATGTTCTGACTTCTACTTGATCCAGTCTGTTTGTAATATTCTCACTAGCGCTTTTAATCTGATTTATGGTTTCTTGCATTTCTATGATTGCAGCTTGATATTTTTTTAACACCTCTATCTCCTGATAAAGCTCATTCTTTGCGGATTGAATTTGTGTGGTTAGTTCCTCTTCAAAATATACTTTCAATGCTTGGATTTGCTGTCTCATGTCTTCTCTAATATTCCGTTCCATCTGAATTAGGTATGCCTTGATTTCTTTCTCTGTCCATGTTTCTGATTCTTCTAGACCCTCCTGTAAATTTGGGTTGTCCTCTATTGTTTGTAACCCTTTTTTTTCTTGTTTTTTCATATTGTTCACGTTGCTTTCCAGCTCTGTTTGACTACTTAGTAACTGATTTCTCCTACACATTTGTTTTGGCTTTGTATATCTCTGTTGTCTCTCTTTTGTGGTGGGAGATTATGCCTAGAAATGTTGGGCTTTGTTGTACTTTACAGCTGATTCATTCAATTCATATAAGGCTTCTAGGTTCTGTATGCATATAATGTTTTGCTGTTTGTTCTTAGGACTATATGTTTAGGTTGGGTGCTCTGGTGGTACGATGGTTAGTATGTCTTGGCTACTTTAGAAGATTGCTCCACTGAAGGTGGATACTACCAGGCAATTGGATCAGGGTGCTGATAGTAGCTAGGTATTTATGAGTCTTATAGACAGCCTCGAGACATTCACCTATTTGCATTTAGACAATTACACGCAATGGAAGATGTAATGCTTGGGATGAGAGTTGGGGGTTAGGGGAGTGAGGGTGCTGTTAAAAAAAGAAAAAAGGTTATAGGTAGAGATAGATTAGAGGGGAATGAAAAGAACAATAAAACTTGAAATGAGATAGAAAGAGAGAAGGAAAAGGGGAGAAAGGAACAGGGAGAGAAGAAGGAGAGAATAAAATATCGACAACCGCAACAACAACAACAAAAAAAAAAACACCAAAAAAACACAAAAATTAAAGTCTTAGAGATCCACCTTCCTCTCTTCCAGTAGGCGGTGCTGTGCCCTCCAAGAGGAGCGTCTGCTCTCTACCAGCCAAGAGCTGTCTCTGTAGGGCGTCTCCTGGGGGTCTCTCAGACTTGTCAGTCCAGAGCCATTTCACTTCTCCAGCTCTTAACACCCTTCCTCCTGACAGTCTACCAGCCAGGTCCTGTTCCCCAGAAGTGACTCCCCCAAGGTCTAGTTACACTTGCAGTCCCACCCCGTGTCCCTTTTAAGCCCCAGTGCTGTGGTAAACTGGTGGCTAAGACCTCGGGATTTGCCGCTGGTGATATGTGGGGCTGGGGTTCTGGGATCCCCTCTGCTTCCCTACGGACACGACCCCTGAGAAGTCAATGATGTTTCCTGGCTGCTTGTATCAGTATGGGAAGTCATGCACCTGCTAAAGTGGATTCTGCTGGGAAGGAATTCCGGCGGCCGAATTCCGATGACGTCACCTCTCTGCTATGGCAGGCCCCAGGCTCCTTGCCGGAGTGTCCAAGGGGAGGGGTGGGACTGGTCCGGCCCGGTTCGCCTCAGCTTCTGGTTTGTGGAGGTTTGGCTAAAGACTTCTTCCTGCCAAGCTGTGTCTCGGCGTCTAGCAGGACCCAGTCACATTGGTTGCGGGCGGGTGGACGGATCTGCAGCTGTGCCCGCGGTGCGCGGATTGTGGCTGTTAGTTTTGGAATTCCGCGTCTCTGGCAGGGTCCCGCTCATCCGGGTCACACAGACGCTTCAAAAAAATTCTAGTAGCTCCCGGGCGGTCTCTCTTCAGAGGAATTTTGCTAGGAGAATCTCCGTTGGACGAATCCAAGAGTTATCCTTGTGATTTTATGTTCCCATCACTGGGTGTGCCTTAAAAGCGCAGCCTCTCTGCCCGCCGCCATGTTGGATCCCCTCTAAAATATATATTTCTTCAGACAGAAACTATAGCTGACAATTGTAAAATTAAAAAAATATATTTTTTTTTAGAAAAACTAGAAAGTGTTCTAACATTGTTGTGGGAAGCCTCAAAAGCTATGGTATTTTGATATTATTGTAACAAAAATAATTTTCAAAATGGCATTGGGGAAGAACTTGATGAATGTTGTTTAGATTATATTTACATATGGATATTATACTCTTACACTCTAACAGATCTCTACACTTTCTAGAAAAATTATCTATCATTAAACAATTTTATGTCAAAAAGTAAAATGATTTATAATAACCCATTTAGAGTAATACTTAAATTGCAGACTGATACCATCCTGAATTCCTGAGTCGTGGCTAATTCTAGAAATACGGCCTCATTTTTTTTTCTATTGCAAATTGAGCAATTAAAATAACACACATTTATTATCTCATCATTTCAGTGGTTCAAAATGTAAGCATAGCATAGTGGTTCCTCTGCTCACGATCTCATGTGCTGCAATCAAAATAACAACAATACTGCATTCTCATTGGGAGAATTTACTGAGGAAGAATCCACATCCAAGCTCATTCAGGTTGTTAGAAAAATTCAGTTCCATGCTATCGTATATGTCTTCTGGGCTGAGAGGACATTGCCCTCCTGGCTCTGTAGCCTTCTCAATAAGCATTTCACAACATGGCAGTTTCCTTCTTAAAGCCCAGCAGAATAATCTCTTGCCCACCAGTCTGTTAAAATGAAATGCCATTTGAAATCATTGGAGACACATCTTAACATCTTCACTATATAAAATATCTTAATTTAGGGAATATATCTCATCATTTTTGCCTTAACCTTTACAAAAAGGACAGAAGTACCACCCACACTCAGAGATATTGGATTACACATGGCATTACATAGAGGAGGGAGCTTCTGGGTCTCCTTCAATTTCCATTTCTGCACTTATCAAATGTTTCCATCAATTTCTCTGAATAGGTCAAATTCACACTTCTATTTAAAAATGAAATTTTAAATGTATTTGCTTGTAATTGTACACATAGAAAGTTTATGTTCCAAAAGTAAATAACCTTTAAAATTTTTAAACAAATTTTTTTCCCTTTAATTTCACAAAGAAGACTAAAGACAAGAAAATAGAATCTAACAAGCATATTTTAAGAGAGTTATCCCTTTTACACATTAACATAGAACAAGTCTCTCCCTTGGTTAGTTTGTCATAGGAGATGACTAAAGTAAAAAACAGCAACAAAAACACAGAAAAATAAAAAAGAAAAGAAAACTTTTGCAATGGCATCCCCTTTTACACTGAAAATGTTTTACATTTGTATAATTTCACTTGACTTGGAGGTTCTAGAGATCTAATTTCTTTCATCCTAGAAGGCTGAGCTATTTCTAGAAGTGTGATTTTGCTTTCCTATATTCCCTTTTATCCTCTTAAATCTTTCTAACTACATATAATTTCTCAAAGGTTTTTCCCTTGAGGGATGTATGTTCTTTTCTAGTATATTTAACTATCATTATGTTAGCAATTGTTTCATTGCTGAGACCAAAATAATTAACCTGAACAATTTAGAGGAGGAAAGATTTATTTTGGACCATGGTTTCAGAGGATTCAGTCCATGGTTGGCTTACTCCAATGCATCAGGGTGTGGAGAAGAAAAACTTCTTAGCTCATGGCAGCCAGGGAAGAAGGGGTTGGGGGTGGGTAGGGGCCAGAATCTAGATAAAACTTTAACCTCTGGTGACCACTTTGGCCAACCAGGTTCCTTCCCTCAACAGTCCATTAGCTATCAATGCATTAATCTTCTGATGAGGTCAGAGTTCTCATGATGCAATCATTGTCTGAAAGTCCGACCTTGGAACATTGCTTCATGGAGGACCATGTTTTCAACACATGGGCTTCTGGGGGATTATTCCAGATCCAAACTATAGCAATCATCATTTCTTTTTTTAGTGCCCTGCAATGTATGATCAGCTATTTTAATCAAGAGGAGGTGGTTCTGTCTCCCATCCCTAACACTCCAATAAGATTAGGAGCCCTCTGTCCATTAAAGGGAGAGGAAGATGAGGTCCCTCTTCTTCCTGCCTCTGTAGAATTCCTCCTGGGCTTGCCAAAAATCTCCTTCTAACTATATTAACTATGTCAGCTTCACTTTGTTTCTGCTGCCAGAAAGATATGAGCAACAAAACTTGGTGATGGACTATTAAAAATGCTGCTCCCAAGTCTCTTCTAATTATCCAAGGTTTTGACCATAAATGTAGTGAAATGCTGTCCAATGTCCATTTCTTCTCAGGTTCCCAGTTTTAAGCCATTAAACAAAAATTTGCAGGAAAACTCCGCTGTTCTAATACCCCAATTTGTAAGCTTTTTCTTCTTCCCTAAAGAAAAATATGTCCTGAACTTCTAATTAAAATACTTAACATTAACATTCCTTCAAGTCAAAGAGAAGTCTCTTCCTCCGGATTCAGGGAGCTCTTCAGGAAATCACAAGTTCACAGCCTTTCTGAAAGAGAGGAACAGAAAGGAAAGGGCTGCAGCAACATCCGAAATGAGGATGAGAATAAAAGTTTGGGGAGCAAGGAAAGATTTAAAAAAAACACAATGCAGATAAATTTTTGTACATATAATAATCCTCAAAACAGTATTATACATGTTTATGTGGAACCAGGAATGGAGAGGATAGACTTGCAAAGTGGACGAAAGTATTGGGGGGAGATGATAGGATGGATTGTCTATTTTATTTATTTGTTACACCTCATCAAACTTGATAGATTGTGTTTTATTGTTCATATTTGGCATTTCATCCACACTCATTAAACAAACAATATTATTTATAGTTTGTAGTCACCTGTATTCATAAACGTATGCATACTCATATTTATGAAAAAAACTTATGTAAAAAATAGGAGGAAGGATTATGGATTTTTGTGGATCTATAGATTTTTATTTCTTTATACTATTATGTGTTAAATCTGAAATACATAACTACTATTCATTTGTATAAATACTTCAAGTTTAAATTTTTTAGCTTATTTTACTATAAATTTAGGTGTATATGCACTTATAAGAAAAAAACAGAGGGAATCTGCACCTAGTTTTCCCTAACAGTAACATCTTGTAAAAATATAGATCCACATCACAACCAGTTCACTGATATTGAAATAGTCTAGCTGCAGAACATTTCTTTCACTATGAGTGTTCCAATATTAACTATTGACAGTCACATTCATTATATTTCACCACCTAATTGTCACCACCATCCTTACATATCTTCACAAGTACTCTGTGCATCTTAACCTTGCTCCAAAAACAGTTTAGTAACAAATGATTTTTAAGTTATGCCAGAATAATTTTTAAAAAAGCCTCTTATGAAGATGCATCCCATTTTTTTTGAGAAAAAAAAGGAATAAAATCTGCAACAATTTTGCAAAAAAAGTTTGGCACAAAATCTGTGACAAGTATATGGTAAAATAAGGCATTTCCATTCACACCTTTTTCTTCATTCCTGGCAACCACTCATCTATTCTCCATTTCTATATTTCAATGGAGTTATATAAATGGAAATATATAGATTATAGTCTCTGAGATTGACTATTTTTCATGAACAATTCTCTGGAGATTTATCAAAATCATTGTGTGTATTAAAAGTTTGTTTCTTCATACTGTTGAAGAGTATTCCACAGAGTGGATATACCATAGTTTATTTATATCTTCACCCATTGAAAGACCTCTGTGTTGTTCACAGTTTTTTGCCAATTATAAAAATCTGCTACAAACGTTAGTGTAAAAATACTTTTGTGCACACAAGTATTAATTTCTCTCTAATAAGTGCCACAGAATGCAATTGCTGTGTTGTTTGGTAGTTCCATGTTTAATTTTTGTTAAAAAAAATATCAAATAGAATTTGAATGTGAAATTTTAAATTCAGACTAGCAAAATATGGATTACTGGGAATCTCTGTCAGTATTTTTAGGTGGTACAATAATAATAATAAATTGTTATTATAAATATTATTAATATTAAGAATAATTAATAACTATAACTATAAATATTATCTAATCATTCTGTTAAATGCACAATAACAGCTCATTATGGTATTAATTTCCATTTCATCAATGGCTAATGATGGTGAACATATTCCAAGAGCCTATTTCTGCTTTCACATTTTCTGATAAAATGTCTCTTTTTGTCTTTTGTCCATTATCTGATTGGATTGTTTCTCACTTGTGAGTTTTGAGAGTACTTTATATATTTGAGATACTAGTCCTTCATTAAATATATGACTTGCAATATTGTTTCTCCCACATTATGACTTTTCATCCTCTTAGGATCTTCACAAAGCAAAGATTTTTATGAAAACCAGTTGTTCAATCTGTCCTTTTTGATGCATCATGCTGCTTTCTGATTCACAGGTTTTTCAAATATATTATTTTCTTGCAAACTGCTGCCAGGGCATATAACATAGTTACCCTTGTGAAATAAAAAATTATGAGAATTCAGGGAGGTAAATGTTAAGGACTGAGAAAGGCAGAAGTTTGGATGTTATGACACATGTGTTACAAGGAAGCCTTCATGCAGACTTCAAATTTAGCTCCCTTCAATTCACTGCTTCCTAACAAGTGGTTTGGAAAACCTTTGAAGGATTCATCTGACTACAAAAAGGAACAGACTTTCTGGGGTGTGAAAGGATTTGTGGTTGAAGATGCACCAGTCAGCAGCGGATCATGTGGACATTCTGCAGACAGAATTGTTTCAAGTCTGAAGTGGCCTGGGAAACTTTTATGCAGTTAAGCCTGGTCTTCAGCCAGTGGCTAAAGCACTTCATAGTAGTAACACTGAAGGAGCCTGGCAAGGGACACTGGGGCTAATAGGCTGAAAGGCATGTCCCCTGTATCATGTCCAAGAACTCCATGCCTACCCCTGGATCTCAAAGTATAGCTCCCATTTTCTTTTTCTTTCCCCTTTGTAAAGATTTATGTTTTTTGTTCATAATCTATAAACTGATTTTGTATAAGATGTGAAACTTGGAACAAGAATCATTTAAGGTTTGACTGTGAATGCCCAGTTACATCGGCTGGGGGAAAAAAACAAAAGTGTCTTTCTTCCATTGAATTACTTTTGCACTTTTGTCAAAATTCCACGGGTCAAATTTGTGTCTATTTGTGTTTTCTATTCTTTTTTCATTAATCTATTTGTCTGTGCTTCTGCTGTTACCACACAGTGTTGATTATTGTATCTATAGTGAGCCTTGCAATCATGTAGACTAATTCTTCAACTTTGTTCTTCTTTGTTAAATTTTTTTTCATCAATTCTAGTGGCCTAGTTTTTCCATGTTCATTTTAGAATAATCTAGTGTGATTCTACAAAAATCTTTCTTGGATTTTGATAGATATTGAACTAAGTCTATATGTCCAGATATAGAGAATTGGCTGTGTTACCATGTTCACATTTCCATCCATCAAAACAATATGATTATTCATTTTTTTATCTTTCATTTCTTTCATCAGTTTGTGTAGTTTTCAGCTTACTAACCCAGAGGACGTTTTGTTAGATTTACAGCTAATCATTTCATTTCTTAGAAGTTTTGTTTGGTGTGTGTATGTATGTGTATGTGTGTGTGTGTGTGTGTGTGTGTGTGTGTGTGTGTGTGTGTTGGGGATTGAACCCAGGCCTTGTGCATACTAGAATAGTGCTCTACCTCTGAGCTACATTCCTAGTCCTCTTCACAGTTTTAAGTAATATTATATTCCAGTATCCATGTGTTTATTGCTAGCATACAGCAGTAGAGATAATTTCTATAGGTTAATTTGTATTCTTCAACCTTGCTAAATACATTTATTAGTTCAAAGATTGTTTTATTTTTGTAAAATAAAACAATGCCTTTGGAATTTATACACTGGAAATCATCTACAATAGTGACAGTTTTTCTTTCTTTCTTTTTTTTTAATCTCTGTCTCTCTGTACCTATGTGTTCTCTCTTATAATAATACTAGTCACGTTGAATCAGAGTCTACCCTAGTCAGTATGAACTCATCTTAATTCCATTATATGCACAAATACACCATTTCCAATTAAGGGCACATTCTGAGGTTCCAGGTAGACATAATTTTGGCGAGATGTTATTCAACCCATTACCCTTAGGTCTCCCTCCCCCACTTGTACCTGATTGAATCCAGGAGCACTTAACTGCTGAGCCACATCCCCAGTCTTATTAATTTATTTATTTATAGACAGGGTCTTGCTAAGTTGCCTTAGAGTCTCACTAAGTTGCTAAGGCTGGCCTCAAACTTGCAGTCTTCCTGCCTCAACTTCCTGAGCCACTGGAATTACAGGCATGCATTATGAAGCCTGGCTACACTTAGGTTTTCTTTGTTCCACATATATCTTATACTTAATAGTTGACGACGCTGACAAGACAGAAATGTCCACAGATGACAGATAAAATGGCCAAACCAAAACTTGCTATTTTTACACAAAGGGTCAGTAAAAGAGAACCCTATTTAATTTCATTTTCAGTGTCCTCAAAATGTCTTTGAGGGAAACCTAATAAAACAAACACTGGCCTGGTGCAGCATCACTTCCAGATCTTCAACACAGGTGCTAGAGATCTGCATGGGCTTTCCAGTCCGGGAGCATGATTCTCAGCAACATCAGCTGAGTTCATCTTCTCACCTTCTAGGAAAAAGTCAAGCTACAGGCCTTGATGGTGTTGGTGAGGACAGACAGATGAGCATAAGCAGTTTTCTCTAGATTGCTCCAAACCTTTACCCAGGAACCAAGAAGAGTGAGCAGCTCACCTTATTCTAGGTCTGAATTCAAGATTTCTGAGGTTTCTTTGTAATTTTTGAGCTCATATGGGGGCTTGTCAGGGCCTGAAGGAATAACAATCATTGAGCAGTATCACCAAGACCTGTGAAGTATAATGCTTCAGTTGTTTCTTATACATCTAGGTTATATTTTCTCCTTTGTGTCTCTGGCACCAACACTTCCCACATTCTTCCTCAGACATCTGATGTGGAACTAACTAAACCAGAGATAGTTCAATCCCAAATTACAGAACAATTCATTTCCAGAATATGTTTCCTCATGATGCTTTTATCAGATGGAATCAAGCCACAGACGGGATTGTTGATGCAGGTTAGCTTAGATAAAGACGTCACTTTAGTAGGATGTTCTTGGCTACTTCATTTTTCTGGTAAAGAGTGCAAGCCATCCCATAAGACATCTTGCTTTATGTCCCTGATTGGTTTTTTTTTTCCCTCTTCTTTTTAAGATTCTGCTCCCTTTCTTAGATAACTCTATGATATACCCAATTTCTGTTGAATTTATTAATATATTTCTCATTGAAATGGCTTTTTTACCACCGCCCCGGAGAACAAGTTCCCTGTCTCATCTCTAATCTTCAACCTCCTTTGTGTGTTTATTTGTCTAAGATATCAGTCCTCTGTTTAAGACTCAAGTGTCTAGAAGGGCTAACTGACATGAAGCAAGCCAGATATAAGCACAACCACAGAGAGTCCTGGAGGATATAGCAAATTAAAGAACACATGCCCTATCGACAAGATGAAATAGGCACTTGTTTTCATTTTATTAGATCCTCTGAATTTTCAAGAGAAGCCAGAAATTCAAGTTTTTAAAGGTTAACAACTAATTAAAAAGAAAAAAAAAGGAGATACATGTGAGCCAATATTATTCAGTCCAAATAGTATAGGTCTGAGAGCCAAATCTGGCTCACTGGTACTCACGTTAGGACTTTTGCTGTATCACTTTAATGATTTTTCCAGAAGATGCTAGGGGTTATCATGCAAATAGTCCTCCTGTGGTTCATATTAATACCCCTTGGGTGGCTTTGGAGATGAGGCCAATTTAAGACCTACTTATGGGGAAATCATGTCTCACATCTTTTTTGAGCTCCATCTGGCAAACCGCTCCCCCTGGCTCAAAGAATCATTGTCCAGCTGACTGCTGGCAGTAGGGCAGGGCTCCCCTAAAGAACAGAACACAGGATATCTGCCCAAATCTCTCTGTCCTCAGGATGAGTCTGTCGATAGTGAATGGTTTATTATGGCACAAGCTGGTGTATAGCTGTGCAGCCTCCTCTGTAGGGGCAGCCTGAGAGCATCTGTCACACAGACACTGCAAACATCAATAGTATTGTTATCTTAGGCCCTGGGATTTTATTTTCCTCAATACTTTATTTACTTCATTGAACAATATTGAATTTTCTTCTGCCTGAGTTGGGCTGTGAGACTAAATCATCACCAGGTGCTTTAAATTGTTCTCTTGATGATTGCTCGCTTCTATTTCTGGTGCCGTTTTTATCTCTGAAGTACTGCTTTGGGTTTTCAATTTTGGTGGTCAGACCTGTGTTTCTCTTTGCTGCAGAAGTTTAAGCAAGTCTCTGAGGAATGTCTTCCTGTTTTATTCCTTGTTTCTAATGTGTCAGGCCAGGCCAGGACAGGACAGGCAGCTGGCTGCAGAAACCACAGTCTGGTTCATAGAAAGTTTAAGAACTACACCAGAGAACTTTCTGGTGTGGAAAGAGAAGAGCTAAGGAGGGGTGAGCTTTTTAAATCATACTTCAAAAGAAAGGGAATTCTACTCAGTCTTTTGGTCTTCCAAGATATTTTTTTTCCTCAAAGATTCATGATTTAATCATTTTTTTTCTCTTTTCTTCATGTACTTTCTCTCTCTCACTGTTGTCAAGACGGAAAATCTCTACACATTTCTGGTTTCAGACCAATGGTACTTTCTTGGATTCCCAATGAAGGTTAGAGTCCTCACATCCATTGCCTCAGGTCCCCATATGTTGCTGATCAAAAGATTCATTACTCTTTATTATCACCATTATTGTTGCCTTTGTTGTTGTTGTTGTTGTGAATGATATTTTAAATATTTTGTTAGTACCTGGTTTATCATTAAAGTCACAAAGATAAGAGATATGTCTGTCTCACTCACCACTGGACTCCCAGGAGAAGAAATAAATGTAGATGTCTCTCAGCTGAACCTATTTCCCTTGTAAACGCAATGAGAATTTATACTCAATTTTAAATTTCATAGATTTCATAAACATTTAGCACCTGTCCACCAAATACAGTCTTATAAGTGCACTGAGGAAAACAGCCCGCTTTGCTCTTCAAATTCAATACATTTGAGTCAGTTTTTCTCTTTCCTGCTACAGGTGTTTCCTTTTCTCACAGATAAGGTATGAGCTAGGTAATATAATTAGTTTACTGGAAAATAATTTAATTTTGGATAATCAACACTGGAAGCAATTTTTTTTTAATATTGGGAACTTGGGATCCATAAATTTTAATTTCCTAGCAATTCGCTTAAGCTTTGTTTTGTTAAGAACATGGAATTATTAATATTCTTAAGTCTTTCTCTATTTCATAAATCTAATAATAAATATTTGATAAATTCTTCATATTAGTTTGCTAGGACTTCTTTAAAACTGTGTTGCAACTGATTGGCCAGAAATTTATCTCATAGTTGTAGAGACATATTTCTTACATTCTAAATGGAGATGCTGGTGGAGTTGATTTCTCATGAAAGCAATCAAAAGAATCTTCTGGCCTCTCTTCTTGGCTTTTAGCTGGTTCTCTTCTTGTTGTGTCTCTTCACACTGTCCTGTTTTTGTATTAATCTTTATGTCTAATTTCCCATTTTTATAAGAACTATCAAAAATGTATCTAGGCTGGGGATATAGCTCAGTTGGTAGAGTGCTTTCCTCACATGTACAGGGCCCTACCTTCAAACATAAACACCACAAAAAAAAAAAGAAAGAAAGAAAAAGAAAGGATGTATCCACAATTATGACTTGATTACTTTTATAAAGACCCTATCTCCAAATACACTCAAATCCTGCAGTTTAACCAACAATATAACAATGAAATACTTAGAGTTAATTTTATACTGTAAAGAATACACATTTTTACTCTGATTTGGTATACTAAACTAACATTCACTGCAGTATGTGATGCAAACAATATGCAACTGATTGAGGACAGACAGATGCAAATGATGGGAACATGAAGTTAAGGGAATAATTCTTTCAAATGGGCCCACTATGCTGACTTCCACATGCTTTCTTTTCCAAGAAGCAATTTACCTGCAGCCCTGCATGACTTAATTGGAAAGGATATGTTATCTTCCTCAGCACACGACCTGTTATCTGAAGGAGAAATTCATGCCTGTAATAACAATGTTGATGAGAGGAAATCACATACCCTGAAGAGGGAGAATTTTGTGAACCTGAGAAACTGATGTGACTCTATTTTTTAAAAACAAACCCAGCTTCTACCTCAAGGCCTATCCAAAGGGAGAGGGAATGACCCTTGTCCTTGGAAAACCCACAGAGCACTCCTAGGCACATAGCCACCCTGCTGAGTTGTTTGTCTGTAAATAACAGGAGAGATCTGCTGACTTAGTTATGCTGGCTCCCAGAAAGGCCACAGAATGGGCCTAATGCCTGACCATGACCCATAGCAACCCCCTAGCAACCACCAATCTACATGAGACAGGGAAAATACCTGAAATGCCAGGTGACCCTCCCAGTAATTTCTGTGATTGATAACATGTTTGGAAACCGTGTAGTTTAGCGAGTACACTCCTCATGGCTTAAACCAATCAGTTCAAATGTATCCACCTCTTGAACTCACCAATCACCCTTAGCCAACTTGTTCCTGACAGCGAATGTGCTAATCAATGTTAAGACTTGTTGTTTGATTTTCCCACAGTATGAAATGATTTGCTATGTGATGTTGTGACACATAGAGTATCCCCCAAAGCTATAAAATCTCACTGAACAAACGACTGGACTCACTCTTTGGACCCGCTGCATCAGAAATGGTTGTGAGTCCAGGCTCCAGCTTGCAATAAAGACTCTTGTGTGATTGCATTGGATTCAGCTCTTGGAAGTCTACTGGGGTCCCAGGAATCTGGCATTACAAACCTTTTCACAGACCAGATCCCAGAACTCAGTGACAAAGGGTAATTGCTCAAAATCATAAAATCTGTAAGAAAGTATGGTTCAGAATTCAATTAAAACTGGTCAGCACAGTCCAAAATGCCCTTTTATTGTTGAGGCAGTATAGACCTGAAAATCTGACATCATAAGTCAAGAAGTGGAGAGGACTCTCTAGAAACTTCTCTGGGATCCCCAATAAAACTGGATGGAGTGCAGGAGAGGCACACGGTTCTCCTCTCAAAGAGGATCCACTTTGTCATTTGAGAGTATTCCCTTTCCTTTTTCCTATTCCTTCAATAAACTAATGCCTGTTACTCTGAGAAACATGTCTGAAAATTTTCTGACTTGATCACAAGAACCGGGATTTGAAATGTGTGTGTGTGTTTCGGGGGAGGGTGTCTTTGTGCTGCCTCAGTTTCCTGTAACACAACCAAGCTCTGTACCTAGCCCTGTAACACAACCAAGAGTGGCAATTGTGTATAACTCATGTTTGTACTGTGAAAATTCAAAAATAAAAATAGCAATATTTATTAGAGTAATCAGAAAACATCTGAGGCTTTAATAGGAGCAAAGGATTAATGCAAATGGTATTTAATAAAATCAGAATTTGAATAAACATGGAAAAAAAAGACATTTAAGATATGGGGCTTGAGTGACAGAGTACAGATGAATAAAAATACCAGGCATATTTGTATCAGAGTGAGTAGGTGATATGACTCAGCACATTGAGGAAGAATAAAAAAGTGAGTTAAATCAAATGAAAAATGGAAGTTAGAATAGATGAAAGTAGGTTTGGGATTTAAAATTTTGGAAACAGGGTTTGTATTTGATCAGAGTATGAAATATATAGTTTGTGAGCAGAAAATTGACCAAGATTATGGGAAAATCCAGGAATTATTATAATTTTTTACTCACTCTGTGCACATTGTAATGCAACTTGTCGATTTTTTTAGTTTGGTAGGTTGACCTATTTCTCCTTTCCAATGTATCTTCTGGTTCATGTCTTGCTTTGACAAACCGAATGTAAACTACTTAACAATGTAGAAGTTTTGATTTTTTTGGTCCTGGACTTCAAATGAATGTCTTTTTTTCTTCTCCTCTGCAATCCCCGCCCCCAGGATTGAACTCAGGGGCATTCAACCACTGAGTCCCACCCCCAGTCCTATTTTGTATTTTATTTAGGGACAAGGTCTCAATGAGTTGCTTAGCACCTCACTTTTTCTGAGTTGGCTTTGAACTCACCATCCTCCAGCCTCAGCTTCCCAGGCTGCTGGGATTACAAGTGTGCGCTTCCCTGCCAGGTCTCTCTCCTCTTTGTGATGGCTATTTGAAGAAGCCTGGTCCAACCTGCTAGAAGAAGAGAGGCCTTGTGAAAGAAATCTGACCCAGGAAAGGCCATCTTGATCACCAACCCGCAGCCTGACTTCTAATTGCCATAGACACATGACTGAATCCAAGCAAGATCAGTCTAGTCTGGACCTGGCCACAAAAAGCCTCCCTTTTAATCATAAACTCATGAAGGATAAAAAATTACTTATCATTCAGAGGATCAAATATTACAATTGTTTGTTAGGCCATATTATGGTGGTAGAGATAATTCAGATTGTTTAAATTGTGTAAATTTAGGAAAATAAACCTGGCAGCTAGAGAAGTGCTTGTGTGCAGATGTAGGGTGTGGGTGTGGGCAATTAGTAAGAAAGAAGAGTCAGGAAATGGATCTAAGAAGGAGCTTAGACTACAATAGTAATAATATTACTATTGTAAAAACCATTTATATTATAAAACATTATAAAAACCATTTTAAATCTGTGAATAAAAAAAAGGGAGAATAAGGAGAATTAAGGAATTGTTTGTATTTTTATCAAATATTATAGATAACACTTTTCTGTTTAATAATATTCTTAGAGTGATTTTTTTTAATGCAGAAATGAGTATTTTCCTTAAGCCATTTTTTGCCCCATCAGTTTATCAACATATTCCTAGTCCATTTTGTGGAAAACAAGTTTTAAAAAAATCTATAAAAATTGTGGTCATGGTTAGACGTTTTGGAAAAATGAGAAGTCATTGCTCCACATGATTGGTTAAAATATAAATACCAAAGACTCCCTGTTCCAGGAAGAGCAATATAGCTTTTTGCTATGATAGAAACTTACATGGGATCACTTTGGTCGTTCAGTAAAATTTCTACATGCCTAAGTCCCATGACATATTAAGGATAAAGCCAGATTAAACATTTTTTCTCTTTAGTTCCTTGGCTGTCTGCCAAACTCTTACTGCTTCCTATGTCTGTGTCTAATCTAGTCTAAATTATCTTAAAATTGCCTTAAAGGATGTGCCATCTGAGGATTGAAGATTCTTATAACAGAAGTTTAGAGAACCCATCCACATATATTAAGACTATGAAGGCATCAGTAAATATCTCAGGAGTATATAATCTATATGGATATATAGATATATAAATATGTGATACACATACATTGCACAATTAACTTCAATGGATATGAATAACAAGAAATTAAGTTAAACTTTTTAATATTTGGGTAGTTTAATGGTCATGTTAAGAATAAAAAATGGAAATCATAACTTATTTTTTAAAAGTTCTCTATTGCTAATTAGGCAATATTCTTTCATCTACATGTACATGGATATGTGAATATATTTAGCATTTAGCATCAATTTTTTTAGAAAATTATATTTTGCTCATAAAGTGCTCTTTTCAGACCAAGCATTTAATAAAACCAGAAGATTAATTTTAGGTAGAAATTAGTGAGTGAGGAGGGATGTATACAGTATATAGTGCTTTTTTTTAATCTCCTTTGGTTTCTTGGTTCTTGTGATTCTCCAAAGATCCTTGCATCTTAATATCAGCTTTTTTTTGTTAAGCAGATGTGTTACTTAGGAACAATTTGCAGCCCTGAGGAATCCTAATGATTTCAATAACAATGCATGTGATTTTAACAAGGATTTGCATCATTGTGAAGGATTCTGACTGGGAAGTCTTGTATTCTAACTGCCATGGTATACAAGAGGACCACCTCTGAGTCTGCCTCCAGATGCTTTATTTGAATGAAGCTAACTAGAATTAGCTTGAATTTTTTCTGTTTTTAACTTTTTGTTTATTTGATGATTCATCTCTTCCTTTTTGTTACAAATGAGAATTTTACATGCAAAGAACTAATTTCCATGACAAGAGTAGAATGTTTGTGCGACTTGTTCCCAAAGACAAGAGATGATCAAAAAGCCTAAAAAAGAGGGGAAGTAACATTTCTCTTAACCATATGCAAAAATCACCTATGAGAGGATACTTTTTAGACTTTTAGATTTTTTTTCACTCAGAAGTACATTAGAAATTAAATCCCACATTATTGAACTTTCTAAACTTGACTTTTTCAATATTATTCAATCTACAGATATACTTAACTGTATCTCTTCTAAAAAGCCAATTCCCTCACTGTAAACAATAAGATCATTTTTATTTTTTAGTAATTGATTTTGGTTAGACCACTGAACTGAACATACTCTTTTGAAAAAAAATATCTCTATGTATTCAGAAGAGCCACACAATTTAACTTGCTCAATGTCAAGTGACAGTGTACTTAGACTTACAAGATCAGAGTGAAACACTAGGAAAGAGCTCAGTTACCTAGGTCTTCCTATGCTCATATTAATCAGGCAGGGATTTGCTATTCACTGGGAACTAATTCATGTTTGAGTACAAAAAAAAAATTAAAGCTTACTAAAGAGCTTTTCTTTACACTTTATTCCATTGGCCAATGTTTTCAAAAGTAAATAATTTATTACTTTAATGAGTGTACACACAAATGATGGAGACGGAGCAGACCTCATAAATCAGAGCGATGCCATTTATTCAGCTGCAGAGTTGATCAGTCAGGCTTACCCACTTTCTGGGTTAATAATGCCCACCAGTTACAAGAGGGGTTTGGGTTTTTACAAGTTACACTGCAAGGTGACTTAATCATTGGAGACTTCAACAGGACATGTACTGTGGCTTCATTGTCACTGGGAAAGAATCTACTGGAAAAGGATCAATGTTTCATGCCTCCTTCCCAGGGATTGTCTTATCACCAGGAAAGGATTTATTGAGGAAGGATCAAGGTTTTGCCTTCTTCCTCCCTCCTCCTGGGTTACACTGTCTTGGGGGTTCTTTCAATGAATATAACTAATATTTTCTGAAATAAAACACAATACCACCAAATGGAATAATACATATCAGGGCACATCAGAATCTGTCTCAGTTTGCAAAATGTTATTCCAGTTTTGTGCAATGTGCCTTGTTAAAATTTTAAAACAGAAAATTTTGCAGGTGATGGGAAGTAATTGAGGAAATTTATACATGACCACAAATAGCTTACATCTACATTTTAAATAGTAAAGTCTTCTCAAGATGAGGAATAGATCTGAGTGGAAAGGAAGTGAAAGTTTTTATAAGTCTATGGTGAAAAATATTCATATATAAACTTGGTCAGTGGTAATGCAGACGAGGAGAAGGAACAGGTGTGAAGGATGTTTAAGAAACAACATAGAAAAAAATGGATTACTAATTCGAAAGAATAGCAAGCAATTGGTAATGACTCCAGTTGTCTTTTGCCCTGGCAATGCTGTGGATGGTGGTGCCAATAAAAAAGGAATTCAGGAAGGGGAGCTGATCTTGACACCATGAGTCATTAGCTACAAGAAAATGCACTTTAGATTAGTGAAAACACTATTGCCTGTAATGTTGAATATTTTCAAAATATAGCAGTTGAATTCATTATACTTGAAGAGTAAACAGTGGCTAAGAAAATAGAGGCAGTTACTATCTACTTATAATAAGGTTGACTGGAAGGGCAGGCAACAGAGTCACAGATGTAATTTCTTCATTTGTGTATTGTAATGTTTATTGAGTAGATCCATTGCGCTCATCTTTCTCTACCTAGATACTATTTTTCATATCCATTGAGTAAATTATTCCTAAGACTTCCCATCTAATTATTTTATGTGTTTATTTTTAACTTATGAAAATTCAGCATCAACGGGCAAGAATATATAACTATAATTTATTGAATCTCTTCCATGGTTGATAATATACACAAAATTTTATTTACATGTGGGACAGGCGTTTGTTCATAATACTAGAACCTACATTATTTTAGCAATGGCAAGTTCTTTTCGTGTGTAACGCTGCAATACTATATGAGAAAAAACTTGAGACAAAAAGCCAACCGAGTTGAGTCAATCTAATATATTTCATAGACACTCTTTTAGACTCTTCAGAGTTTAATAAAGATATGGTTTATTTTCCATATCGATGTTTTTTTTTTTTTTTTTTTTTGTTTTTTTAAGGCTAGGAAACTGTAACTTATTGTAAGATATATCCAGTGAATGACTCTGGAATATTTTTGAGCAATAAAAAAATAGTCATTTTTTTCCTCCTAAATCAATTTACGCTTGTTCCTTCATGCTAAATCATACAGTTATTATTACTACAATCCAAATCTGTATTGCTACTCACTTGAATTTCTGCAGCCACTCCTTGGCACTCCGTCTTGGTCTTCTTTAGCTGACTCATCTCTCAGATCCACTCACCATAGAGTACCTAGTATGGATAATCTGTCAATTTAACTCCATTGGGACTTTGCACTTCTCAGAAACCAACACTGTTTGTTATCTTATGCATATAACCAGGCTCCCTTGTTTAAATTTCAATCCTTTTAACCTAAACCTAACCCTTAGCCACAAACGATGCTCTTTTCTCCACTGCATGACACAACATCAGACTTCTTGTCCTCTTCATGTCAAATTATGTATGCTTCTGGAATTCTCTCATAGATTTCTTATGTAAAGGGGCTTTCCTTCTCCACACATATCCAATCTCTATAAATATTGAGGCTGACCAGCTTCTTCTGGAAGTACACTTACATACCAGCTTTTTATGCTGGTCTTTCAGGTCCTTGAATCTTTCATCAGAAACTTAATATTATTATTATTTTTTTTAGATATGATGAATTTGTCTTTTCTATTAGATGCAAATAAGGATATAGGGTAAAAAACTGATATCAAAATTCTTTTGTTAAGTTGGCTGGTTTTCTTTATTTTTTAATGAAACCTATACTTATGGTGGGGCTACATCCTATACTTGGCTATTGATTTATTAATGATTAAATACCCTCATGTTTTCTGGTATTGATGTTCCATGACTATGTCTTGAAAAAAATATTTACGTAAAATCTTACTTAAAAAAGGCTTTCAATTATTTAACCAAAAAAAGCTATTTATATCACTTTTCCACTTTCACTTAAATAACTAAGACTTTTAAAGTTTTTTTTTAAAAAAAATTTGTTACTATTTTCTTCCTATTATTTCTTTCAATAGTGATATAAAAGCATCTAGGGTAATGAGAAGATAACTAGATAGTATTATCTAACAAATTCCCCCAGTTTCTTTCTAAGTAGATTATTATAGATGCTTTTTCTAGAAACCAAGACAATGTGGAGAGCTGCTTCAAGTCCTGATTCTTGCGAACAGGTCAGAAAGATTTCAGACATGTGGCTCAGAGCAACATGAATGAGTTTATGGAAGGGACAGGAAATGGGAAATAGGACATTTTTAAGGAAGAGCATGGGAACTTTCAGGACAGTATGCCTCTCCTGCACTCCAGTTTTTGTTTTTGTTTGGTACTGGGGATTGAACTCAGGGCACTCAACCACTGAGCCAATCCCCAGCCCTATTTTGTATTTTATTTAAAGACAGGGTTTCACTGGGTTGCTTAGTGTCTTGCTTTTTGCTGAGGCTGGCTTTGAACTTGTGAGCCTCCTGCCATAGCCTCCTGAGCCACTGGTATTACAGGTATGTGCTACTGTGCCTACCTGTGCCTACTTTGATTGGGATCCCAGAGAAATTTCTAGAGAGTCCCCCCCTAGGTCCACCTCTTAACTTTTGACTGCCAGAAAGATGACACCAGACTTTTAATCCCCAACTGTGATGGCAACTTTAGATCACCTGGGCTCATGTTTATCAGTTCCAACTGGATTCTTAACCATACATTTTTATAGATTTTATGGTTAGAAGGAACTATTCTTATCTACCAGAGTTTCAGGATCTGGTTACAAAACAGTCTTCCCCTTCAGGTTAACTTGGTTTCCACTCATCAACTTTGTTATTTTGGGGCTCCATTTCTTCTTCAGATAGAAGGTAGTTTGCTGAGAAATCTGACATACCCTGTCCACTTAGGCCAGGCAGGACTGCAGGTAAATTGCTTCTTGAAAAAGAAAACATGTGGGAGTCAGCACAGTGGGGCTGATTTTATAGAATTATTCTCTTAACCTGTGTCCCCACTATCCTCATCTGTCTGTCCCTAACAGATAAGAAACTTAAAAGTTCCATAAATCTACAGTGCAGATTTTAAAAATAAATTTTACCTTACAGAATGTGAACTATTAAGGGAATGCTTATTAAAAGATTTACAAACATATTTTATTATCCTACAATAGATGAGATGCCAAAACTTGTTCAGAAATTCGCTATATATACCTTGCCCTATGCTAACCTGAGGGACCTGCAAATAAAATTCTTAGTGAACTCAATTGCTCCCTTAAATTTAAAGTGTGGACATCCCACATAGGGGTGATAAGAGACGTTTCTGACTTTTCATATGAATTTTCTTTTGAAACCAAAATAACCATTCTCTTCTGTGAGCCAACAAATGGCAGTCAAGCATTTTATTCACAATAAGACCCTCATAAGGTAGTGTAATTGACATGCTAATTGACTCATCTTAGGCCTTAGGTTGGCACTGAAATAAGACCTGCCACTATGACATAGGATATACTTGTTAGTTTGATAAAAGTAAAATCTTTTTTGCATTATGGAAAGGAAGAACTACATCTTTATTTCTTTATAGACATACAGAGGTTCTGTAAAGTAGGAATCTGTGTTTCTACATAACTTCATATAAATAGTTTTTAGGCAGAAATGCCATTATAAGGTTACTATAAAATAAGTCCCAGTTTTAGGAATGTGAAATATTTCTGAAATAACTTCAATTTTTGGTTTTTGTAGGGCAGAGTTAACCATGGGTCCATAACTGTTTTCTCCTACTTTTTCCCCCCTAACCAATCTCCTTATAAATATTTGACTGATGGATTTACTTGAATGAAAATAAGTGAGAATCCTGCAGGGGTTGCTAGGTACTGATTGCTGAACTTGGGAATGCAGCATGCAGGATAACTTTCTGCAAAATACTTTATTGTAAATCTTCCTGCAATCTATGAATCTCTGGGCTGCAGCCACACTAGACATTGGTTAATCATGCAGCCAATACAGGGAGAGGGGAATAGGAAAATATAAAAATTGAGACATCCTTATACTCATCCTTCTAAGAGCAAAACATGTTCTAGTACACACACACACACACACACACACACACACGAGAAACTATGTCTGGTGAATTTGGTTTTCCTGGATGTAAAAAGACTTGTGCCATGTGTATTATTTGTTAATTCTTTGTGAAGATTGTATATGAGGGTGTGAAAATTTGGGCCTTTGTGTTCATGCAATTTGTATGGGTTTTACTTTACAAACATTAGATCATTATAATAGTTCTGTGAAGTGGGCAGCACTTGTGTTATTAGCTACATCTTAGAAAGGATCTTATACTGTGGTGATAATAGTAGCTATAAGAAATCTGGAGCAGTAGCAGCCAATATTTATCTCTTATAAGAACAAGGCCATTAATTAACTCATATGTTTTGCAATTATCCAGCATGCAGATTAATATGAAATCAATAAAACCCAAGCTTCAGTATAATTCTCATGCTTGGGCACCATTTAAGACATTGAAAAGCCTCCTAAAAATATGCTCACATGATCATATAATTGGTAACATTTGCCAATGTCAAATACTTTGACCATGATCGATTAAGAACATTCCCTCTTTACCCCAACTTCTCTTTGCTAACCTGCCTTATATTGGATAGTGTGGAAGGAAATAGTGAGGAGGTAATTCAAAAAGGGATTTGTTTTTTTGGGGTTCATGTAATATATGGGGTATAATAATTTGGCTTGCAGTTAATTTTATGTATAAGCAATGCCTGCAATCCTAGTGTAGGAATAGTTTTCTAGAGTAATCATCACATGTCGTGATAACCAAAATGATATGAAGGCAAAGTTTGTGCCATGGCTTGCATGCCTTTTGGTATACAACAGATGAATTTAATTGTCAGCAGACGCAAGACAAACTTTAAAATGTACAGAACCAGAATCTGGTCTGGTTAACTTTCATGAGTTTTATAGTGCATATATGAAAGAAAGAGCTTTACATAAATCTTGAAATGGTCTTTTATAACACTTCCCAATAACAAGATGTGAAACTAAAATATTGCAAAGCTATTACTAAAAAAAATTATTTTGGTCTAACATGTTAGACAAACTTATTTTAGAAATTAAATTATAAAATTCTTCTGTGAAGAGGTAAAGAGATTGCAGCCAAAAATATAAGATACAATTACCACATCAGTAGATCAGAAAGCTAATAATGTTGTGTTCCCAATATTGTTTGTTATGGGTCATTTTTAAAAGATTATAGTTTGTTGTAATATTGGTTCATTCATGTTATATTTTGTATTTTTAATATTTTTCTTAAATTTATACCAAATTTTATATGAATCAGGTCCATGATCCATCTCTGCCTGTAAGGTTAATATCGTTCTCTGTATTTTTCACATGAATAACTTAAGTAGGCTAAGCTACTACTAAAATGTCATCTAATGTGCTTTTCTAGTCAACTGAACTTTCTTTTGTCCAGATTAAATCAATCATAGGGGAGAGAAAGAAAATCTGACATTATGCAGAGGATCAGATCCATACAAAAAAAGAATAGAAAAGCCTAAGACATTCAGTTATCTATTCATTCTCTGTTTGTGCCAAACTTAAGGCTCTTTTGCTTAAATAGACAAATAAGAATGCATCTCTGATACAAGTTAATCTGCAAAATATTCTATTGTTGCTATGCTTTCAGTGTTTGGTGTATAGGCTCCTCCTACAAAAATAAATACTTTATGTATGAATTGGAGACTATTTCAAATTAAATGTTTGGGAGGCATTTATAATAATGCTGAATGAAAAGGCATTTTTGAGGCTTTGTAAAATGTTTAATTACAAGAAAAAAGTTTGAAATTTTAAGTACAATCTATCTTGAGTGTAGTATTAAAGTATTTTGTGTAGTATTTAGTATTTTACAATACTTAAATTACTTGTCTCTGAAGGTTAATATGCTTATTCAAATGTGCAAAAGTATTCTAATCTGGATGGTCAAGAAAGAGAACGAAAAGCCAGAATGATTTGGAACCTATTTAAAAAAAGAGAATGACCAATCCAGGTAGACAAGACTTGAGTTTATTTATGCGATTCAAAACTCCCTTCTTGAAAGGACATTTACAAACTTAATTTCAAAAATAAAATAAATTCTGAATGACAAATGTTCACGTTTTAATTTCAATATTACAGGTATGTTCTTTCATGATAAATTATCAGTTGAAAATGGTATCAATTAATTTTACACTTCATATAAGAAATAATAAAACATTTATTTTCAAGTCTTACATATATTACTTAAAAATAGATACAAAGTTCAGTTTGTAATTTTTAAATTTTATTGCTGTTTCAAGCTACCTGAAAGAAAATACCTTAGTGAAAATTATGTTTCAATTGTCTTGAATAAGTATGGCTTAAAACAGTCCACCCATGTATTATTTAGCTATCAGGTTGGTCAAATGATGGATGATGTCTTGAAAGTTAAGAAATGGTATCAGTTGGGCAGGTAAAATAATATTTGATACTTTTATAATTAGCAACTTGAAATCAAATTCAAGAAGTTGACTGATTAAAAATCTAACATTGCACAAATTCATAAATAATTGCTTAGTTTCCATCTTTAAACCTGCTTTTTTGAAGCACACCGAAACAATGAGATAGAGAAAAAAATGTACATAAGATTGTTTGCTTGATGGAGGCATCAATTTGTTAAAATATTTCTCATACATATTTTCCTGTTCAAAAATATAAACTTGATTGTTTTCCATATATACAAGTATCCTGTGAAATCCTGGATTCTGAGAAGAAATAGTTTGAGGTATAGCATTGAGTAAAACATCCAAATGCATGATATTTTTGGCTGAAATTCATTAAAGTTACTGTCGGCAGAGAGTTGATTGGAGTGTGCTCCCAAAAGTCTTCCAGGTTTTGCCCTCTGAGAAATTTGTCAGCGACATCAAATAATTGAACTCTTCAAAGAAAGGGAAATAGAAACATCAGAAATTGCAACTTTATTTTTTGTAATACATATATTTATTGCCATCATAGTTCCACAATTGTCATAATATTAGAGTCAGATGGGATTCTGAGACACGTGCAAGTTTTGGAAATGGACATATAGATAACAGTATGGAACTGTACATAAAATAATTACAATTTATTAAACACACTGTTTTAGCATATCCTTGATGGACGGGAATGAGCACCATATTTTTTTATGAATATATATTTTTGTCTTTTTTTTTCTACAGCACCAAAGAAATGCAAATAGGAAAAGGAGAGATGAGGGTCGAGAATTAAGAATCAGCCCTGTTTCCATCTCAGCCACACTACCTTATTTCTTTATGATTTTCAAAGCTTTTTTCACATGATTCTGCCCCCTCAAGGGCATCAGTATTTCCTAAATGGTACAAGTATATGTAGCAATTTGTACTCTATACCATCCTTATTCAAAACTTGCATGTGGCATGAAATGGATTGCTGGCACCAAGGTATATTTTCTGTTGGTTTCATAGGTTCTTCATCTTAATCTTAGGCAAGAAAGCAAACTGGACCAACTTCAAATCCAAATTTTTGATTCTGATCACCAAAGGCATTGATCATTACATCAATGATAGGTACTTGATCGATTTTCAGTGTGTTGATTTCAATTACAGTCTTTTCATAGCCTTTTCTGGACTGTAAAATTAAGCATAAATTAAAAATTACATGATAATTTAATATTGCTAAAACACATGTTATTTTCCTAAGCTTCTGAAAGGAGGCTAGAAGATAAGAAAGAAGAGAATAAATCCAAAATTTGCCAAAAATTGTGTGATAACTTTTTGCTATTATGAGTGGAGGATCACATTCAGTTTTAAATTTTGAATATTAACAATAATGCTTAATATTTAATTGTAGTAACTCAACTATGATCATCCAACATACTGCACATTTAAAACTAATTAAGTTGATAAATACAATTTAATATAAAAATTGATGCTGGTACTAGATCCCATAATATAAGTAGTACATCCTTATTATTTTAATTATAATTAAGATATAGATGGTCAAATTCTCTTGTCAAATACAGTATAAAATCATAACAAAAGTTGAAACATTTCTACTTCCATATGCTAATTTTTATAAATATTAATAATATACTACTATTTAGAATGCTTTCCAGGACTTGTGCATCTATAACCTGATTTGTGTTCTCTTTCTTGTTCTACTTGTACCCCACTCATTCTGTTGAAATCATGGGTGCTCTTATTTTGCAATTGTGCTATCTCTTCAGTCATCAACACTTAGTCAAAGCAAATTGCTATTATATGGAATTCCCATGTGCATGAACATTGGTTCCAGAGAATAAAGATAACAAAAATGATAGTAGTTTCCTAAGTTGCTGTTAACACAGTGACAATTAAAAAGCACCTATCTAAGATTACCTTCTGTTATGTCTTCAAAAATGTATCTTTGTGTATTTCAGAGTGTCTGCATGTGTGCATATCTGTGTGTGAACATTAGTGGTTTTGAAAACTCTGTATTTTAATATGTCAATGTTAAGCATCAAATCTTATTAATAACTGACAGCCATTGAGAGAAATCTGGCTTAGAATTAAAGTGAGGCTGTTAGAGGCTGCCTCTGATCTGTGAAGAAGACAAGCAGAGATTTCACTCACCGCACAGCCATCATGCAGTGCTTTGATGTAAGGGTTGTTATCACAGGACATCTCCTCATCATTTGATCCCAGGAACCGAAGTGCTTTGTCATAACTTCCTGATGACACATCATACCAGGCAGCCGACTGATGACAGTTATAGGTGAAATTTTGCCGAGCAGAGGCAGTGAGAAGTTTCAGGAATGTCATTTGCACCATGTTAATGGTATTGCCTTCATCATCTAAATATGAAAGCTGGGAATAAAAGAATAAAAAGACACATAAAGACTCTTTTTCTCTTTTATGCTATGAAAAAATAAATCACTGTTGACAGTGAACTTTGATGCTGGAAGGATGTAGATGAATCCACAGCCCTTTTGTAACCCACTGAGAAAAAGTGAGAATTGAGGGTTACAAGACCCAGAGACAGGATTTTATGAACTCAGGTCTCTATCTCCAACTCACTTACTCTATCTAACCACTGCTTATCCTTGACAAAATCACAATGTCTATTGTTTCCTAATCAGAAAACACTGCCAGAAAAATAAAAATGATTCTGCTTTGAAGAAATACTTCAGTATATTTCATATCTTTTTTTTTTAATTGTAAAATAATGAAACAATGAAAACCAAGGAATCTCAGTGTGATGCAAAGGTTAACTGGTTTTGTTCTTTGATCATGCTCCTGTACTTTTTATTTGGGGGCTATAGTCTTCCAAGGTGTTTTGGTCTTCTAATTTTCAAAGCAGAGTTTCAGTCCATTCTCAGATTTTATATATATGCTTTTTTTCACTGTTTTATCACCAGCACCCAGCTTAATGGCAGAGACAATAGGAATTAATAATTGTTGAGTCAATACTATTTTGTATTTATAGCAGAAAAATAGTTTTAAATGTAAATTATTAAGACTTGTCTTATGTCATCTTCACAAAATTTTTGTTGGGCATAATGGAGATCACTGAGCTTAAGAGAAATGTATAAACCTAAATTTAAAAAACATTACAAATTCACTGTGATTTATACATGAAGGCAATACAAAAGCACTGATCTGACTTTTCTTCTTATAAAAACTTTATCTATTCTTTACTGATTAACAGAGAGATATTGAGGAGCCTCGTGAGTTTAGGGGAAAAATTTACTTTGGCAATGAACTCTAAGGAAAATAAAGCTTCACAAAACAAACACACACAGGGTTCTACTTGTGTATATTTTACACTCATACACAAATAAGAATGTAGCTTGGATACATAATATCTAGCCTGAATACTAAACTAGGAAATTATAAGTCATTAATATGTATGTTTATATAGTAATGATAAATGTACGAATTTTCATCAGTGGAAAATAGTAGCATTTTTAAAAAATATTAATTGATTGAATAATTATTTGGATAAGTGGGAAACACTTCAATTTGGTTAACTCCTAATTAAAGTAATTTAAACACATATTTTAAATGACTTTTAATATGAATTTAGTCTAAGACACAATCTTAAAATATCTTTACAAAATTTTTAAGGGAAACTGGTAATTGTATGGAAATATGTAAATTTGGCTTACAATACAAATAAAAGGTAGGTTTGTTCAGTATATTCCCAAAGGTAACAATCAGAAAAAAATAATCGTACATGCTAAAAGTTCTTCATGAAATGAAAACCAAAGAATAAACTAGGGATCAAGCAAATAGGAAATGAAATAGTGATAGTCAAAGATATTAAATGGATATTAAATACTTTTGCTGATATTTTTAGCAAAATTCATTTTATGATAACTTTGTCTTGAACTTGAAATTTAGTACTTCCATCTATTTTGATACAAAAACAAATTAAATTGCTTTAGGATACCATAGTGGTCTAAGAGATGCTAGGCAGAGCAAATTGGAGAACACAAGATCTATATAATTTGAGCTCGGCTTATGGAATTTGAAATAAACCATTTCATGCTGAGGTAATAACATACCAATTTTCCTCTCTTAAATTCACTAAACCAACTTCCTGGTTTCTCCTTTGGCCACAATGAAAGTCTTACCTATTGTAAAGGAACAGGAAAATTAAAAGTTAGGCAAATATTATAAATGATAATTTTTTTGTCTATATGGGTAAATTTTAGTAAGATTAAGAAACTAAAGAGCTTTTGAAATATACATAAAATGAGATAAAGAGCAACATTTGAGCTAGATCCTATGAATTGCATGTAATAAATATTGAATCATTTTTTTTATGATCTCTTCAGTGGTTTAAAAATAAATGGGGAGAGATAACTTGGTAAAGGCAGACTAAGAGCTGTAGGGGACATCATTAGAACTCTCGGGTAATCTCTCACAAAAGAAATCCTCCAAATGCCAGCCAGCATCAACCCCAAAAGACAAGGAACAGCACTGTGTATCAAAGGAAGCATTCTGAAAACATTTCTCCAGTAACTAAGGGTGAGCTGTCCCAGAAAAGTCATTGGTAGAAAGTAAGACTAATCATTTCTTCTGGGAATATAAAGAATCCCTTGTAGATCTGCATTTATTATTAAGTAAAGATCAGTAAATTATGAGTTTATAAGGCTTTATCATTAGGAAATCTGAATAATCAGTGTGAGGGGCAGCATTTTCCTTTGCCATGGATTATTTTGGGGGCTAGAGGAGGTGTATTATGCCTTGCCATGTGATAAGTTGGGTTGGAAGATGGAAGTTGCTTTGTCTCCTGACCATAATATATCATTCTGATGTTACCAACTTAAATATTCTCCTAAAAAGATCAATCACACATAAAATTATTTGCTTTGTCTTATGGAGTTCCTTTACCTCTAGGAGCCTGTGTCATTTTCTAAAGAAATTGTTTGGAAAATGCACTTATGCTAATGAAAATCTCTGATTCTGTTAATGATCTGCATGTAGCTTTAAAGACGTAACTCAAGTACATTGATACTATTAGGTGAAAAGCATGTAAAAGAAAAATTCTTTATGAAATTTTTCATTTTGAGTATAATATGCAGCTGTGAGTGTTACCATGTGATAATTGGGCAGAAGAATACTATATATGTACTAAAATTTGAGATTCAGCTGTGATGTGTCATGGAAAAACCATAGAATTTTAGAGAGCAAGCAGGTGCCTAAAGAATACATCTGGGCAAAAAATAAAGGAAAGAAGTATTTGTTAACTCTATGCATCACTTGGGTGCCTTATTCATGTTTATGCAAATGAAATGCTCTAATTACCCTGTAAGAAAAGCAGATAAATGAAAATATGACAGTATAATTTTCCTGTTTAGTTCAATATTGCAAAAACATGGCAGGAACTGTCAACATTCGCCACCAAAACAGATTGGTACTTACTCCCTCAGATTTTTTGTCTGGATAAAGGCAAGTCTCACCGCCAGATGTGAAATTACAATAAACTTTGAAGGAATCTCCTGAGCAACCTTGGTTAGGATCAATCCAATATTCACCTAGAAAGTAGGAAAAAGCAGGTCATACACAAGTTCATTAACAATATCAAATGTATGAGAATCAAATTTTATTAAAAAGAGAAATAAGGAAAGTCAATATTCATAGATCTCGTTACTTTTATGCTTTTAGGCATATTAGGGTATATATTTGATTAGCTGGAGTGACCTTTTCTTTTTTGCCTCAACTCTTTGTAAAGGAACCATATCTGAAATATTTTTTTTGGTCTTATCATACCAATCACTTTTAGGTATTAATCTGTTACCTCTTCAAATAATAACATCCTGTGAATCCATGTGTAATAAATTACATGTATAATGGAATCAGATCTAGTTGAATCCAAATCTACTATGTAGTACTTTGTTTCAGAAATGTGAGTGTGATAATCCATTTTGACCTAATTTATTTATCTGTAACAATGGAGTACCTATTTAGCCACAGAAATCATACCTTCACCTTATTTTACACAAAAACTTCTTGTAATAAATGTTGATCCTAAGAAGGAGAACTGCATTATATATTTAAATGTGACCTGCTATTAATGCCATTAATGCAATGTGGTCAAACGAATTTTTTCATGTGAATAATCATGATTAATATTTTAGCATTAGGTGAATAAAGATGGTCAAGATTAGGAGTAACATAAAGTTATTCTTTGAATAATTAACAGAATGGTTTTTGTTAACAAGAATTATTAGGAGACAAAATTGATAAACAGGTGACAATTACTTTGCTTTCTTCCTATCACATCATGCTCTAAACTTAATTTTAAATGTGAATTTGAATTATGTGAATACAACGATTTTGAACTTATAATTTTAAAAGCTCTGGTAGCTTAGCTTAGTACTGGAACTCTCAAAACTCCAACTTCATTCAATGTTTATCTTCTACTATATGAAAACAGTGGAAGTACTCAAATAGTTAATAGCTTCTACTGTTTATCAGGTAACAAAAACATTCACACTTTTTACAATTACACTACTAATACATACATATCTGAAACAAATTGAAATTCTCAGAAAAAATATACAAGAGAACAAAAATCCTATCTAAGATTTTATCAACAGAGCTAACTATGCTGTCTTTGATATTTTAATGTTTTTAAAGAATATATTGTTTGAATTATATGGGAAAAAAATTTATTTTGCTTTATGGAATTAACATTTTTATTAAATAGTCTTTCAAATAATGTTAATAGCTTAATTATTCAGATATCTTTGTTTAATAAATGGATCAATATCCTGTAGATCCTATGTTCAATTTATCTCCAATTTACCCATATATCATTTCTACTGCCATATCTCTAAATGAAGCCTCCGTTACCTCTTGTCCAGAGTAGTCCCAGAGATTCTTAACCAGCTCTCTTGAATTCATTTTACTTTCTTCCAAAAACACTTTAAATCATTTTCAATTTGCTCACTATTGTTCAGCTACAATCGCCTTCTTTTAATTTCATGAAAACATCAAAATCTTCTCTTCAAAGCTTTGCAAATGTGCTGCATCTTCTGCCTGGAATATTCTTTTGATTCTTAGTGTGACTGTCTATATTAAAGTTTCAGGTTAAATGTCATATCCACAATATTAATATTGAGTTTATACAAGATGGATTCATCCCCTACATAAATAAATACCCACTTTTCATATAACTATCCATAATATGCTATTACTAATATTTTTCGTTTTTCTATCTCTACCATTAGATAATAAATAGGTCAAGAACATTATTTTTTCTGTTCACCTATGAATGTGTGTATGAAAAACAGCACCTGGCAGTATTCAAGAATTAATTAATTAACCTTACTTTGATGTCACACTTAAAAGTAATGAAGCTAGTTATCACAGAGAAATTATTGGAAACTACAGCCCACAGTGGGATTACCACTCTTAAAGTTTATAATACTTTTTAAAATTCTCTGGTTCTAAATCATATGTGCTTTCAAATTCAGTACATGCTGCCATCTTTTACATTTAATTTTCAATTTTGTATGATTACTTTATTCATTGAGATCTAAAGTATAAGAATCATGTATATTATGTAGCTGTATTCTCTGTATTCTCATTTAAATGTCATAAAAACTTCAGTGGAAATTCGTTGATTGGTCAAGTATATTTTAATCTGTGAATAGAAGGGAAAAATTTCTAGCACAGGCTCAAGCCAAATTATTTAAATCCTTTGTGTACATAATGCCAGTTAAAAGTAAGAATCTCTTTATAAATCACAGATCTAAACGTGTATTTTTCATTTAAATAAACACAAATTGGAAGACCCTGAATTATCAATTTGCACAGAATCCTTAACTACTAGCTGTGTTTTAGTTTTAATTGGCTATGCTTAAGAAAGTAAGATTTTATGATATTTTTCCTTTATAGTGGTTATATATGAATTAATTTAGACTTTCCTATCTTCACTGTGTTATTTAGATCTAATTTATTAAATTCATTATTTGATGATATTGAAAAGCAGTATTTTCTTAGAAGTAAAGGAAGGTAAATTATTTCAGTATCGATGGGAAGATTTATTAATCATAAATATCTACCCCTTTGTTAGTTAAGTACTTATGACTTTAATCAACTATCTAAGCATAGCTGAACTTTTCCTTCTCAGAAAAATAGATATGTATAGGTTTTTCCAAGCTCTAGGCAAAAGAAAATATCCTGATTATAATTATAAAGCAAAATATGAATAGTTCTACTAGATAATTGTGGATCAATGAAAGAAAAATTTTTGTTGCAAGTTATCCCAATCCTTAAATATTCTGTTTATCAAATTTTGCTCAACTGATAGATCAAATGTTCATGTTATGCTGTTTAATCATATTCAGATTATCCATGTTAGTGTAAAGTACTTGATCAAATTCATGCAAATGTTAATTAATATTAATGTGATTGTCTTAATGTACTATATTAATCATATTAATATAAAGTAACTTAGTAACAATTGTATGGTGATATGCACATATGTATGCATACATAATACCCATTCTGAGTTATTTATAAGGCAAAGTGCATTTGTGTGAGCAATCATTATCCAAAAATCATCTTTTCACAGTTCAATGAAAACCTTATTTAACAGACAAGGATTTTCCAAAGAAGACCTTGAATTACACAATATAAATGACTTTTTCTGTCTACAAGAGTAGAATTAGTAATTGTTTGCTCTAGTTTTATTTAGAGAGTATATTAAACATTTAATTAGAATTAACGAGCTCACAATGCACTTCAGTAACTTAGCAACTCAGTACATTTGTTTTGTCATGTATTATTAACATACCATCTGGGAAGTCAGGGTGGCTGAGTTGCAGGTCTTTGCAAGTTCGGGCGGGATTGGTCTGAGTACCCATTGGAAACTTCATATGCTCAATGTCTTGCTTTAGGGAATTGAGGGAACCAAATATTTCCTCCATTCCATCGGAGTAATCAAGAATATTATCGCCTATATCTGCTTGCATGCTTTCAGTATGTCTTCTCATTTTTTTGGGTGACAAGATTGGTAAAGGCTGAATGACTTCACCAGGTGGACCCTGTAAAGAAGACAAAGTGGGTATAAAATATGTGAGTGTTCCATAAAGTAAAAAATATTCTTCCAGCTTATAAGAAATTACAGTTGGTTTAGCTTTTCTATAGTTGCAAAATGATACATGAAAAAAATCATATGAATAAATACACATATATATGTATATATGTAAATTTTGTAATTTCTTTTAAAAATTATCTGGTGGAAATATGGAGGTAGGTGCACAAGTCAGATTTCTGGCACTTTATGTACATATTGTAGCATAGTTTTCTATTAACATGTTATGTATGTTACTCTCTGATTTTCTGAGTAGTCCTCATTGACACACTATTTCTAGAACTATATTTTAAAATCTCAGCTGGACGCAGTGGCTCACACTGGTAATCCCAGAAAATTAGAAGCCTGAGACAGGAGGATTGCAAGTTTTAGGCTAGACTCAGCAATTTAGTGAGGCCTTAAGCAACTTAGCAAGACCCTGTCTCAAAACAAAAAATAAAAAATGGGTTGGGGATGTAGCTGAATAGTTAAGTGCACCCCCCTCAATCTCTAGTACCCACTGCCTCCCCTCCCCTGAAAATGTCTCTACAGATTAGAGCAACATTTTAAAGCTCTTACACTATCTAATAAAATGTATTACATTTCACAAAAATTTATATTCTGAAACAGAATATTAGTGTGCTTCATTATGTATTACTTATATCTTTATAAATTAACACTTAAAAGTAATCAGACTTCAATTTATGTTTATGTAAAAGTAGAACCACACGAAATATTTAATCCACATTGTTATGGGTTAAAGTGAACATTGGAATAACTTCTATGTTGAATTTATAACTCTTAATACCTCAGAAATTTGATCTTATTTTCAAATAGGGTCATGGGAGATGCAGGAGTTAAGATGAGGTCATTAGGGTGGACCCTAATACAACATGTCTGACATTATTATAAAGATGGAACATTTGAACACAGAGACACACACAGAGGGAAGACAATATAAAGGAGATTCAGAACAGATCCTTCCTCAGGGCTCTCAGAAGAAAACAACCCTATTGGCCCCTTGATTAGGACTCCTACCCTCCAGAACTGTGAGATAATACATTCTGTTTTTATAGCCACTCAGTCTTCTGGTATGCTATCAGGGTAGTCTTAGAAAACTAGTAAACATGTAATTGGAAACATTTTAACTCAGGAAAGAAGATTAAGTATTCTTTCCCATACTTATATATTGTAATTCTACCTTTTAGTAGTGTTTAAGTCTGGTTAATATAAGTACTTATAAATGGTAGTTATTATTTTTGTTTCTATTACTATCATTACATGATACAGAGAAACAATGCCCAGCATCTGAACTTTTATCTTTATTCCTAAAGTCAGGTAAATGTTCCTTTGTGGCATACAATTAATTGGATTCATTAAAGTATGATAAAAATCATGATTCTTTTGAAAAAATAAAGATTATTATAATATGTAATTAAGGTTTCCTCTATTTAAAGAGTCAAATCAGTTCATAGGTCTTGGCATGTAGACTTTATTACTTAGTTGACATTGTTACATTTGTTATAAAGTCAGAACCTTGGACAGTACATAGTTTTCATCCATTTTATAGTTGCAAACAAATCACTGCCAGTCTCCAGATGTAAGTTATCAGAACATCATTCTTGTCAACATGCACTTACCGGAGGTCCAGGAGGCCCTGGAAGACCACTGTCACCTTTCTGGCCAGCGGGTCCCTGTTAGAAAAAGAGTGAATATAAGTAGGAGAACAAAGTAATTTAATGGACTTCACTCAAAAATTAAAATGTCAAAGGGAGAAGCACTTACAGAGGAGCCTTTGTTACCCTTGGGACCTTGAGGACCCTGGAAAATGCAGACAAAAGCACAGATTAAAAATCTAGAGCATTTGTACCTTTTTGTTATACTCGTAGCTTAACTGTGACTTATAAGATTGCTTTGTCCAGCACTTACAGGTAAGCCTGGAGGACCAGGTGGGCCTATGAGACCAGCGGGACCTGGAATTCCCTAGAGGGAGAATGATCTGATTTAATGAGTTTTCCTCAGCAATTCCATTTCCATTCTTTGCATAAAAACACACATTCCAAAAGTAGAGATTAAAAATCCCCTAAGAACAGCCTAAAATTTTCCATTGTGAAGCTAAGAAATAACTTTTATAAAGTAATCTGAATTTTTCCACCTGGTGTACTGTCTATAGATATTGAGATACTAGATAAATATCTATAGTATGAAGGTTATGTACATATATATTTTATATCCCTGCAGCACTCAGAATAAACTTGCATGTGATGAGGATTCAAAACATGGTTGTGCAAATACTAAACTATGATTGTTATGGTTTTAATAATTCACATTTTTAATGTATTTACTTTAATGTCAAATCAACATCATTTGAAAATACCACTGATTAAAATAAACTCCAATAAAGATGCTCTAAAGTACTTCTTTGGTCATGTTTAAAGAAATATGTGAAGTGTGTGTGTGTGTACGATTGGAAGAGAGAAAGAAGCATTCATGCTTTTACTCACCCCATCCCCCTTTGCTCCTGGAGACCCTTGAGTTCCAGGGAGTCCTCTGTCACCCTTCTCCCCTTGCTCTCCTGGAGGACCTATCAAGCCAATTAAACCAGGATGGCCCTTTGGAAGAGGGGGAAAAAATTTAGTAGTACATAAATTAGAGCCATTAGTAAACTCTAGTCATAAAATATTTGCACATTAAATTCATGAAATAAAAATTTTAAATGTATATAAAATACATTTAAATAACCTTTCTAAATGGAATGTAAAGATCTTCCCTCTCTTCTTGCTTAACAGGATTTTTACTACTTAACATTAAGTGCAACCTTTGTTAGGGGTTTGGTATGTTACGGAACTGAATTTTTTCTAAAAATATCTTTGATGCTTCATGTAAGGATCATTCAGCTTAAAAAACAATATCGATAAGTAATATTGATGATATTAACAACGGAAAACTCATTATTTTAATGAGCATCTAATTTAATATGAAATGTTTTCTATTCTCCAGAGACTTTGCAGTTTTAAGAAAACATCTGGAGATTTAAAAATAATCTAAACAATATTAATGCCATTCAAAAAAAAAGCTTGTTTTCTCTACTTAGTGCAACACAGTATAAATTCTTGGAGATCGGATTACTACTTGAAAGATATTTCTAGTTTAAATTATTTTTATGTTTCAAAACATAAAAGTGGTCATTTTGGTATTCCATCTGCTTATCTTGTGAACAGTTATTTTAGTACAACCATATGCTTTCTCTATATGGTTTCTAAAAGGGCACACTGAGAAGATGCAACACTGGATTCTGGTTCGTTTTCCACCATTACTTTGCATACATTCTCTTCTATAAACACATCTGGGAAGCTGAGAGTTGTAGCTTTTCATGGTTAGAATGACAAAGCTATCTTTCGAAATTTCCTTTTGAGAGGTTTTAATCTGCAAAAGTAATGACTTCTGCTATTAGTACATCAAAAGTATAACAACACACTTTAAAAAAATTCTTACCTTCTCACCCTTGGAGCCAGGATCTCCTTTGAGACCAGGTAAACCAGGAGGTCCCTAAATAATAAGAAAAAAATAAACACATTGAGAGTAGGCATAAATATAAAAATCATATTACTTATCACAGAGTTAGTTTGATTTGGGAACTATGTAGTTTAAAAAAAGTTCATAATGATCAATGTTTATTTTTCAGGATTACATGTAAATGTATATATTTAACACATCCTGGTTTAATCTGTGACAATAACATTAAACCATAATATTCATAATCCTGATTAAATAAATACGAATTGAGAAATATGCCATAGTTTGTGTGGATATTGATATAAAATGGACAAATTCCTTATATTGTTCTATTAACAGACAAAAATACTTTAGGCAAAGTATATGCAGTATTAAATGTGCATGTGTCAAACAATATTCTTCTAATGAGAAGAAAATTAATCATCAAACAAATTTATCTAAATTAAGTTAGATTCTTTTTTGTATTAACATAAACAATCATGCTGCTTTGTTAAACCACAGACAAAAAGAAGACTATAAAAAATTCTCTATTCACTTTTAAATATATCCTAAGAGTGGATTTTGACATTGCCCTTTCATCTAGATTGGAATACCCAACAGGGGTGCAGGTAGGTGGTAGAGTACTTGACTAGTATGTGCAAGGCCTTGGGTTCAATCCCCAGAACAACAACAAGAAAGAACATTAGAATATGTTATAGTAATGGATCTCTCAAAGTGCTGTCCTCCAAACATTAGCATCAGCATCACCTATGGACTTATTAGGAAGAAAATTCTTAGACCTTGTGCAGATCAACAGAACCAGAATGTGTGGTATCCCATAATCTGTTTCATAGATCTGATGCTCATTAAAGCTTAAAAACATTTCCCTGTGGTATCAGACCCTAAATCCAGTTAATCAATATACAAATCAGAGCACATAGAGGATACGATGTATATTAAAATAAAACATGACTTATTTAGTTTACTAGCTAAACGATTTTATAATTAAATGTACATAATTTGTACCTACTTTTTTTCTAGTCTTATCAGAAATGACAGGTGAAAGAAAATAATGCCCAAGAGCCTATTTTAAAAAAGATGTTTTATAGGAAGCCCCAAGAGCACAAATTTTAAGGAAAATAGTATAAATGGTAAAGGAAGCAATCAGGTAATCATTTAGACAGCTTATGTCACTATTAGGGTATAAGAGGTCAGACTATGTATTAGAACAAAGAAGCATAAGAGAAGCCTATGAAAATCACTTTAATAAAAATGTAATCATAAGTTTGATCCCTAACACCGCAAAAAATTGTAATTGTAATAAGGAACTATGTATGTGAAACATTTAAGAATATTGGTTATACTTGATATATATCAGTTAAAAATCCATACATTTTCTAGGTTAAAAATATGAAACTGAAGCCCTGTCACAAAATCAAATGTACAAAGTGTTGGGGAGGCAGCCCAGTGGTAGAGCACCCGTGGGTTCAATCTCTAGTACAAAAACAAAAGCCCCAAAATTATTTAAAGAGGCTATCTATATATGCTTTTCTTCACATCTCATTTTATATTCAAACTTTCATGTATACAATATGCTTTACAGAAATTTTGCTGTAAGGGGGAAAACTGATAAAGATGTTTTCGGCTGGACATCAATATTCCCAATCACTGTCATAGTCACAAATGTTGAAGTCTAATATCTCATAAGTCTGAGCTTTATTCATAAAAATATTATCAAAGTAACTATGTCTTAATATGGTGATAATGAAAGAAAAATTAGGCTTATGAAATACTGGATAAACAGTGAAGCAGAACACAAATGTCAATTATGATCATTAGCTTTAGTTACATTATAGATGGGTACCTTTTATTTTTTTTTCCTTCTATTCTAATAGTACAAGCTAAAATAAAAAAAGAAAATAGTAATTCTAGTTTTCAGGCTTCATAAGAAATATACTAGACACTGTGTTTCAAATTCATCTTAAATATTTTCTATAAAATTATTCATGAAGGAGTTAAAGGAAAAGAGTATTAATCCCTCTAAGTTAATAAGTTCTTATGAAATTACAAACTTATCTATGGATGAATTTGCCAAGCAAAATCAATTTTGTATTTTCATCAGCTGAAAATAGAAATTGATAATGTTATGATATTGAGAGCAGTTATAAATATCCTTCTGAACTTGGAACATATCAAAAAACAACAACTCTGCATATAAAAATGTTATTCCAAATTACATGTTTTCTATTTCCTCTTTAGGACATTGTAAATTGAAAACCTCTAGGGAAATACATAATTCATATGCAATAAAGAGAAATGGAAAACAGGGACCATACATTCTTAAGTGTGTAGAATATACAATCAAACATTCCCCCTGCAGTATTATGCTTTATGGAATATTTGCTTGATCTGCATCTCAAAGTTCTAATGCGCTGAAGCTTAAAGAAACTGCAGATCCCACACTTTCTCTAAAAGATAAAATCATGAGATATTGTTTAATTTAGTGGAAAGAAAATGCTTTATTATTTCAACCTGTTTAATCATTATGAAATGCCAAGCATCTCATCCGCTTTTAGAGTTTAAATGTAGCATTAAAGCAAAAAAATAAAATTGTAATTCAATAACCCATCTTACTTTTTATTCAGGCTTTTATGTTTGAAAAATAATGCTATCAGATATTTTATTTATCACTTTGTGAAAAGAAAGAATACATAATAATATTAAGTAAACTTGTCCAAAGATAAATAATGAATAATTTTTCAGTTGCACTGGAATGTATATGATTTTAAAAGAATATGAAGCAAAACAAAAGCTTAAAACTAAATGATAGTTTTGCCTCCAAAAAATCAAATAAATATCAATTTTTAAAGTTATTAAATCACACTAATTTTGACCTCTAGCCATAAGAATTTAGTTACCATTATTTTTCTATTTAAAACACTCTAATTCACATTTAATTTTCGCTATGTACTAAAGAAACCACCAGTTCCACTTAAAAGCAAAAATAAGAGCATAGTTGTTTACATAGGCTCATCATCGTCCTTTTCTTCTCTGTTAGTGCCTACATTTTCTACTTTTGTCTGTGTATATACACATGGGTATATATGCACATGTATAGAATTAATGCATATGTAGAGGTTTAAGTTAAATGTTATCATTTGTATTTTGCTATTTAAAGTAAAAGGCATATACAGCACTTCTACAAAACTCTAGTCAAGTTGACAACAGAGTGGAGAAGACAACAAGCAAATATCATTTTTAGAGTTTGATATCTGTTAATTTCACTCTAAAAAATTTGTCTCCATAAAGTTCCTATAAAAATGGTAAACTATTATCTATGCTGCTGCTGGATGGACCATCTGTTAGAGTTCAATTGTCTAATTAGGTACCAGCCAATCTGGAAAGATGAAAGCCAACCAAGTTCAATAAGTTGATTTATTGAACAGCTAAACTGGGTTTAAACACTAGGGCATGGGAAGACCTAGGTAGCTTTGACTAGTGGAATTTTGGAACTTTGCTGTAGGATGTTACAGGCAGCTTCTACAAGGGGAAAGGTGACCCAATAGATAGCTGCAGAACTCTAGTAACAAGCTGAATCTTGCAAGACTTGAATACTTGTGCAAACATATTTAAAAAGGTAATGAGGGAAAACTAAATTATGGAGAAAGTATATTCAAAGCAATTTTATGTGAATTATTTTCTGAGTTGAATGTAAACTGTGTAAGTTTTCAAATCTCTATCTCCCACATCTTATTCACATTTATACCTCTCGTTTCCTTCTTTCATAATTTATATTTCTAATCAGGGAAGGATCCTTATTGGCAATTATTTAAATGGTTTTATTCTGGGTATACTTACCATCCTCTGCTTGATTTGATTATTGTACTTGTCACATGTTCTAACTGCCGAAAGTATAACTGTACATGCTGACCTTCTGCATTTGCTCTAACAGTCAACATCTTCCAAATCAGAGTATAGACAACACACATACACACACACACACACACACGCACACACACACACACACATAAACTGAGGTGAAATTAGTTTCTTTTCACTAAAAAGACACAACTGATGTTTCTTAAAATATTGATCATTATTTTATTCACTTAATTCTTTATTTTATGTTAGTAGTACCCATCAATTGTTTAAGTTGTATAAAAATAACTCATTTAACAGGCATAAAAATTCCAGGAGGTAGAAGATGTTAATAACTAAATTAAACTCATTTAAATTTTATGCCATTTCATGAAACAGATGCTCTTAATCCCATTTTATAAATAAACTAAAACTAGAGAGAAAGAGAAGAAGGAAGAACAACTTTTCCATTGTCATCCCATAAGTAAATGGCAGTGCACATATTTGAAAATAGGGAGTTTGGATTTAGTCAATGATCTTAACCAGTAACCATGATAAACCACTTCTCACTCTGCTTAAAACATTACCTGTTAACATAAATCATTTTTAGTTGAATTGAAAAACCTCATTAAATTGCCAAAATTAGCAGTTTTAAGGTAATAGCTCAATCCATCCTCACCTCATAGACTTAGTACCATTTTCATAGAGATTAGACATCACACCGAAGGCCAACTGATGCTAAGAAAAAGTTACAGTATTTTTATATCATAAATAAGTACTCTCTAACAAAACCAGCAGCCAGAGAATTGAATAGGCCCATGCTGATTGTTTCTGAGGCTCATCATTTCACTGTTCCTAAAAAAAATTGTTCAGTCCCTTGAACTCTAAATTTACATTTGCTTATGAGTCAGAAGTACAAACTTGCAAGCTGGAAACAGGTGGTATGCCTGATGGTTTTATTTTTAATATTAGCCAAAGGAAGTCTTCAGCATGGTACTTTTTTATTTCATTTGTAGAAAGGTCAGCATACTTATTGGAAAACCTGAAATAATAATAAGAGAACCTCTGGCAAATTTTAGGATGACATTAAGGCAGAGTATTTTTTCTTCCAGGCTCTTACCCTGTGCAGTTAGGCACTTACCAAATCTAAGGAGAGTATTTCCTAAGTAGTGTAGTTGTGGAGTGATCCTCTTTCAGCCAGGACCCCATTTCTATGCTGATGAGATTATGTGCCCAGTTGAAAATCTCCAGCTTGAAGTCAATTACAATTTGGTAGTAATTATTCAGTTACCAAATAAGTAATCTTTAACTTCTTCAGCAAAAGTTTAAAATAATATTTTAACATTTATGAAATACTTGGTAGGTATCTGAGGGGAAATTGTGCCATCTTAAAAAAAATGGCCAGAATCCCTCTTGAATAATTATGATTGTGAATCTGAGTTTTGATGGTTTTAGGGTATAAAGGCACCTGAGATAATTAATAAATCCATGACAAGAGGCTTTTGACTAAATTTTTTATTAATTTAACAATTAATTTATTTAATAGTTTGATGAATTTAAAAATTAAATTAATGAAATGATTAATTTAAATTACTATATGGAGGAACTTGACCATTTAAACCAATTTTTACCACACTTGCATAGTGCAACGTACACTGCTTGCTGTTTTCATTAATCCTTTAATATAACTATTATTGGATAGTGAAGTTAAAATAACTGTATTGTGAAATTGAACTATGCATAAAGCAAACAAGTCACCTATCGAACAATAATTTTAAAGAACAAGTCTTTTTTTCTCATTTTCTGCCCAAATTTTAGAAAGGATAATTCACATGCTAGAATAAAATGCATCTCTGAATAGTATGCTGGTCAATCACTGCTTTACTACATTTCTCAAGCATATTGTTTGCACATAATGTTTATAATAGAGACTAAATGTGAATGTTGTTATAATCATATCTTTTTTTTGTTAATGGGGTTTAGTGTCTTATCTTTCAGCCTATATGTCTCACAGAAAGAACCATTTATTTGGTCAAGGAGTCACTGTAAGCCTGTACTAACATTACTCTTTTAAATGAAGTACCAGGAAGCAAAGTTTAATTGCATGCATTTGGGGGGAACTGTCTGTACTAGGAAAATGACTGGCAAGGCCATTAGTGGCATTTTATTCTGAGGGGAAATAATTTTTTCATTCAAAAGGTTAAAAAAAAGGAACATTCTTGTGATCAAGTGGCATCTTTTCCATGTATCTATCAGTTAGACATATTTGAATTTTTTAAGGTATGAGTAATATACTTCCTTGAATATTGTATCAAGTACAAACCAAGTTACCATCTAAAAATTTCAGGATTCTGCCGTGTAGACAATTTTGTTTCAGTAATTCTTTCTTTAAATAAAGAAAAAGATGCTACTCACCATAGGACCAGGTGGTCCATCTTGGCCTGCAGCTCCAGGGAGACCTTGTTCTCCCTACAGAAAAAAATCATATTTTTATTAATAATAAATGATTATGTATTTTTTTTCAATTTTGGAAATTCAGAAAGGAAAACAGCAAACATCCCCTGTGAATTCCACTGCGTGAAAAACATCTACAAATACTGTGAGCAATTTTGTGTTTAAAATTTCAACTCCATGTGCTTGTCTGTATGCAGTACAGCCACACATACATATGTGTGCACAGAGGCATGCAAAGAAATTTTATGTCATTGAGAAATTAGGGTTTAGTTCCCTATTCTTCCTTTGCAAGTTAGAATTTTACCATGAACTTATTAAATAAATGACATACTTAAATATGTAGGAATATCTGTACATAATAATTACTGAATTGCCACAAAAACATTCTCAATATAACTTATGAAATATGCTGTCAGAAACATTTTAACTCATAATTTTCCAGAAATAAAATGCTGTTTTCAAGGCAGCATTTTTCAGCTAAGATGCTTACTCACCACAGGGCCAGGGATTCCCCAGAGACCTTCTGGACCAGGCTTTCCAGCTGGACCCTGAGGACCAACTGGGCCAGTTTTCCCAGGAGGACCTTCAGCACCTGCTTCTCCCTATTAGAAAAAAAAAATACATGAATGCACCCATAATCAGAAAAATACATCTTACTCTTTTAAAATACATTGAAAATAAATGCTTATTTAATGTATTATAAGATTTTGAAACATAATATTTGTAAAGTATATTTTACCTTAGCACCTTTTTCACCTTGTCTTCCCTCTGAACCTGCAGGTCCAGGAGGACCCTATAAACATAAAACTGCAGTTAAATATGTGTCACATTTATTGCAATTCTGGACTGACTTACAAATACTCCAATTTAACTAGTAACAGACTAATACATTTTTGGTTTTCTATTGATATTAAGTTTCAAACACAAGGTGGAAAATTAAAATGATTTTCACATACAAGCTTTCACCCCAAATATTAAAAATAAAACACAGGGTAGACTACAGACAATCATATAGCGCCAATGTAAGTTAATGGTAAAAATAAAGTGTTTAAAAATGCGGATGAAGTAAGATAGTTACTATTGAGTATAAATACTCACATCATTTATTATGTTGAATTATTAGCGATGAATTGAATATTAAATTTTGCTTCCATCTTTATGTGTATTTTAAGAGTGGACCCCTTCTTAATCTAAGAACATCTGGATGTGTTTACACATCCTTAAAGGAACATGTCCTGGTTGAAGAAACATTTATAATCATGATGGTCAACACAGTATTTTCATTCTCTAGAACTATGTAACTCATAGAAATAAGTAACATTAAAAAATAGTATCACTTCTTAAAAACTACCATTAGAGCAAAATTAGAAAAGTACTACATTCAAGATGTCATATAAAAAGCATATATATGGGAAGATTAAATAAAAAATTTGGTGATCTCCTAGAACTTGCTTTTTTATTTCTTCCCCAATTCCTCTTGTTTTCCATTTGTTCACTTCAGTTTTGTCAATGATTACGCTTAAAAGTATTAACCAAGATTGAAGCTGGAAGTTGGAGAGAGTAGCCATGTTGTGGTATTTGGTGAAAATAAGGTGAAGAATGAGGAATTACTTTTTAAAATTTTTCAGCTATTGAAATAACATTCTAATGATGAATACAGGCAAGATTTTCACGTCTTTTAAATTCATATTTAAAATGAATATCAAACACTCCATCAAACTCCAAATTCCATGAACTCATTTTATCTCGGAGAATCAGTGAAGAAAACACTGGTAATTATTTTCTCAGTATCAGAACTGTAACCTCATTTGACATTCACTGTGCCTCAATCACAATATAAGAAATGTATAAATTCTATACAGTCATCTCTTGAGGTGGTAGCAATATGCTCTTAATAATGCATAAAATAACATTTCAAAACATATAAACTTCATATTATTTATGCAAGTATATTTTTGCATTAAAGCATAAACCCTGAATCTTTCTCACTGTTAAATGTTGAGCCATAAATTATTTTGGTGTGATATTTAAAATAATACTCAATGTAATCATAATGACTATTAATTTGAAAACAGAAATAATGAAGCTCAATGTAAGTTTTTCCTTATTCATGAAAAATATTTTTTCTTAAATTAGTGATGTGAATTTATGCAGTCTTAAACTCAAAAGATTACATTTAATATGTGAACTTTATACCATAGATTTATCAATGGCTGCTTTTTAAAACACAAACCATCCTGCATGTAAAAACAGAAAAAAAATACCCTTTATGCCAAGAGAGAGAAATAAAATCTGAGTTTGAAGAGCCTAGAGAGTTTTAACATAACTAAACTACAACAACAAAATTATTATTAAAATAAAGGTTTTTCCACCCAAAGGGGCTTTTTTTTCTGTATGTGTAAAGATAACTGTCACTGTGTGAGTCCTTATTAAATAACAATTCCATTTATTTTCTCATTTTAATTTATTCATTTCATTTTTTTCCCAAATGACAAAAAATTTTACTTTTTAAGAAAAAAGCAGACTTGCTTTTCCTAGGAAAGTTGGAAATTTCCTTTGAAAAAACTCATAGTGCTCCTATGATTTAAATGCATCCCCTCAAAAGTGTGTGTTGGAAACTCAGCAATGCAACACCACAGGGAGGTGGAGCCTAATGGGCTCCATCCTTGTGGGTGGATTAATACTGATTGTAAAAGGACTCCAGGCGTGAGATTCATTCCTTGTGCTCTCTCATACTCTTCCATCCCCGCCCTTCTGTCATTGTGATGCAGCAAGAGGACCCTTGATAAATGCAGTTCATCAGTCTCAGATTTCCCAGTCTTAGAACCATGAACAAATACATTTCTATTCCTTAGAAATTACCCAGTGTATGGTATTCAGTTATAGCAGCACAAAATAGACTAGTATAATGCACACAGAAAAATTCTTGTCTTGATTATTTTTCAGGTTTGCAACAAGAGGCCCTCGTTAGTTCTTCTCTGGCATTTGCTGCTGTAACAGATTTTCCTATCTGTGATAAATACACTTCCTATAAAATTCTATTATTATCATCTTTCCATTATTCATATTTTATAATATATCCTATATGTTATCCATTCTTCCACTCATGTCACAAATATTTAAATATTACTTATGTTCCAGAAATGTGCTATGCATGGTGAATACAAATAAAATATAAAATTGCAATCCTAAGGGAATTTCCAAAATTTAGTTACAGAGACAGACATAAAAGTTAATAAATAGACTATACTGTAAAATAAATGAAGACCAGATAGGTTTGAAAAATAGGTACACTGATCCAGTTTGGCAGTAGGGAAAGTTTTCCTAAAAATTAAATATCTGATCTAAACCTGACAGCGCAGGATGCTTCCTTAGAACAGTTTACCTTCTGAACATTTACATGAAAGCACAAAGGCATAGAATGGAAAGTATATGGTGCTCTTCAGAGAACTGCTAGTAGTTCAGTCAGACTGTCAGCCAAGAATCTGGGCATACATGTGAGTCACAGGGGCAGAATTCTGGGAAGCATGCTGATGTTGGGGTTTGAGAAGCAAGGAGAAAAGAGGGAATGTATAGAAAGGGAGAACTTGAGAAAGGTTCTGACTTCAAATATTAGTAAAATTAACTGCTGAATTTAGTGCTATTAGAACACTTAAGTATGTATTAAGTGAACAAGTGCTCTTATTTTACACATTAAAAATTATAACAGCTACTCAAAAAGCTAAGGCAGAAGGACTGTAAGTTCAAGTCCAGCTGGGCAACTTTGAGACTGTACCTCAAAACAAGTAAAAAAAATAAAAAAGAGCGGCATATGTTGCTTATAGGTAGAGCACTCCCAGGTTCAATCCACAATAGTCACAAAAGAGAAAACATTAGGACAGTTTTTCCTAAGCAGTATTAAAAACACTAACATTTTGAGTATTTAAAAAGTAAAGTTAAAATCAATTTAATTAAGGATTCTTAAGAACTTTTAATATTCTTCTTGACTGTCTCTGAAAGAGGTATATACCCTGCAGAGACTCCCAATTTAAATGCACACTTTGTTTATGTAATGACCCTCAAAGGGCATAGTTTTTTACTGAACAGAAATTTTAAGAAAATTTATAATGCATTTTATCATTATAATTTATTTTTCTACCTATATATTTATATAATAAAGGAATTTTTCAAGGGCCTTTATAAAAGCAAACATTTCAATTTGAAATTTAAGTTAACAATACATATAGTAACACACATATGCATTATGTGTATTTCTGTGTGCACTTATATATGCTCAAACTATATATGTATGTCTATTTACCATATATGGCATACATGTATGCATATATATGATTTATTGGCCTTTGTATTCAATAATAGCAGTTATTTTGATTTTTATTGTAAGCTTTCCTTTGGTAATATGAGCTGTACTTTAAAATTCCATTTAATATGTGTACTTTCAAATTATAAGGTTAATATTGTTTTAATTAGTTCCAGAATTTTTTTTTCAGTATAAGGGGACATGAAACTAGCTGTAATGATCACTTGTGCATCAAAATTCCAAGGCTTATTGATGTGAGCTGTACCATCTTCTGGTGCCTTAAGGAAAGAGATATTTATTTTTCAGTATTACAAATGTAGGACCTAAGGTACATGGACTACAAATTATAATGTAATTTTTCTAGTTCAATAACTATCAGAATCTTGTTTCTGTATCACTGCCACTCAAAGTATTACAATCAATATTCTATTAGGAAGTCTTATTATCATTTATTTGTCAAATTCATTCCCAGAAAAATGATAATATTTTGAACATGTTTCTAGTAATTGTTACTTATGCTATATATTATAGCAAAATTGTTATTGGTCTGCCTTTCTGTTGCCTCCAATGTAGGGAAACTGAAGATAGGAGGAATGTTAATTTCCATAAAATACATGCAAAGCTTACTTAAGACTACCTGTCCCAGATGGACTGAAGAGAAATAGATTGCAAAACAATTCATTTGACCAAATTAAAAAAAAAAGTGACTTCACACATTTGTAGTGTAGCGTAGTCTAAAGAATGACCTTACAATACATATTACTTGTTCCCAACTATTTTCTTCTCAGTTAACTCTGTTTAATCACATTATTATTTATCAAATTTCTACTGAATCTCTTTTATTTTATAAATCTATTTTATTAAAAATATATGCAGTTTTTTTTAGTGTTAGTGGAATGCATTACAATTCTTATTATACATATAGAGTACAATTTTCCGTATCTTTGAATATAGAGTATGTTCACACCAATTCATGCCTTTATACATTTTTTTGCATTACAATTCTTATTACACATATATACCAAAATTTTTCATATCTATGTTTATATATAAAATATGTTGATATGCAGTTTTATGAATTTAAATTAGCCCCTTTTCTGCAATTGTTCTCAAAGGAAATTCCTTTGTAATATGTTATGTAAATTTACATGAAGGAATAAATAATTTAAATATGTATAGATTTCAATAGAATTACAATATCCTGTACTTTGAAAATGCATTTCATTAGTATTTTAAAATTATTTTTAACATGCACCACTCAACTGAGTATTGATCACTATAAAATGGAAATGAGAAAGAAAAAGAAAAATTTAGCAAGAAACAAAGCTAACCTATTATAAAGTTACTTGTTGCTAATAAGTTTTAAATTACACAATCGCAAAATTAGAAATGGTTTAATCTTTCACCTATATATTTTATTTACTGATAAATAAATATATGAATAATGCCACAATTTGAAACTTTTATTCAATGTTGGTAGTAACATCTTACTGTCTGCACTCCTAAAAAATGTAGGCACTGGGCTTGCTTCTTTAAATATACAGGATATTAATTTAATTTAGTCCTCACGTTCACTTTGGACTTAGTTATTATGCCCACTTTATAAATGAAAAAAAAAACTGAGACTCAAAGAAATTAACTTATCATATATCATATTCTTTGGTAACAAAACAGATTTAAAACTGGGTGTGACTGATTCTAATGCAACTGCATTCTAAATTATTGGTTTCTAATATTAAGATATGAAAGATGGTGGTTTGCAGGTTGCAAAAGAACTAAGTAATACTAATCCCTCATGTACTTTCATTTTTATAGCTAACAGCACCTATTTAAGCTAAAGCAGAACTGCTGACTAAATCAACCAGTTTGTTTGGCTGTAGTTTAAAACAATTCAAGCATCAATCAATCGCAAGTACTATACAAAGCAAACCATACTTTTAGTAATAAGGGTATTATTGTTAGAACAATTTTCACACCATCAAAATACCTTTTATTTTGTCTAAAAAATGGATTACTATGTAAAACTGATAAAGTCAGTTATGTGCATAGCACTTTATGTTAACCTACTATAGGAAACAATTTAGCACATTGTGTTAAACAACTTTCAGGTCAGATTTAATTATGCCATTTTTTTTTGTTATGACACATTTTAAATGAAGAAAACCTTCATGTTATTGTTAAATTGTGCTGACCTAAGGCTGCTTATTCTACCATATCAAAATGCATGTGAAAAACATTGTAAGCAATGCATAGTTACCATATTTCTCATACCATTAATAATTCATGGGTACACAGTCTTCTAATTTTGTTAACAAAGTGACTAGAATAGATTAAGATAGCCCATCATATTTGTATAAATTATTACTTTAAATAACTTTATGATCTTAGGTTCTCAACATACAAATTCATTACATCATGCAACTCAGTATCAGAAACTTCCTATATGCTATTTTGCATAATTACAATGCACTTTCTCCCACAGAAATAACTACCATCCTAAACTTTTGTTAATCATTGTTTTATCATTTTTTAAAATTTTACCATGTAGTTTGAATACTAACCATGTTTTACCTTTTTTGCCCATTATATAAGCAAAATGTTGAAATATATTATTTTGCACTTCAATATTTTGCATTTATATATAGATGCTCCTCAACTTCTAATGGGATTCTGTTATAATATACTCATGATAAATTGAAAATACCATATATTGAAAATGCATTTAGTATACCTGACCTGTTGAATATTATAGTTTAGCAATACAGTGCTTGGTAGAGTACCAGTCCTTTGTTCACTGGCAGCTGCTCAGCGTGATACTCTCTTATGATGTATATGATGTAACACTAGCCTAGGAAAACATCAAAATTCAATATTTGAAGGCCAGTTTATACTGATTGTACTTTTTACACCATCATAATGTCAGAAAATATAAGTCAAATCACTTTAAGTTGGTAATATATTTTCTCTCACAGGTTTTTTGAGATTCAACCTTCTGGATTGAAGCATTTCTAATATATTCATTTTCACCGCCATGAAATATTTTTGTTTATGAATATAATTAATTTATCTTTTCTATTGTTATTATTATGAATAAAGATGATATGAACATTCTTAAATGTGCCTCATGGTAAACATGTGCAAGAAATAATGTAGGATATGTACCTAGAAATGTGATTACCAGTTGGTAGGAATAGTTGAATAGAATCTATTAGGTAACTTAGAACTATTTCTCTAAAGTGGTTTTACAAATTAACAAAGAATAGATGTGAATGATAATCCCCCTCATTTTTTAAAAACATCTTTTCTAACATCTGGTTTGCCAAGAGTAGATTTTTGTTAATTGGTGAATATAGGATGTTATTTCTATGTGATTTTCAGTACGTATTTCCCTGACTTCAACAACATCATATCTATCATTTGTGTATTTTGGGGGCATTTCTGTCAAATGCCTTCTCGTGACTTTTGCTAATTTTTTTTCTATTGGAATATTTTCTTTCAGAATTTGAAAGAAATACTTAGATATTTTGAAAAATTATTCTTTACAAGTTTCTCTATGTTAGAAATATTTTCTCCTAACAGATCTTTTATTTTCCATGTCTCTTTAATATTTTTTGATAAACAGAAAATGTTAATTATGATACATTTGATAGATCAATTGTTTTCTTTTCAGTAGCAATCTAATGTAAAATTATTAGGTGCTACAAGAGGCTGGTCTATAGACATTGTTACATTATGAAAATGGTACAACAGGAAACAAAGGATAGACACAGGAAACCATGACAGGCTAAGAACAAGTAATGAGATTGAATCAGTAATGAAGTTTCCCCTAAAAGAAAGGCCCAGGATCAGATGGCTTTATTGCTACATTTACCAAACCTTTGTAAAACTAAGCCCACATCTTCTAAAACTATTTCAAAGAATTGAAAGAGAGGGAACTCTTCCAAACTCACTCTACCAGTCTAGCATTTTATCCATATTAAAAACAAAACAAAAAAAAAACAAAAACAAGAACACAACAACAACAAAAACTAAACACAAATATCTTAGATGGTCATAGGTATAAGAATCCCCATCCCCAAATACTATCAAATGGTACTCAATAGCACATTGAGAAAGTCATTCACTAGGATCAAGTGATGCTTTAACATCCACAGATCAACAAATAGACTTCCTCACACCAACAGAATGATCAGAATAATATTATCATCTCAACCAATGTAAAGACATATTCAGTAAAATAATGTCCCTACATGATTAAAACTCTAAACATACTATGTATATATGACATTTGCTTTAACATAAACAACAATGACTATATATGCTAAATACCCAGTCAACATTATACTGAATACGGAAAAGCTGAAGGCCTTTTCTCTAAAACCTGGAACAAAACAAGAATGTCGACTCTCACCACTTTGTCAATATAGTATTTGAAGTCTTAGTGCAATTAGGCAAGGGAAAGAAATGAAAGGTATATAAACAAGAAAGGAAGAAGTTGAATTACCTCCTTCTACTCACAGTATGATTGATTCCATATTAAAAAAAAAAAAAAAAGAAAATCTGAAGACTCCACTAAAAGACTATTATAAATGATAAATGAATTTAGTAAAGATGTCGGATAAAAAAACCACATGTAAGAATCAGTAATCTTTTTATATACCAATAATAAATTGGCTGAGAAATAAATCTACAAACTCATTCACAATAATTATGAAGAGAAATGAAATACATAGGAATAAATTTAACCAAGGAAGTGAAAGAACTCTATAATGAAAATCTCTGAACAATGAGTAGATACAAAAAAGAAAATAGGAAATAACTCCCATTTTCATAGATTGTAAGAAAAACCTTAAACATGCTGCCCAAAGCAATTTAAAATTCAAGCCCTATGAAAATACCAATGATATTCTTCATTGAACTAGTGGAAAAAAGTCTAAAATTCATATGAAACCACCAAAGACCACAAATAGTCAAAGCAATATTGAAAACAACAGCACACAAACACACACACGTGCATACATGTGTGCATACAGATGTGCACATGTGTATGCTCACACTCACACACAAATGCTGAAAGCAACACAATACTAGATTTCAAGACATAACACTGATCCGTAGTAACCTAAACAGCACAGTACTTGTACACAGACACATAGACCAGTGGAAATAGAATAGAGATCCCAGAAATAATCCTACACAACTGACTGATTTTTGAGAAAGGTACCAAAAACAGAACTGGGAGAAAGGACAGTCTTTTTTTAAAAAAAAAACTGGATATCCACATGTAGAAGACTGAAACTTGCCTCTATCTCTCAATTTCTATAAAAATCAACTCAGGATGGATCAAAGACCCAGGTATAAGAACTGAAACCATAAATTACTGGAAGAAAACATCTGCAAACACTTCCAGACATTTATATAGGCATTTTATTATATGACTCCAAATATATAGGAACCAAAAGCAAAAAATAGACAGATGAGGTTATATCAACCCAAAAGCTTCTACATAGCAAAGGCAACTACCATGAACAGAATAGAAAAACACCCAACAGAGTGAGAGAAAATATTTGTAAGAAACTCAAAAATCTCAACAGCATAAAAACAAATAATCCAATTTTTAAAGTGGGCATATAGTCTGAATAGACATTTCTTAAAAGAAGCAATACAAATGGAAAACAAATACATGAAAAGAGGAGATCAAAATAATAATTGCAAATCATTAGAAATAGATGGACTATCCTTGAAAAGACAAAAATAAATGATTCTTCAAGGATGTGCAAATAAAGAACTCTAATGCATTGTTCATGGGAATGTTATTGAGTATAGTCATTATGGAGATTAGTATATGGGTTCCTTAAAGTAAATTAAAAAGAATGGATTTATCATATAATCCACCATCCCTCTTCCGCTTATATATCCAAATGAAATGAAATCGGCGTACTGAAGAGATACCTGCACTCCTGTGTTCACAGCAATCCTAATCACAATTGCTAAGATATGGAGTCAAACTAGTGTTCCCAGAAAGATGAATGGACCAAGAAAATGTGCTACATATATGTAATGGAATATTATTCAAAAATAAAAAAAACGAAATATTGTCATTTATAGGAAAATAGATAGAATTATAGAACATCATGTTAAGTGAAATAAGCCAGACTCAGAAAAAGACAAATACCACACATTCTCTCCAAAACTAAAATAATCCATTTTGAACACTGTGATTACTGGAGGCTCAGCAGGGTGGAGGGGAGAAGGCATAAAGGCAGGTTGGACAATAGGTCCCAGACACAGGTAGAAGGAATAAGTTGTAGTGTTGTTGCACAGGACAGGGGGAGGATTATAGTTCATAATAATCATAATATAGTTCATAATAAGCTGATGTACAGTTTTGTGAAGATCTAGAAGAGAGGAGCCTCAACTTCCTAACCATAAATGATGAGGGGAGGGAATGATAATTACCTTGATTTGATTGGTGCATGCTGTATACCTGGATTGAAATATCACACCGTGACCCATTATATATAAAATTATTATGTTAATCAAATAGAAAAGCAAATTAAATTTAGTTTAAGAGTTTTGAAAATCCAGGTTCTTCTGCAGTCAATATTTTGAACAACACATACTTGTATGTTGGTACAGATCTTCAGGAAAATTCTTTTGAATTTTTACTCACAAGAAAGAGAAGTTTGACCATGTAAAGCAATATAATATTATATACTGATTCCTGAGATTATTTTACTGATATGACATGAAGGTTTTTGCAATGCTTTAAGCTACCACAAGGGTATTGACATCTTATCCCCACATGGTACTCCAGGAGTTGATGTTCAGGGTAGCACTGGAATTTGTTATAACAGTCTATATTTTCACTGAGGAGAGTACTAAGCACTCCCTAAATAAGAGCTGTTTTTCTTATTTTCATCATGATATTGAAGTGGTTAAAGGGTTTTCTATTTTAGTAAGTATTCTGACACATTTTTCAGTATCCTTAGAACATACTGCCTATAGATTACATACATAAGTTTAAATACATGGTGAATAAAGAACAGATATTTCAAAATGAAGAATTAAAAAAAAAAACAAAAACTAACTCTTTTTCCAGGTGGACCTGGTGGGCCAGCCTCACCAGATGGACCAGGAGGACCCCATAAATAAATATAAATTACATATGAAAGACACCGTTAAAGAAATTGGAAATTTTCTTATGGATTATATAATTTCTCAAAACCTGTACTTAAATAGATCTTGCTTCCTCATTTCTACAAATCTATTTTTTCCTTAAAAAATTCAGCTTAATTTCAGATACCTAAACTTCCTCCAGATATCTACAAATGAAGTTGATAAATTCTTATGGTAATCTTCAAAGCTAAAGGAAAGTGAATCAGATTCCCTCTACGTAAAACTCTGTCCTTTTAAAAAATGCTAATTTCTATTTGGCAAATATTCAACCAGTATACTAATTAATAGACTCATGCAATTAATAATTCTACTCATAATCACATAAATTTGTGAAACTATGAAGCTTTTACCTGTAAATTACTTATATAGCATTAGCATTGCTATGCCCAGGTATTCACAATATGCTGAGATTTGATCCAGAAATCTCATCTACACGGCAGAAGCCTGCATCTCTGAGTGCAAATACCTTATGGATATGGTTCTAGAGACAAACTTGTGATAGGACTGCAGTTATCTTCAGATGCTACTTAACTTAGTACCCACCCTATGTAGTCAAAGCACACACTGCCATTCACAAATTGAAAGATGAAAAACTAAAAAAACAGGTTTATATTATGCTAAGTTCAGTTAAGTTAGTAATTGAACAAATTCATGCTAATGATAAGTTACTAAGGAGGCTTTCTTCCTTTCAGTCTTATTTTTTTTCAGACATAACCTTCTTAAGTTCATATATGAATCATGATCAGTCAGTGAAACTACAAAGCATGTACAACTGCAAGAATGGGATCCTAATTACAATAAGCTGTACTTCATGTATATGTAATATGTCAAAATACACTAAGCTGTATTCCATGTATATGTAATATGTCAAAATACACTCTACTGTCATGCATACCTAAAAAGAACAGATACAAAAAAGATATCTTTATTTAACACAAATGAATGGATAACTGAATCTGATATAGTATGTCAAATCATTAGTATGCTGTGACTGTAGTTTTTATTATGAGGACTTTGATTATATTTTTGATACATCTCAAAGAGAAACACTTCTAAGATTAAACTGGAATTCAAATATTTCTTTTGGAAAAAAGTACACACAATGAGCTGTCCTTTTGAAAGGATGATCATTGCTTTAAAATAACTTGAGTGTGTAATGAGTAAGAAAAAATTTAATGGGCTTTCTTACCGGTTGACCAGGATCTCCATCTTCACCCTTGTCACCACCAACATCATCTTGACCCTATGATCAGCAAGAGAAAATGAATCCAGACATTTTTCACTACATTTCATTTTATCAGGGAAAAAAGGTTTAATAGACTATCTTAGTGTGTTCTTGAGATAAATTATCAGAGGGACAAATAAAATTACTATTACTTTTTTTTAGGACTGTGGTGCCTCTTACTCGCTCCATAAAGATAAATGAAACTGCTGTTATATGAGATTAAAAATATAGTATGCTTTTGATATAAGTCAAGGAAGAAGAGGCAGTTAGTGTGAAAGGCAAGTTCATCCTTTCACCAGGAACAGATATGGTGCAGTAGATGATCGGATTTGCATTATAAAAGAGACAGGGAAAAACAACAGCCCTGCAACTTTAGTAACAGGTAATCATAATCATATATGTAGAAATAATAATCTATAATAATAATATCACATGTATTTTCTTGTAGTTGTTTGTTTTCTTTCTTGTTCTGTCTTTGAAAGTCCATTTAAGTAATGAGGAATCTTCTTTATTAACAAGAGAAACACTGCGAACATCCCTACCAAAATCATTAGAATTTTTTTCCATAATGCTTACTGCAGGGCCAGGTTCCCCAGGAGGACCAGGATCTCCAGGAAAACCAACAGGACCCTAAAAGGAGGTTTTTGAAGAAAAATAAATAAATGAAAAAATATGAAAATTTGAAATTTAAAAGGGTAAAGTCAAGGCAAAGTCTAGGAGAATATTTCTTGTGCTGGAAAATTTCTTAAAAGTAAAATTAATTCAGAATGTTTATGAACATATGAAATGAAGAAAAGTCAGCTTCACTAGCCAGATTTCTAATATTTCTATAAAAAGTTCAAAAGTGAATCTGGCATAAATGCCACTTTAAAGGAAATTAAACTCACTCACCGGGTTACCCTTGGGGCCATCGTCACCTGGTGGCCCCTTAGCACCAGGAGGTCCAGCAGCACCAGGTGGACCAGCTTCTCCTTTTTCTCCCCTTTCTCCTTTGGGACCCTACATAACATAAGAAAATAGTTACTTTACAAGCTTTAAATCAATTTTTAACCTCAGCATATTAAGCACACAATTTTTTGCTGGGGGGTTCTGTTTTGTACATTGTAAAAAGTATAACAGAATGTATCCAGTCAACGGCTATTAGTTGTCATGCTTTCACTTGGGCAAATATTATCTTTTCTCAACTTGTATGTGAATGGAAATAGTCTAGGGTATGTAACGGTATTAAGCATTAAGTCTCTGCCTTTCTGATTGCTTTTAATGGGTTAGAAAGGGAAACTAAAAACCTAAATCATTACTGGTAGTTAAGTTACATTTCAAAATGCTTTAAAGAAATTTCCAAACAACTAACATCCTACATTGACAATAAGATGACACTTACACCTGAGCCTGCTTCTCCAGGAGGCCCTGGGTTCCCTGCTTCTCCAGGTTCACCCTATGAGGAAAAAAAAATTAAATAATCATTAGAGCAGAGAAATGACATCTTGCAGTTGTAAATCTGCCTTCAGTTATGATCATACATTTGAGAGTAATCACTCCATTATTTTATTGGTTAGAAAAAGACAAAGAAAAACTTGAATAACAGTAAGGAACTTTTTATATTAATAAATTCAGTATTTTTATTTTTCAGATGAGGAGACAGAACTACATAGGCTTACAATTCTCATGGGTTAATTATAGTCAGCACATCAAGTTAGCTTACCACCAAACAAATATGCATGCTTCCTAACAAATCATGTACTTGTATGCACCAATATTTACATTATAATCAATTTTATTGATTAAAAGTTTCAAATTGTTTCTAACTGAAATATGAATTCACTTTCTCTTTAACATAACAAATCGTCTAATAATTTGAAACTACATTATGAATCCTATAGGATATGGTTAATAGAGATCAAGAGAACACAGAAAAAAAGATTATAATTATAAGGTATAGAAGGCATTTAGATACTAACTAAAACTGCTCCCTTTGAGAATACACTTGTAATAAATTTCATAGTGTTTATGATCTCATTTAGATATGGATGGCTATTTTCTAGCTTAGTAGAATAATAAATAAATTTCTAGACATGTAGATTTTAGCTATGAAAGCCTGTTGCTAATGCCTCACACATAGAGATACATAAAAATATAACAACATGCTAAAGTGATCATTTAAATAATACAATACATTCATGAACTGTATTTCCACTCATAATCATGGTGCTACCAACTCTGAAATCAGAGATCTTAGCAATTCTGAAGTGGGCTGTGTACGTCTAAATTGAAAAAGATACATGATGTCTAGTTTCCTTTAATTTTAAACTCTGGTATTTCCAATATTTGTAGCACAAACTCCATGCTTCTCAATGGTTTCAAGGGTAGAAAATTAAATGTAAGCACAGAGGAAACTATTTTGTGTACAAAATTCTCACTCTTTGAGAATATATATATTTTAACTCCTTATGTTATCTGCGTAATTGTGGAAGACATCAAGTATTTCAAGAAATTTATCAGTAGTAGTTAGTGTATGTAAATTTTCAACTCTCAAGGTGAATAGCAAGTATTTCCAGAATTTTGGATAAACCTTACAAGTAAAATATTACATTTGTATTGTTTATAAAGAAAGAAATTGTTGTGCTATCTCAGTCTAATGGATTGATATATAATAGTAATATTTTTATGAGCTGGTTATTCATACCTTTGAATGGAAACAAGTAGTTTGCAATTCAAATCAACTATAAAATGCTCATGTTAAATATTTTATATATGGTATACATATAATATTTATTTAGAATATAGAAAATATGTTGGTCCTGTACAAAATGTTTTCTTATGTGTCATATTAAGCTAGGGCAATAATGCAGAGGTGGCAATTAGCGGTCAAATTACTATAGGTTTTTAAATCCCTGTCAACTGTAAAGTTAAACATATTCTATAAGCCTTCTTCCATTTTTTTAAATATAGAAAATGATAGGCAGTGAAGAGATGGTTTTAAATAATTTTTTCTATTTAAGGATGATCTTTTAAATTATAAAGTCAAATTTAAGAACAATACATTAATATTAATTTGTCCAGAAACACATATGAAAATTACCTTTATTGTGCAAGTATGCACAATATATATATATAGCAATTCCATAAGATGTAATTAATATTTTCTAGAAATACCTCAGTTTCAATTTTTGAAAGTGGGCAGGACAAAATTACAAATGAATAAAATAATGCCACAGGGAATATATCAACAAGATTACAAAATACTGATTCTAAAGAATAATACTTGATGTAAGTATATGATAGAGAACTGGTATATGATAAAGTGTTAGCTTATGAAAGTGTAATGTCTTATAACCTTTTTACCTCATTCTATATAATTCTTGCTTGTATGTTCAGAGCTATAGACATATTAAATATTAAGAAAATATACTCTTTTGAGGGAATTATTAAAGTTTATAAGTTATTTATAGTAAATATACATTACATGAACATGTTAAATATGTTTACCCAAAGCACACAATGACTAAAGACACTGCCTTCTTCTATTTTTCATTTTTAATGACTGAAAATAAAGTTTCCAAAATATAAATGAGGATATGTTCAACCAGAATGAAAGATGATGTCAGAAATCTATAATATATAGCAGATTCTAAAAATAAAAAAATAAATAAATAAGATTAAAGTGTTTTATTTCTATACTGTTTGGTGTCACATAGAAAATGAAATATAATAAAAGAACAAAATTAGAACTTTCTTTTGTCATATAACAAATTTCAAATCAGGTACATTTAAAACATAAAAATCAAATCACCAACTAGAGTGAATCATCCTCATAAAACTCATAGTTGGTAAGGTGCTACCACAGAGGCTTTAAACAAAATGGAAACAGTGTGGGACTTCCTTGGAACTCCAAACATCAGTGTCTATCTGTAAGAGTTTCACAGAAGAAAAAGCATAAAAGAAGCCAATGAAGAACTTAAAACTATTCCCCTGTATTTGAAACTTTAGGAAACAAGCTGAAACAGCTGAGTGGAACACTACTAGACAGCATTAGAACCAAAAAGGGATAGTGTAACAAAGAAAAGGGTCAAGGCTGATGTCATTGATCTGATACACAAGTATCCACAAATCAGCATTGTCTTAAGCTTTTCCTCCTAGGACAACTGACCTCAATGACAAATGCTCTTTCAATCCCACCCTCCAACCACCAGAACAACTTAAACACTCGACTTTCAATTTCAAAATATAAAAAAGATATCCAAATAAACTACACCATTGATGCACTAACACAAACTTTTCCAATGAAGTAATTAATGTACTGGAATAATCACATAAATTTTCTAAAGTAAACATCAAAATAACACATTCTGTTATTACATTTTATTTCTGAGCTTCAACTTCTTTTTTGATTTTTTTTTTAGTTGTAGATGGACATAATACCTTGATTTACTTATCCTTATTTGGTGCTGAGGATCAAAGCCAGTGCTTCACACATGAAAGGCAAATGCTCTACCACTGAGCCACAACCCCAGCACTTTCAAATTCTTTAATGAAATATCAATGAATTTCTTTTAATAATTCAGTACAAGATAAAATGTGTCAAGACTTGAGGTCAAGGAGCAGAATCACTTCTTTCCTTTTGGTACCAGGAATTGAACCCAGGGCACTTAGCCACTGAGCCACATCCTCAGTCATTGTATTTTTTATTTTAAGACAGGATCTCACTAAAATTGCTTAATGCATTGCTAAGTTGCCAAGGCTATCTTCAAACTTGTGATCCTCCCGCCTCAGCCTCCTAAGCCATTGTTATTATAGACAAGCAGAATCACTTTTAAAAGTTTGGGATAAATCTGATATCTTTAAATAATCATCAAATTCAGGAAAAATTTAAATTTTTTACCATATAATATTTTCTGCTATGAAATACAATTCTTTCCTCAAAACTGGTAAATAATTTATTTTTTGGGGGCTGGGGATGTGGCTCAAGCGGTAGCGCGCTCGCCTGGCATGCGTGCGGCCTGGGTTCGATCCTCAGCACCACATACAAACAAAGATGTTGTGTCCGCCAAGAACTAAAAAATAAATATTAAAAAATTCTCTCTCTCTCTCCCTCTCTCTCTCTCCCACTCTCTCTTTAAAAAAAAAAAAAAGAAAATACCAATGATAATTTTCTTCATAATTCTATTAAGAAGTGAGTATGAATACAAATTTTTTTAAAAATCAGTGAATCATTTTGACATTTTCATAAAAGAAGAGAAAATTATTAAAATGAAATCATGTTCATCAGAAAAGGAAGCTATTCCAAACCTGGATGTTTTGGCATATGCTAACTATTTTGAAAAGTGCCAAAGACAGGTCATATTATTAGTAATGAAAATATTACTCAAAACATGACAAAATCAATGACCAATTCTTTTGTGTCATGAACATTTCTATTTCCCTTTTAAGTCAGTTACGTTGAACAATCTCTTCTATGTTCAGTCCTATGACTATCTAGAGACTGAACTCCCATCAGAAATTCATGGAGTGGAGTATCATATTTTCAAATGAAAAAACTTTGATGAAATTACTGAAGATTTTTTAGTTTCAGCTTTCCAGGTCTCAAAGGTGGATAATGATGACACCATCATTATGAAGTTGTTGCATTGATTAAAGAAAATAACCCATGTACAGCATTCAGTACAATATCTGGCAATCAAAAACATGATATCTCAAAAGTACTTTAACTTTTAATGTGTTTAAGTACCAGAGTAGATGTCATGTAATTCATATAACTATATGTAAAATACTTAAAGATCCCTTTAAATTAGAAGCACTTAATACAATATTATCAAAATATATAAAAGTATACAATATTATCAAAAGCTCTTACTTTCAGCTATTTCAAATGGCATCTTACTAAATTTCTTACCTTTTCTCCAACACCACCAACTGAACCAACAGATCCTGGGGGTCCTTGTGGTCCCTTTAGTGTAGAAAAGGTAATACAGTTATCCTTATTCTTGTGTTTAAACATAAGTTCATAAATATATATCTAGTTTTTCTCAGAGACAGAAACATATGCTAGAATTTTGTTGTCAAATGTACTGACAGCAAATAATTTAATATAGCACATTGACTTTCAAATTCTCCAGAATTTCTAATGTAGAGCAGTAGTCTTTGCAGGTCTGATCATTCCAGTTGACACTTAGAACAAAATTTTGATCTCTCTACTCTGGAAGTCAGGTAAATTTTACAGGATGATTTTGTGGTAGATTAAAACTATGACTCTAGTTATGTATTACATAATCCATATGAAAAATACCCCCTTTATATATGATTAGTCTTGAAATTACTTAGGGGGAATTGAAAACCAACTGCTCTTTTAGACCGATTACTTCTGGTCTACTTTACTCAGTTCTGTCCTGCTAGAATTAAAAGCAGGCCCAGAAAAGCAAAGAAAACCAGCCAGAAGAATGAGCAAAGCAGACATCTTCATTGTCAAAACACAAAATAAGGAGATCTCCAAAACACAGAAACGATTAATAATAACAATAAGATACATATGGCTTGACATTTCCCAATCCTATAACACTGAACCAATATCAGTTTCAGGAATATCTTTTTTTATACAATTGAGAGGAAATATTTTAGATAGTAAGAGGTGCACTTATGCACATACTACTCTGACACATTTTATAGACCAAGAATACAAAATCCAAAGCCTTTAAATAAAAGACTTTGGGCAGATGTGTAAAGATACAGATATACACTAGTGCAAAGGCAACTACAAACCATCCCCTTATGCCATTGTTAAAGATAAAGCTTATGTTTGAAAGATTCAGCAACTACTTATTGAACAGTAATCATATGCAAGGCATAAAGTATTTTGATCTGAACAATGTGGTTCACCGTAATAGAAATAACACAAGTAGTATTTGCCACTAACCAATAAACATATCTTGAATGTGCACTGTGTGTCTATTTTATATTTGTTCCCTAGAAAGCCTGTTTCTCTCTCTGAATAATGAAGTGGAGTGAGTAAATGATCCTTGAGTTCTCATCCACTTCTAACATTGAACAGTGGCATGATTATCTCCATTGTATCTCAGAAAACATTTGCCACGAAATAATACCAACACTTAAGTAACTTCAAAATGATCAGCATATATTTGACAGTTCTTACATCAGCTCCATTGGGACCTTGAGGGCCTCTTAGGCCAGGAGGACCAGGTGGACCCTGTAAAAGATGAATAATAAAATTTATAAGAATCAAACTCAAATGCATATTTAACATTTTTATTTTGTGAGTAAGAAAATTAAAAGAAATTTGAAGCATATGAAACCATAGTCAGTTGGGCATATCAGGGTTTTAAGGTGCCTGACAGATACAAATAATCCTTCATACATATCTGTGAAGAAATCAGTCTTTCACTAAAAAATCAATTTGATTAGAAAATAGGACAAGAAAGCGTGTTGCTACCATCTAATATGATGTATTCATAATATAACTGGCAATATTTTATGTAACAACATACTAGAATATAAGGGGACCATGAGGTTAAGAGAAAAAAGGCACTTGACTACATTTAGAATTCTTTAATTCAATAAAAGCACTTTGATTTTTTTATTAATTTGTATTTGGATCATGTGTGTGTATGTGACATGGATATAACAATCACTCTTTAGTTGTAGTCCCCAAAGTTTCTTTTTCCTGGCTGTGCATTAAAATTACCTAAGGTATTTTTTATTAAATATTGAAATACTGATAGTCAACCCAATATCTCAAGGTTTAATTAAAACAGTCTGTAGTGAATACAATTGGTATTTTTTTAAAGGTCTTAGTTTATTCTAATGCCATGGTTGAAAAGTTTCCCTAGTATTCTCTATTACCATAAGGTCAGAGAGAACATATCAATGATTCATGGAACCATAGCAACCATATCTAAAGAGTAGTTTGCTACATATTGGATGCTGCTTGGAAGTTTTATTAACCAGCTATCTGAATCAGCAATGATTATTCCACATTTCTTCTACTTAATCTGGTTGTGGTCCTTAAAGAGAATAAAATCTAACATACAGGTATGAAATTACCAAAATTGTTTTCTCAAGAAAGTAAAAATTGGGGGCAATGCTGAAAGGAAAGAGCAATTATGAAATGTATTTATAACATTTCATTATAGATTTCAATTACTTTGGCAAATTATTTTCTTATCAAAATTAGTGCTTAATAAACAAATATATGCATTTCAAATTTTAGTTTAAGGTTTTAGGGCAGAAAGTCAGGATTAATAAATGTAGATCGTTATAAGTCATATCATGCTAATTACGACTGAATTCGTTATTAAATTTATAATTTGTTTCAAAGTATTACAAGAAAATCTCATTATCCATCAACAATTGCTAATTATACAAATCTGGTATGATTATTATTTATTTTATGCTGCTCCACATCAAAGTCCAAAGTTAAAGCCTAAGAAGCAACTAAAATACGGCATCTTTATAAAAGACATAAAGGTAAGAAAGTAACAACATATGAAGGCCAAACATGCATACAATATTATTCTGAGGTGAGAAATAAAGAAAAGGAGATATAGCTGAAATAATGATATCAATATTTAATGGCTGCAGATGGAGACAGAGTAGGAAAAAGGTGAGGGGTAAAACAGAAAGCACCATTGTCTTTAGGACTACTTTGTGCTGATCAATAAATTCTAATAAAGAAATTAGTAGTACACTAATCTTTCTTCTATTTCAATGGAATGCCCCCCTTCTAGTTTTCTTTTTCTCCCTGTCTTCTCCACCACCACCACTTATTTCGGACTAGCTTTCACAAATCAAAGAAAACATTAGACCTTTGATTTATCAGTCTGACTCATTTCACTTGGCATGATATTCTCCAGTTCCACCCATTTACCAGTTCCACCTATTCTTCTTCATGGCTGAGTAAAACTCCATTGTGTATATATACACACCGTTTTCTTTGTTGATTCATCTGTTGAGAGATACTTTGGTTTCATGGCTTGTCTATTGTGAACTGTGCTGCTATAAACACTGATGTGGCTGCATCCCTATAGTATACAGGACTGAAGAAAAAGGACAAGGGAGAGGGGATAGGATAAGGGAAGAACAGAGGAATGAATCTGACCTAACTTTCCTATGGACATATATGAATATCACTGTCATGTACAAACCCATGGTACTAACAACAGCAGCAAAAACCTGAAAGTAAAAGTAAACAGCAGAAAGAACAGTAGACAGAAGCAAACAGGGCAAGGGAAGGAGGGAAGGAAAGAGGAAATACTGGGGACTGAAATAGAGCATCATATAATATATTCCAGGCTTTTATTATTGTGGCCAAATGAATCATAACATTATGTATAAATAAAAAGAACCAAAAATTTTTTAAAAATAAATTAACAGTGTGGAGATTCACAATAATCATCAAAAAGTAGAAAATACAAACTTACCATGGGGCCAACATCTCCATTTTCACCTTTTTCACCAGGTGGACCTGGTAGACCCTAGGAAAACGTAGTACAAAAATAAAAATCACTCAATACATCTTGTCAAAAGTCACGAATTAAGTATAAAGTAAGATAAATACATGGAAATTAAAATGCAGAAGCTAACATTTGTTAAAATACTTATAATGGAAGTTTTGCTCTCATGTGATAAAATCTTATACCTACATTTACAGATAAAATCTGTGCTTTGTTCAAAATTATACTGTTCAATTTTCTTTACTATAACTAAGTACATCATATGATTTTGGAATTTATGAACACCTACCCATTTACTCTACCTTTTTAATGAACTGGATATAATAACATTGCCACGGTACAAATCTTCTGAAAAATATTATCCCAGATTATTTCAGAATATCTCATCTAGGGGAGGTTTTTATAGATAGGTATCACTTTGAAAAACTCTTTTGTAAAATTGATATTTTAATATATCTTCAATATTATACATATCTTCTGAAGTCTGGGCCTGTTAATTCATCTCTGAATCTTAAAAAAATTCACATGACCATAAAAATTATAAATTTATACATTGTTTCCTCAAATTAATTTCCACTGTATCCATTTGTTTTGGAGAAATTCTGTGTTACAGTATAAAACTAGAATAGGCTGGATTCAAATTTTACTTGACCATCTTTATGTGAAAATTATTTTAGTTCTTCCATATCACTTACTCAATTAGCAGAAGAATTTATATTTCCTCTCTCTTATCACAACAGTACTTGTGTGTACTTGAATTGTAGACCTATATACATGACTGTGTGACTCCTCTACATACTTATAATCTTGGCCTACTTTTGGGCAGTGTCAATTATTTTCTTCCTTAGAACTGGCAGAGGCCAAACAAACAAAGAAACAAACAAAACCTAAGATCTCAATAAAATACTGCTGAATAAATGGTGAAAGCATGAAACCTAAGAAAGCAAACAAATCAAAAGAAACAAGCCAAAAAAAAAGTTTCTTGTAATACTGACTGTGAAATTGGAAATTCTCTATTATTTAAAATGTTTAATCTCAGGAAAAATAGCTACATAAACAAACTGATAGAATAGTATACTACTGTTAATTTGATACTAATATTCTAAACAAGAATACTATATATAATAATAAAGCCAAATACCAATGAAGATATATGGTATAAATTTAACTGTAGAATATGTATGTGAAATAGGTATAATAGTTGTTGGACAAAAATTTATGGTAAGTTTTCAATTGTAAGATTATAAATTATTTTCATTTTTAAACTTTTTGGTGATATAGTCATTTGTATACAATATTTGCATTTCAAACATGGATTTGTTTGTTGTTTGTTTTGCTGTTTAGTGCTGGTGATCAATCTCAGGGCTTTACACATGGTAGGCAATCATGCTACCACTGACCTCTTCCTCCAGTATCCAAAAAATTTATGTTTAATGTTTTTACTATGGTATTTCAGAAGTATTCTAACTAACAAAAAATATAAACAATGCTAAAGATCTAAATAAATGCTAGTATTTTAATAAAATGATTGATTTTGGTGCAGTACTGCCATGGTTGTGAATTATTTGACCCTGACCCACAATAATATTTACTTATAATCCTCACACATGCAAGCATGTGCAAAGTAGCTGAACCATGAATTTCAAAAGGCAATGTTCACCATTTTGATAGATAATGACCTTTGAAATTTTTATTCTATTTTACCATATCCTGTTCTATCTCATTTTTTAAATGCAGGTAATAACCCTGAAATTGTTTTTATGACCTGCTAATTCCACATGACCCGCAGGAAAGAGTACATTACTGAATATATCTGTAAACTTTTAAAATGTGGTATATATTCATTTTATGTGTAAAACTTAATTACTGACTTATAATGGCTATATATATATATATATATATATATATATATATATATATATATATATGCTGATTTAATTTGTTTCCCTCAAATGTTAGTAAGATATCTAAGAAAAGAGACTGCTATATGTGCTTTCTAAGCTGTTACCATGCTCTGAAGGCAGTGTCTAGAATTAATATTTAAGTTTTTTACAAAGAAGTAACCACGTATTGTTTCTTAGATAGTACTCTATGCAGAATCACCAGGGGCAGATTACTAAAATGTTAGATTCAAAGGTCGTAAACTTCAGACACTCCATTTCATTTATGCAGAAAGAACTTAAATACTTAAACATGCAAGTAAAGTTTAACACAGATGAAACAAATATTTCACTTTCAGACAATTTTCTTAAGAAGTATGTACTGCAACATAAATGTAAAGTTCTTAAAAACATTACAAATATTAAGTCACATTCTTTATCTTTAGTCCAAGTTTATATATAATTTTAATATATAGTACATTTGATTGAAAATCCCCATATTAAATGTTACATAAATATGTTAATAGTTTTTTGTCTCTTGCAAGTACATTTTATATTGTCATCTTATTTTAGGCTTATGATCAGTTCAACAGAAACCTCTAAATAAAAAAAAATCAAAATATTTTAAATTAAGTTGTATTGTAATTTGAGTTAAGATATAATATTTTTATTGTTGAAATTAATAGAGATATAATAAGCAAAATTCTCTTTCAGCAAATAACTAAATGTGCTTAATGGCATTCTAGTGATAATCAGTTTTCATATGTCCTAACTTTCTCCTAGGGAGTGATTTATGCATGGAGAGGTTCTATTGTAGGGTTTGTGAATTTAAAATCATCTGCCACTTCAGGGAAACACCAAAAATGAATTTAGGTCAAAAACTCTCTCTCTGAAACACACACACACAAAAACAAACAAACAAACAAACAAAAAAAAAACATTCTCTTTCTCTTCATATGCAGATAAACAATAAATATCAAATTAAGTAATTTTATTCAATGTCTATTGTGATTGCTCCTAACTCTATGAAGAATCAACTAAAGGATAGATGTAATTGTGTACATATTAACTACATTAGCATTTTTTCAATATCCCTATTTAAAGATGTAGTTATGGGCCAATATGAACAATTTTTTAATAAATTGATTTCTTGAGTCATCCTCACCAAGGAACACTTTTTTCTTATTTCGTGAAAAAGGTGATAATTTCTATTGAAGCAAATAGTGGCAATTTTATAAATATAAACTACAAGGCAATTTGTTTTAACCATGAGAGCACAAGTTCCTAAATTACAGCCTTACAGAATTCAGAGTAATCACATACATGACAAAAACAGAAATTGAATAGTAACACGTCCATTGGTGATCTTGTTTTATTGCTTTCTTGTTTTCAAATATGTGTACTTCTCACACATACTGTAAGTAGTACTCATGACTATTTATTTACAACTATAAAAATGTCAAACACAAATATGAAAGTAAAGCTTTGTACTTTTCAAGCATAAAAAAATTTTGTCATTAAAACGAAGCAGATAATTAGAATATCATGTTAACGAGTAAAAAAAACCCTATTTTAACAATAATAATTACATTAAAATTATTATGTGACAAGATGTAATTTGTACAATTATGTACATAACAAGCTATTTAATACCAAAATCCAATACTTTTACGATTTTATTTAGGAAAATAAAGATGATTAAATATATACAAATTTCACTTGCATATACTTTTTTATGACTTCACAAATTCTAAGGTACAGTAAGCCAGATTACTTAATGTATGATTTCTAATATTGCTAATTGAGAACAAGCAACATCCACATTACCTAAATTCCATTTAAAACATCTTTACAATCTTACAAGGAATCACTAGATATGTAGAGAATAGTAAGTATAGAATAAGTTAGGGGGAAAAGACCAGACGGTTGCAAAGTTTATAGGGATCAGTGAACATCAGGTGGAAAGCGAATCATACTCAGAATAGGGATGGCCAAGAAGAGTCCAGTTGTAAGATCTATACTACAGAAATAAAAGTTTCTCATCTACAATGTCTTGCAATATAATATTTCCTTCCCAGATATGCTTCATAAAACACAAATTATTTTAATTAAAAAAATTTAATTGGTTTACTATTAATCTACCTATTATTGTTTATCTTACTATTTGTTGGCAGTGTGCTATTTCTCTTAATACTTCTGAATGTTTGTTGTTACCTGAATTATTAAAATTTCTGCTATAAGACCCAGGAAACAACCATTCTAATGTCTTACCTTTAATTATCAGACTTATACATATGTAGTTGATTTTTTTAAAATATAGGAATGAAGAAAGGGGTGTTATAATACCTGAGGTATTTAGCCTAAGAGCTAAATGTACTGCAAAAACAGGAATCAGGCTGACACATGTTCAGAAAAATTAAGAAAACTTGGTAAAAGGCAGTTGAAGTTCAGATATAATGTGAGTAAATTAACCATTATAGTTAAATATTGTTCTTACATAGAAACAAGGAAAGATGCTTTTCTTGCCTCCACTAGGTGAACCTGACATAAGAACCAGGTGGAAATGATGGAGTAAACAATTAGAGAACCACTTACCTGAAGACCTATGGGACCAGGAGGTCCAGGGAAACCTCTTGCACCCTCATCACCTTTCTGCCCAAACATCCCCTGCTGTCCTCTGGGACCTGGTTCTCCATCACCTCCCTAGGGAGCAGCAAGGAAAATTATCATGAATTGGAAAACCATTATGATACGAGTCATAAAATGTCTCCATTGCAATTTGTTCAAAGCTGATATATTTGAGAATAACCAAAGTAAAATGTAAACTAAATTCCCACTATTTGCTACAAACGTGTCATTGTTCATGTTGCTAACATTTCATGTTTCTGGAGTACTGCTGATTGTGAGTTGATCATATATACGAATGAAGCAAAAGCTTTTTAACAGTGAAAAATGTATTACATATTAAGTTATTTTCAACTAGTTATAGTCTAGGTTGAAAGGAAGTCACGTTTTCTTGTTCTAAGGATAAGCTTGGTTAGCTATGCAATATAATTTAAACATGACCGATATCAAACATACAAATAGAACTTATTACCATACAAAAATTAACTGTGAGTCAGTGTCAAACATACAAATAAAACATTACCACACAAAAAAATCATTGGGTTATGTGACATTTCATAAATTTCACGAAGGAGATCTTGGTTGAACAAAATGGAATACTTACAGCAATTCCTGGGGCACCAACTGGTCCTTGAAGACCTGGAGGACCGGGAGGACCCTGAGAGAGAGATAAAGACCAGTAAATTTAAAACTGTAGCCAGAAAATCCTATATAAAGCAAAACCTTTGCAATAAAAAAGAAAAACCTTTGACGGATCAAGGTCTATTAAACCTCTCTACACCCTTTGGACAAACAGCAACATTACTCAGAAAATTTTCACTTTTAGCACTGTCAACTGCTGCTTATTTTACTCCTTGGAGATCCATAATTTCATATTTGGAGTCAATTTTAAATTGACACTTACTGAAAGCCTTCTCATCTATATGTGGTAGATATGTAAAAAATAGATTTGTACACTAATATACATCAAGTCGAAGGTTCACATTAAAATTTTTTCACAATACCAGATTTCTTTAGTGAAAATGTATGGGTCAGGAATAGTACATGAAAAATTTGTCTATGTAATATCTTCTAACAGAACATGAGAATTCTGAAGATTCCCTAGAGATAGTATGTAATTTAGATACATGAAAATTTCAAACTTCTAATATGAGCACACACACAAACTTGGTGTTATATATCAAGTATATTGGACTCTTTATTTTGAACAATAGATTCCAAAGGCATTATGAGCCTTACTTGCATAGATATATCCTTGCTATCTTATTTTCTTGCATTAAAACTAGTCAGGCTCTATAAAAGATATGAAGGCAATCAAGAGTCATTGAATTCTATTTTATTCTATGGTTACCACCTTTGGGGAAGATTGCTTACAGCAAAGATTCCAAAAATGTTGTCTGCAAACCACTGAGGGTATTTGAGACCATTTGAGTTTTCTTCCAGTTCAAAATTCTTCATATAAAAACACTACTACGATGTTATCTTTTATACAGTCTAGGCATTTGCAGTAATGATGCACTAATGATGATAAAATTGCTGACGACTTTAACAATCATCATGTCAATAGCTACAAATTATAAAAGCAATAACTATATTTTCATAGTCCTGAACTCTGTCATCATAAAATGATGTTTATGTTCTTGATGAAGCATGAATCATCCTTCATTTTATTAAATATTGACTTTCTTCTGTCAGGAATAGCACATAAAAATAGCACATGTCCTTTGATATTCATAGGACCAAACTGAAGGAAAAAGTTCTTTTGTTATATATTGAAGTACAACACCTCTTTCAAAAAGGCACTTGGACTGTAGTTTGATTTGATGCTGAGGCAGCACTTTTTATATGGAATTCTATTTTTACTTAAAAGACAAGACAAACAGTAAGATTGTAATTATTTAACTTGGGAATTTGGCAGAGATGTGATGAAAATAAAGGAAGTTTGTGAATTAAAAAAACTGACAATATTTATAAATGCATCAAAGATAACATTGAAATTTTCAAGCAATATTAGAATTCTGAAATCTTATATCTGCCATTGCAGGCCTCACTGCTGCCCAATCTGAAATCATTTTCTGATATTATTGATATTGTATAAAGTAATGTGTTAATACTTTGAAGATCTTACTTAGTCAACCAATAATTTTCAAATGATCATTGCAGGATGATATAAAATTATATATGAGGAAAAGAGTCATTCAAATGCAAGGTAGACCAATAAAAACGTAATAGCATAAGGAGCTCACTGATTTGACAGCAAATTCCATACCACAATTGACCTTAAGAAAAGTTACGATTTATTAAATGTTGAGGTAGAATCAAAAATACCCCACATCATCTGAAAAAAGATTTCAAAACACTCTTGCCTTTCCAACTTCATATATATGTGAGCCTGGATTTCAACCAAAACAACCTATCATTACAGACTGCAGTGAGAAGCACATTTGAGGATATAGCTTCTTCTATTAATCTAGACCCCCAAAATATGAGGCATCACTACTCTTTGTACTATATATTTTTTTTTTGGGGGGGGAATATAGCTATATTTCATTAAAACTGCCTGGGGATTATCATTCTTAGTTTTAATGAATCAATTTGTATGTATTTAAAATTTCTCAGTTTAATTCATAGTATAATAATCCACATGGAGCACAGCTTTTTGGCATTCTTAAAAAGTGTTTAAATCTACGAGGGTCCTGAGACAAAAAATTTTCAGAACTTCTGGCTTATAGTCAACCAGTCATATTTAATTATAGCTTTAAGGAGGAAATAAAACCTTTCAAACATGGCTTCTGGAAATCACATAAGGTTTTCTAATTAGACAAACTGTATTTACTTATCTTTAAGAAATCTAAACAAAACCTAAGAAAAGGTAATTTACTAAAATAGAACTTTTAATTTATATCCAATAGCAACTGCCTCACACTTAGGCATATGGTTTCCATACACAATTTTCTGTGATACTTGTACAGCATAGATCCAGAATATCAATGTTGCCCATCACTCACTAAGGTTGTGTTCTCCTGATATAGAAATACATGAAGGACTAACGATGGGTTAAATATTGCATTATCTGAAAGCTGCTTCTTGTTTTGATACAAATTATTCTCTTTAGTTAGGACCATTCATCACACTGGATTTTGGTGACTATTCAGTTTAAGAATCAATTCTAAAAAGAAAAAAAAAAACTTTGTTCGAAGTTATGTTTTAATGTATGCAATAACTGAAACATGAAAAGCATCAGGATGATAAATAGGTCACAGGACAGAGTCGTAGCTTAATAGAATATAATTTCTAGAATGTTATGTAAATTTCTATACTAGTTGAAAAAATAACAAATGTAGAACATTACTTTGTACTTCCCCACCTTGCCTTCTTATTGCAGAATATGGAACACTTAAAGAAAGAAAAAGAGAAAAATAAGAACTAAATGTCTGTAGATGCTCTTTAAAGAGCATGAATTAATGAATAAATGCAGAGGGAAAGTACATGAGATATTATCACTTACCTTACTTAATCTAAGAAGAAGGGAAATTTTTAAAAATATAATTCAAATAGGGTTTAAACTGGTAAACAGTGAGTAAGAAAAGCCTGAGAGGCAAGAATGAACACACCATTTGGCTACACAACAGAAATTCTTTCACCAGCTTCAAGATTTGTTAAGAAAAATATTCCAAAATAAGCACTTAGAATATATGGAAACAGATTTATCAATTTATATACAGGTAAAGACCACAGGAATGGTATTTAATTTGGCATATGTTTACATAGTATTTCCCACATGGAAAAGCGGGCTGGCTATTGCATTACAGTACTCTTTCATTGCTAGAGTGGAGTTTAAAAATAACCTACAAATATCATACTGGACTTAATGACATAAGCAGAAGACCTCACAGAATTGTACAGCATTATGGAATGATATAACACAAAGGTAATAAACTATTGATATTATAAACATTTGGCTAGGTAAGTAAATAGTATTATGGGAAACTATCCATGGTAAACAGTAAAAGCTGTTAAATGAATGACGCTGGAAATAAGCAGCTGGAAACTCACATTTTCTCCTTTGTCCCCCTTGCTGCCTTTCTGTCCTGGTTCACCAATTTCACCCTGTATTTGAGAGAGTTAAGTGAAAGTTTATTTGTAACATGGTAACTTGCGTTGCATTGTTATCATTATCATTGAATTATTACATTTTATCTTTAACACAATTCCATGTTAGCATTTAACATCACTGTTTTAAGATGTATAATCCTGGGATCTGTGTGTTTAGCTTTGTAGTTTTGACAAACATACAGACAAAAAGTCAGATTAACATGGAGAAATATTGCAACTGGATTTAGAATTTAAAAAATTGATTTTGTCTCAAATATCCCACTGTAAAATGATAATGGGAACACATTGGTGTAGAGACAAATAACCCTACATTAATCAAAAAGTGCTTTTCTCCTAGTTTTTCAAATAGTAAGATAATGCACATTTTGAATATGTGCTGTTTCACAAATTTTCTATAGCATTTTAGAATAATATTAGAAAATCTATTAAATTCAAACACAACTTTGCATTTGGAATAAAATGCTTAAAGTCTTTACTTATATATTATATACTTATATTAGTAAGAGAGCATATAATTGTCAATTCAGTATATAACTCATTCTTAAGTCTTATTATATAATATCTAAGATGCAAGTGCTAAATATATGCAGGTATTTATTTTTATTTTACATTCATTTCAGAAAAAAAATTTAAGATAAATATTAGTTGGCATCTACTATTTTTACTTACTGTCACTTTCCTCTTATTTCATTTTCCTATTTGTATCCCACATACTGTTTTATGGAAGATATACTAGCTTTCAACCTCTAAAATAAAACTTTCCAACATGTGGAAGGTATGGTAAAGTTTGATTAAGATCACCTTCCACCTGTCATCCAATCTTAGACTAATTATAAAACATTTGAGAAAAAAATTAACCTTTCAAACACGTTGTATAAAATTTTGGACACTGACCTTGTCTCCATCTTCACCAGGGGAGCCAGCAGGACCAGCAGGTCCTGGGAGACCCACGGGGCCCTGTACTCCATCTCTCCCTGCAGGGCCTTGGGGACCTTTTTCTCCCTGTATTGAAAAATCAAACAGATCATTAATTTGTTGTTAACAAACCTAACAACTAGCTTTATGCTACAATTTTTAAGTGCAGCTACAATTTATATATACATATATAATCTAGATATAACCTAGTTCCTATACTTGATAAGGAAATTGTTTAATGTTTCTAAGGAAAAAAAAATTCAAGCAGCAAATGATAACATACATAAAAGATCCCTATATCGTTTTATGACTTAGTCTTTTAAATTATTTATGAATCTAAGCAGTGGTCCACAGAAGTAATTATGATTCAACTGAGAAATTTTTCTCTCAGACACATAGGTTCTAAGTAAGTACTGGCAAGTCGGATCCGATGCCTGATGTTTGTGAAAACTTGCTGAACCTCAACTCCTCTTTAGTGTCACTGAAGTAGCTATACAGAAGATATAAGGCTTTAAAAAAATCATAAAATCCACTTCCTTCTATGTCCAACTTCACAATAGGCTTTAGATGTAACTCTTTCCTATTTTAACACACCTGTCATGGATTTTCTGGATTTTGGTATTTTAATTCATTGCTACTTTTCCTAATTCAAAACGACAAGGGTGTTAGTTTTTCCTATTTTTATTTTTGTTTGTTTTTGACAGGGACATTTATTTACATACAATGTGTAATTTAAAAAAAAAAGTCTTAATAATAAAAACTACCTCTGCTTTCCAGAAAACATCCTTTCAGAATTTAAAATATTTTACTTCCTAAAAGTCAAACTTTCATAGGTTATGCATAACACTGTATTCTCAATTGTATTCAGTGATTCCCTTTTCTTTTTTTATACCAGCTGGCCATCTACAGGTTATTAGGTCCAGCCTTCACATTGCCCACCTCTCCAAACTTCCCACACCATCCATCTCTTGCCCTTTATACTGACTTTTATCTGCTATGTCTCCCAGTTAGTCCCACCCAGTGCTGGGGATCAAACTTGGTGCCTTGCATGTTAGCAAACACTATACCATTGAGCTGTACTACCAGCCCTCCTAGTTATCTATTCTCCATTTTATCTCTGTCACTGACTCTTGAATTCTAAGTACCAGTGTCCTTGGTCTAAATTACTGAAATAACTCACTGCTTTCCCCTACATTCATTTTTACTTCCATTCAAACCATGCTCTACATTGTAACCAGAGAATCAGATCATATTACATAATTTCTTAGGTCAATTACTTGTTGCTGTTCCTAAGAGAAAGACCAAGCTTACTGGTGGCTTCTACTTCTGATGCAACCATATCTAATTAATTAATTAATGCCAACTAAAATAAAATAACTATTAAACAAAGGTAACTTGTTGATACTTTTTAAATATGTTTTTGTTTTCAAAATGTGTGACAAACTTATTATAGAACATACTTCTCACATCATTCTGAAGACTTTTTTTAAAAAAAATCCCTCAATAAAATATTATAGTTCAAACCTATCTATACTCATAAAATATGCTGTGTTGCTTTTACTAAACTTCACTACTTCACACTCAAAAGCCAAGTTAGATATTTCCTTTTAATTTGGATTCCCCTGCTAACTTTAACTCGTAAAGTTAATTGTTTTGTACAAGGGCAACTGCAAATTAAGATGAATTTATCCTCATCTGCCTTCATGATAGCACATGTAATTTCCAGCCTGGAGTCACTTGCTATCTATTTCTTCTCTTCCTGGTCTGTGTGAAGTTGAGAAAAATCCTTCCGCAATCTATGGCACTCTAAATTTAGATTTTCCACTCACAGTTCCTCATAATGACATCACTTCTCCTCCTTATGCATCTCTTAGACTGACACCTACACAACTACTGGAACATCCATTTATCCTTAAGAGTCAGTCTTTATTTCACCACTAATACCCCTCTGGTTACATTAAATACTAAATCTTACCTTAAAAACCGACAGTGAGTTGCACTCCTTCAGGCCCTGTAATTGGCCTGGTCTTATATTTAACCTATATGCACATCCTCAACTTTAATCACAATTTGCAAAATCCATCTGTACTTACTCAAATGTTAATTTATGTATGTATTTTGAGATCATTATTTCATTCTGCTCTATAAAAGTTCTGGTGTAAATAATGATGATTATTTACTAAAAACATATCAATTTCTGGAAAATGCTTTAAAACAATAATTTCACCTAATCCTCACAAAATACTGTGATTATCTTCTTTTCAGAAATGAGGAAACAGTGTTAGATAGTAGCTAGCAATGAGCAGTGAAATGCAGGCAAGGTCACAAGTGTTCTTTAAATTACGTTAGGGTTTTTTAAACTTCTTCTAAATTAGAGAAGAAAGCAAAGTTAATTCATTAAAAAAAATAAGCAAAAACAAAGGACCTAATGGGAAAATACATCAAAACATATGGATTAATGGGACTAACTCTTGACAGACTCCATTGATATTGATGTGAAGCTAGGAATTATGGCTCTAAGTGTCTTTAACTCTCTGCAAGGAATATTCTTTTAGCAGTGCAGACACAATAAGGTAACTTCTGACCAGCTATTGACCCCAGTGCCCACATTAACATGGGATTGACTTGTAGATGAAGCCCTCCTAAATAGGATGGCCACCATGACAGTTCCGGAGAAAACCAACTAAGGTCACAAACTCCACCTCCCAATGTGAAGGAGGGATTGAATGCCTGATTAGCAAAGAGTAGAGAAGGTGGTCCCCAGTTATCCTGGTAAACATCTATCAGTAATAAACTTGGAGACAAGGTTGTCTCCTTTGTCATTCTCTGCTTGAAAACAGCCTACTCTCTCTTTTGAGAGTGCTCTTTGCTTTTAAGCCTCACTATGCTTCTACTTTACTTTCACATATAATAAATTTCTCTTGATGATTTTTGGTGTCCGACTTTAAATTTTCTTTCATTGGAACACAAGAACCAAGGTTTGGAGTTTCAGCTCTTTGATTTCCTGTGGCCAAGAAATTCTAATGTTAGGCAGAAATCATGAATTAAATAAATGATAGCGATGAATGCACATCCCAGTTCTGATCAGCTTTAGGCTGGTAGTCTTTTTCTGTTCTGACTTCTTCAATTTCCTAAATTTTAAGTTGACTCTTTTCTTATTACTAGTGAAGGAGGTAAATGTGTGTACAAAACAATAACAAGAGGAGACAATGCATTCAGTCCTACTAATACTTCTATTTGCTGCTCACCCTACATATTGCTACATAGCTTTCTTGAGGTGATCCACATGCACTGACTCCAAGTCTCTTGAATCCACTTTCTCCTTGAACTCCACTGCATTTACAATAAGGTCATAATGTCCAATGGGTCAAATCCCAGTACCTCTGTTTGCTCTTTTTATTTTCAGTATTCTTTACCTTTTAAAGCACTGAACAAAAAGAAACTCTTCTCTCAGGGCCTATTTGATGGCATGCCTCTGGAGATATGTATACACACATTTTTTTTCTTATCACTCATGGATGTTTTACTCTATCTCTTACTGAATCCTTTTACAACTAACATCCATTATTATTCTCCATAGAATGAATTCTCTGTTATTCTCTCTTAACATTGCCTCATAAGGTAATCTAATATTATGGTTTTAAATATTGCTCTCCCTTACCCTTTTCTCTGCAATTTCATATATATATATACATGCTTGATACTGTAATAAGTACTTGGAGCAATTTTTTCCAAAACTTCTAACTCCTAGGATATAATTCATTTATGGTTAATGCAGTAACTTCACTGTGTTTTAAATCTATCTTCCCTTTATTTCTACAGCTGGTTTTCGCGAAGACAAACAATTCAGTTTCCTATCTGTATTCTTATGTGTAATAACCTCCCAATGCAGTTATAGGTCTAAGGATCAGTATCCCTATCAAAATATTTCTACCAATGCAGTAAGTTGAAAGAGGTTTTTAGCACCATTCTCTAGCCCACCTGAGTGAGTTTCTAATCTGATAATTAAGGGATGCTGATTGGGACATAGTTATTGCCAAGTGGGTCATGTGGATATGCATGGCTCTTGTTTTCCACTTTCTTCCTTTCCAAGATGCTGGGTGAGTGGGAATGTGCTTGACTTCTATATCACCCATGTTGTCATTTTGTCATGAAAATCTACACCTACTGATAATTACATAACATTTTATAACAAAAGTCACTGAGTGGTAGTTAAAAAACAAAACTTATATTTGGAAAAAGGAAGGAATATAAGGGATGCATTTAACCTTTTGGTCAATATTTCCAACATTTTTTACTAGTTCTTTGCATGTTTGCATGAATATTTATGGGTCCTTTAACCTAACATTTTGGAATTACTTTCTGTTACTGTCCCTAATCAGACACCTCCCTGAAAAAAAAAAAAAAAAAACTACCTAACACAGTGTCTAGTGGTTAGTTTTTCTCAATAGGTATTTGTTGAATAAAAGAAAATGGAATGAACATCCCAAAGCTGCATTCTTTACTGTATTATGCCAAGATATGTGTGACCTAGATTTCTCAATGAACTTTTATCAAAGGGCTTGAATCTGTTTCTTTTTTTTATCTCCTCCATGCAGAGACAATTCTAAAATGTAAGGCTTAAAGAAAATTTCTCAGCATATATTAGAAAAGCTTTTTCTGCCACCCCATAATTCTAAACACAGGTGTTATTAAATGTTTCTGTTTTTTATTATTCTGGATTACAGGGATCAAAATAAAAAAGGAAGGAAGAAACGAATGAATGAATAAATGAATGGATGAAAGAAAATAAAGAATGAAAAGGAAATAAGAGGAAAGCAAAGCAAAAGAGAAAGGGAAAAAAACTGCTTTATTTTGAAACTGCTATGATTCAAATGTTTGCCAATAAAGCATGTGATGGAAAGCTGATCCTAGTGCCACCATGTTGAAAGTTAGGGCCCAACAAGAGATAATTGTGTCATAAGGGTGGAGTGAAGGAATCAATGTTGTCACAGGGGAGGATTCATTATCACAGGGTTAGGTTTACTATAAAAGGGAGTTCAGTCCCCCTTTACTCTCTGTCAAACTCTCTTTGTTGTGTGATGATGTAGGATGGATGCTCTTGTGAAATGTGGCCCCTTGATCTTGCGCTTCCCAGCCTGTAGAACCATGAAGCTATCCAAATTCTGTTCATTATGAACTCCCCAGTCTGTGATATTATCTTACAGCAGCACCTAGTCAGAAACTCTGAATGATATCACAGAGTAATGAGAGAAAATATGTGGACAATAAATGCAATATATTTGCTAGAGCTGAGGATTAACTATAATTGAATTGTGGATGTCGAGACTTACAGGTATACAAATGCATTAAACTTATATTTTGAGAGATCTTAGCCAGCACCTTCATCTACATTTACTGAAATAGGCTGTATTTTAATCTTGAAAATGAGAATGCTCTTTCAAAAAAAAATATGATTAAATCAAAAGCTGGAAAAAAGTAAAGTGGAAATTAAAAAAAAAACATAAATTAAATCACAAGTCCTTCATCACTAAAATATCAAATTTTAAAACCATAAATATACCCTGAATAATTGGTCAGAGTTCTCGCATCTCACTCAGTTGAGATCAAAACTCAAATTACAAATATACAGCCACTTTCTATGGGATTCATTTATGGATTATAGAAATGACTGAAACTGAAGTTGTATCATAACAGGTGTGAAAAGTTCACACTTTTCTAATAAAAAGCAGCAAGGTTTAGTTTTAATCAAAACTCCCAATTTTATTTTTAAAAAGGAGCAAAATGAGAAGATTTTTACTTAATAATATCCAACTCACTCACAGATATTAGGGTTTCATAAAATGTGGGAAAATGTCACCTCATTTAATTGAATTTGAAATTTCCTCTATTATAAAGATAAAAGGAGGTGTCTTGATATGCCAGGCACATATACAGGAAGAGTACAGTCAGGTAGGAAGAGCTAATATTCTTGAATAAAAAGTAATAACTTGTGCAAGGTAGTATTTTAATGTATTTTTTCCTCAACATTACTTACAGGAGCACCCTTTTCTCCAGCTGGACCAGGGGGCCCTTGGGCTCCCGGACGCCCTGGCAAACCAATTGGGCCAGCAGTACCTGCTGATCCACGTTCTCCTGGTGAGCCCTAGAACAGAGGAAAATAATTATTTTGTTATTAATGGAAATAAAAATATTACTGCCTTAAGTCACTTAGGTAACAATGGCATTTTACAGTCCAGTAAAAAATATAAAAAGAACTTTTAGAAAAATTTAAGATCTCAAATATGAACAGCTGTATCCACTATTCAGGAGACTAATTTCTTGTTCCAATATTCAGTTGTTGACTTTAGGAAAGACTAATGAGATAAACAACCACTTCAAAATTATATATGTATTTACTGTTTTATGGATGCTAGCTTTTTAAATTTGTGTTTGCAATTGTGTACAATGCTCTATAAAATATCTATCCAATCTAATCTCTCATAAGCTTTCTTTGTGTATATTATAAAAAATTGGCAGAATCCACTCCTTACACTATTATTTCTTGAAGTGATTTTAGAATTTCACTCCAAACTTGCTAAATTAGAATTTCTAATTCTAAAAATTGCCTTCAAAAAATGTCATAAAATATTTTCAAGTACAACTTTTACATAGAAAAGTTTGATGATCACTATACCAAAGGTTACAATTTTTTCCTGGAGAAGAAGGCCTTAAACTTATCATAGAATTCTCTAGAAAACATTGGATCTTATTAATTCACATCTGATTAGGTTTGTGAAACTGACTAAGAAAGATACCACATTTTTTAAAACTAATTTGCTTTGAAAAATATCTCATATGTAAAATTTAAAAAAAAATAACCTTATAGTTTTCATATTCTGTTTCAACAATTTATGAAAAAATTAAGTAGTGAAGGATAAAAGAAATTTAAAAATATTTACTAAGTTATGTAAAGCTTAAGTATTATATACTTTCTATTTTTATTTTTATTTAATATAAATAGTATTTTACCTTTGGATGAGATTCTTAGATGGGTGATTGTTATAATTTATCATATTATTTTATAATTGAATAAAATGGGGAAATGGGCTCATTTGTTCCATGAGATAATATAGTACCTTTACCTAATAATTAGTATCTTTATATAATTTCATTTTAAAATTCATAATCAATTATTTATAAAACCTGGAAAAACATTATTTAACACTTATTTGTTAGTGCTATACTTCCCCTACTGTGGAAATCATTCTATTATATAAATTTGAATTACTGAATTTATTCTAATTTATATTTTATTATATAAGTAATTAATTACAGATGGCAATAAGGAAAATAGTAACCAATGATTCATATTTCCATATGCTTTAAAATTTACAAATTATTTTGTTTCACTTTGTCATTTTATTCTCTCCAAAATCTGAGGGAATTGATCCTGCAATGGCAGCATCTGAGCTTTAAAGATGAAGAACCTGAGGCTCCAAGAGTTCCTCATGATTACATAGTTGTTGAGGGAACTCCGACATTGGACTCTGTTCAGTGCTCTCTCCATAGGACCCCCCCACACACACACACACACTGCTGCTCTCTGATGAGGACATCAATAATTTCCAAGGACCATTATTGGGGAATGTCCTTAAATTCAGCACCCACTCAATTTCACCAAGTCCTCATTGATTACAAAAAGATTACAAGTAAATTTACTTCTTAATTTCCTGACTTTATTTTTCTAAATAAATTCACAAGCTACATACAGTACTTTTATCTAGCCAGTTGTCTGAATATAACAATTAAATAAAATAAATGAAAGGGATACAGATTTATAGGAGATAGAGTAATCCATGAAATATTATTTTCTCTCATTTCTGTTGATTTATGACTAATTGAACCACTATCATTACTATGGAGTAACTTAAACACGGGGATGCAGAAATAATTGGAGAAACTTTGCCAAACTATGGTTAAAGAAATTATGAAATTAGATGTGGACTTAAATAAATAATGACATTTCTGAGCTCTAAGTACATGTACAAAGACAAATCTAGAAAATAGTCTTCATATTGCATAATAATGAAAAAATTGTGTAAATAGTACATATTTACCAATCAAGTATCCCAAATACTAAAAATGCATACACAGTTACAAGGTAAAACATGTTAGCATTTTTCAAGTAATAAACTACTGAAGTGCTATCAATCTATATTATTTTAATTTCATAATAATAAAATAATTTTTTGTAGAAGTGGCTTATCTGTTAAGTCAAGTGGCACAGTTCTGATGAGTGACTGCAGAGGCCAGTGCAGAAATAATGATGGCAGAGTCTTTGGAGTGTTTCAGTGTCAAGAAGTGCACCTCTAAATGAAAAATAGCTCAAAGATATGCTGCTAATTATTAGAGGGGAAACCAAACAGAGAGAGGGAAAAGGGAGGAATTGGGAGGAGCAGTGAGATGCACAGATGTTCCCTGAATTAATAAAATGAGAGAAAGGTTTCAGTAATAAAAATACTCCTTTGTTGGTAATATACTCCTTTGTTGGTAATAGAAATACATCAACAAAATACAATATATAATGCAACAAGGGTTATTCTGTTTCATTCAGGTTACAATTGACAACCCCTTGAGATAAATTCTCACTATCAGAAAAACTGATCAATGTACCTACAAGGTATGACATCTTTTATTTTAATATTCCACTTGTAAACCTCAGGAAAGGATTACCACCCATTGTTTTTTCAAAGAGAAAATATGCATCCTATATAAGTGATGAGATATTTTATTTGTAATTGATTATACAAAAAGAGATGCAGTTCTGATAAATCAAGGCATAAAATCATTAGGTTTTTAATCCTGTCTAAACCCCAATGTTGAAAGTCTACCCAAGTAATCCAATAAATATTATTTTCTCTCATTTCTGTTGTTTTATGGTATCACCACAGGCTATGGGGGTGGACAACTGTGAGAATGGAAAGATAAAGAGGATTACTAGAAAGAAGATGATTATGTAAAGAAAATTTGCTATTTTCTGATTTTCAAGCCTAAAATGTAACAATAACTGTGCAAAGTACTTTTCATATGTAAGGTATTTTAACATACCACAGTGAATCTCATCACCATGTACATCCACAAGACACTAAGTAAGTAGCAGAAAGACCAGTAGAGGGAAGGGAACAGGGGAGGAAGGAGGAAAGTGAAAGAGGAAGTATTAGGGACTGAATTAGAGTGAATTATATCTCATGCTTTTATAATTATGTCAACATGAATCCTATTGTCATGTATAATTCAAAATAACCTACTAAGGACTTTATAAATGGGGAACATTTTTTTCCCTGATTCTCTTTGTACCCATATAACCCGTACGTATTGTGTTAAATTTTGATAAGTAGAAGAAATAGAGCCATTTAAGGCCACTTCTTCCTTAAAGTTCAAATTGGTTATAAACACTTTCAATGGATAAAAGTGCTTTCCTTTACCCAAATAGTTCTTCTCCATTTTCAAGACCACCAAGGAACTATTTTCAGCTTGGCTAACTACTCAACAAACCTTTTACCTAAGACACCATGAGGCTCTTTTATCACATTGCTGCCCTGATCTGAAAAATTAAATCTTTCTCTTATTGATGCTGAGTTTAAAATTACTTGAGTAAATACACCTTCTTCAGAGTATATTCATCCTGATCTTTCCATAAAAACATTCATACACAAATACTTAAGAGTGTTTTTACTTTATGTTTTAGAATTCCAGGTGAAAAGTATTTTTTTCTAGTATTACACATCTCACTGTTACTTACACAGTATGTCCAATTTATCTCTGAATATTTGGTTACACTATCTCCTGATGTGAGAAGTCTTGGTATTTTCCTTTACTATCAAAAAAATTCCAGCCATTCTTTAGTCACAAGTAAAAAACCTTTTAACGAAAAAACAGTATTTCCCTAAGAATTAGAAGAGAAAAATACTTTTAAGTATTCCTTACATATAGTATTTCAGTTTTGCTACAATTATTTTCTAAATAAATCAGCATAGCACTCGACACTAAATTTCCTTTTAAAAAATATCCCCACTCTCTTCTTTGATATTACCAAAAAGTAAAATATGTACTATGTACATTAAATAATAGAAACAATAGCAATGAATATGGAACATAATTAAATCAGTGATATGCATTTATATTTTTATAAAAGCTCACCTGCTAGATTTTTTTAAAAAGCTCTCTTGCTAATCAACAGAAATTTAAAAACTTGCAGAATAACAGAGTTGATTGTGTGTTTTCCCTAAAAAGATGTGGTACTGGAATTAAGCTGCCTTAACTTGATGCATTATGATTGATATGTCACAAGGAAATAATTTATGGCTCTTTCTTTAAAAAAGAATGCATATTAAATTAACAATGAGGTATCTTTAATATTTAAGGTTAATCAAGCTATTTCAAATAATTGTATTAATGTGTCTCAAGTATAGTTGAAATGCCGATTTGAATCTATGCAAGTTTGTATAGTTTGTAGATATTTTATGCTTTTATTACACAGCATAACTATTTTAATTTCTCCCTTGAAGCATTCATAAGATTAAATTTCAGATTACCATCTTTCTGTGAAACCTGTATTAAAATTAATAACAAAAATATATTACCTCTTTGTAGTTAAAATATTGTTAATGATCTTGTCACAGCTCATAAACTTTGAAACAAATTATGAAAACAAGAAGAGACTTTTAAAATGTATATTTGTGCCCCAAAGTACAATTTCAATTTCCTTTCCTACTAGTTATTTCAAATATTCTATAAGCCTAGATATTTGTAATAACAGCATGCTCTGCAGTGATTTTATTTTATACATAAATAAATGAAAAGTGAAAATCTCTGATGGTACCTACTGATTAAGCAAGTGATACATAGAAAATTTGCAAATCTTAAATATTCCCAAGCCAACTTTAAAAGAATAAGACTTATGAATCCTTTAATCTCAATTGAACCACTGGAGAAGTTCTGTCTCTTTTTATAAATTGAAGTTTAAATCCAATATTAAAAGAGGGTCCAGTTTACATATTCAATAAAAAACATACTGAGGATCCACTCTCTAGTGACACTTACTGGAGATACAAAATATATTACAATAGGTACCACCAGCCCTTGAGAAACCTGCACTGTAAATGAATTATGTTTCATAAAGAGTAGACATGTATAATGATAAAATTTTTGCATTGCTGTACAGTTATAAGAAGCTTTACAACTGTGCAATAAATGAAAAATTATGTCTAAGATGTATATTTAGATTTAAATACTGGTTAAAGTCACAATGATCAGAACCACAAAGGTAGAAATTTCTGCATATTTCTGTCAATGATTCCAGCACTTGGAGTAGAGCACTTGGAATACAGCAGGCCCTAAGTAAGTGTATCAATTGAATGTGCAATCTTTTCTGTTCCAGAGTCAGAGCACTAACTTTCTGATCTTGAGCAAATTCTCTAAAAGTCATTTGCTAACCAATAAATTAGGGACACATCCTATCATGAGGCTTGTGTGATATTTAATATGTTGATAACACCTGAAATTCTTTGAACAATTCTTGTCTTAAAGTATGAATGCAACAGATGTTGGAAAACTATACATAAGCATCTATATATTTTTAAATAATTATATAATCTCAAATAATTGTATATGTAAAATTTTATAGAAGAGATAACTAAGATCCAAGAAGTAATATGGTATTGTTAAAGTAAGGTGGGGGAGGAAGAACTTTCTCCACACAGCATTAAACTGTTTTTGTGTTTGCCCCTAGAGCGATGATGATTATTTTACATATTAAAAGTATTGAACTGGAAAGAATTTTCAAGAAAGGTTAAAATCTAGAGAAATATCAGTTTCCTAATTTGTGATATAAATACCAATGGACACATGACAATTTAAAAGTTCTATTTACATGACCTTGCTAAGGTCTAAATATCTGCACTATATTTATGATGTGGCATTTTCATACAGGAGCTAATAGGAAATATGTAAGATATACAAGTGAAGAGATCTACTGCCCAGCATGAGGACTCAAGTTAATAAAAGGGCACTGTACTATGCATTGAGGATGAATAAGTAGATTTCAGCTGCTCTTGTCATAAAAAAGTAACTGTGATAGAAAGTTACTCGATTTATTATAGTAATAATTTCACTATTTAAATGTATCCCATAACATCATGTTGTAAACCTGAAATATATTTTCAAAAACCTTTTGTAAAGGCAATAATTTAATATGTATTGAATTACACATATTATAATGACAGTATCATTATATTTGAGTACTCAATAATAACCACTATGGAAAACTTAGGATTTTTTTTCTCATTTTCAAATAAAAATTGATCATGCTTTCAAAAAAGAGGAATTTAAATATCTATATTTAGTTCCTTTTTAAGTAGATTGTTAGTTTTAGCTCCTTCTGCAACCTCCTCTCTAAATTTTCAGTCTTTTCTTCCTCACAATGACAACAAAACAAGCAACAATAACATCATTCTACATTCTTGGGGCAGTGAAAACAGGGGCTGTTTTTCAAATGCTTATAGTATAGATATTTTATCAGTTATTTTATATGTGTATTTCATATTCTGAGGAGCATCTGTAAAGCAAATGAAACTGATAAACAGACAAATGATCTCATTAGCATTCACTTAGCATGTATCTACTATGGGGAGAATAGAAGCATAAACATAAGATGCTTCTATAAGAGGTTCTTGTAATACAGAGCTATTCAAGTAGGTCAATTTTAAGGCCAAATTGACCTTCATGGCAAGACTAGTATGATATAATTCTACTCTTCAAATGATATATTTTAGATCACACAGGCCAAAAATTTAGATGAGATATCAAACATTATTAGAAATTAAAGCATAAATTCTGAATGGTCAAAGTCATGCAGTTATGCAACCTTTGGTCATTGGTCTCCAACCCTGGCTCTACCTGTCTCTCATCCCTAGCTGAATGTGAGAATGGCTTACTGAGATCAACCTGGGCCACAATGTTATGGCCACAAGAGGGTATGCTTTATCATAAAAAGTACCATATATGACCCAATAAGCCAGCAGGTGCCATCCTTCTGAAACCTTGTCTATTCCCTTGTCAGTGCAAAGAAGATTCCCAGGAACAGGATGCAGGGGGGAAAAAATGAAAAGAAATAGTAATTATGAAAGGAAATAAATGTAAGCTCTTAAAGAAGAGAAGACACCAAGATGAAATAATAGCATATGAAGAGTATAACAGATTTAGAATCTTCGGGGGGAAACCATGAAAGAGAAGTTATAGGAAATGGCTATCACAGTATTTCAGTTGAGAAATACTGAACACTTACCCTTTAGCAGCTATTTGACTGTTTAATATATTCTCCCCATATTGAATCCTAACACTCCCAGGAGAAGGAAAGAAATATAAAGATAAAAGGCTTTACCAACCACCTTATCATATTTGTTTTAGTCATATTTTTAAAGAAAAAAACTGTTGTAAAGAGATGATTTCATATCATAAGATACAGAGAAAACATTACTTAGGGAAAACGTTCTCCTGATTTTCCTTTAGGAAAATAGAGGGGGTAAGTTAAAGCTGAGAATTTGTACATGTCATATCTGCACATATGGCATGTTTATATATATACAAAACATTTATCCAGTTTATCTTCAATATGCAGGAAAGTGCTGCACTGCCTGCCTCTCTCATTCTTCACTCCTTGGTGCTTTTTGTTTCTTGTGTGTAACAAGTCACCTACTACGTGCTTAAACTCCTGTGATCAGTAGTCCTGCCTAGGCTTTGACTGGCATCTATGACCAGTTCTTGGATACAACATCATGCATATAGTGAGCACTTGATTTTGACTTGACTTAAAAAGAACAAAGTAACAGAACTCTGTTAGTAATTTTTTTAAGTGCAAGAACTATGAACTGTTTCTCAATATACATTTACTCCTAGTAGCAAAATCTTTTAGAAAATCATAGTCTTAAAATACCTGTTCTTTCCTAACAGGACCAAAACAGCAATGAGAACTTCAAGACTAAATTCAGCACACACAAAAATTATTTTTCATAGATAAAACTGTTTTTTTTTAATTTATAGCTCCAATTCCAACATAATTCTTTTAGACAAAAAGTATTATTTTCAATTTTGTCTCTCTGGCCTTTTAGTTTATCACTTAATACTTATTATTTTTTTTCTTATCTGTCATCCTCAGTAAAACATAAGTTCTTTGTAGGAAAAGTCTGTATAACTTCATCTTAATAGATGGTATATTCAGATATATTGTCATTCCAAAAGAAAAAAATTATAGTAGTTTACAGAGAATACATAATATATAAGAGAATATAAGTAAAAAACAGGTGAGCATGAAAGACAGGTAAGCAAATAACATTTTATTGGCTTTATATGAAGCTAAAAATATTAACAATCTAAACATGCCTACAGACAAGCGATTTTCCCTCTGTAGGCCATGATCCATTGATGAGTTATAAAGTCAATTTAATGGATCTTATCCAGAAGTTAAAAAATAATAAAAATAAAACATAATAAATAATATTAAAATATGTACACAATTTGTACTTTTTATAATAAGTATTTCAAAAGATTAGAAAAATGATAATAAGGCATCATCTTCCCTATTGAGATTTAATTTTGACTCCATGATTTTTGCAAGCCAAAGGAAGAAGGAAATTCTGCATTTCACAATTCATAACAACTGAAAGAAAAATAGTTATACAAGAAACCACACAAAAATAAAATAATTCTATAAAAGCAGACTTAAAATGAATACTTTTAAAGTTATGATTATCAAGAGATTTCTTCTGAGGATATTTACAGATAGGATCCTGTCTAAAGCAATCTCCCATATTCTCAAGCATATTCTTTAGACATGTCTTTAGGCATGTCTTTATGCTTCACCTTCTTTCTGAACACAAGACGATGGCATTCCATGTAGACCAGGCAGAGCTTAGTAAGCCCAGTGTGAGAGAATGTGATAACAGTGTGATGCAAATTCTCTGGTCTCTGTTTATTTCTGAATGAATTATGAATAAAGAAAACAGGTGCAAAATATATTCATAGGTGAATAAACAGATGGACACAGAGATAGATGGATGATTACAAATATTGTATTCGCTTTCTATGGATTAGAAAACATAGATAGGATACAGAGTTTAGGGTGCATGGTTGTGACACATGAAAAACATCTATAATCATTAGGGACTCAACCTTTGCTATGATAGTTTAAGCAGTTTAGTCTTTGATCATTCAAACAGTCAATGGGTTACAGGGAAACTGTAAGAGTATTAAAGCCGATTTATCTGGAATATTAGCTCTTCTGACTCTTATTTTAGACAAAATTGTTCACAAGGGTATGGAAGTCGGGTGTGATGGCACACGCCTGTAATCCCAGTGGCTTGGGAGGCTAAGACAGGAGGATCACAATTTCAAAGCCAACCTCATCAACTGCAAGGCACTAAGCAACTCAGTGAGATCCTGTCTCTAAATAAAATAAAAAATAGGGCTGGGGATGTGGCTCAGTGGCCAAGTATCTCTGAGTTCAATCCCTGATACCAAAAAAATAAAAATAAAAATAAATAAAAAGGGTACAGAAATGTCAGGACAACTTGGAAAAATGTAATCAAAAAGGAGGGAGGAAGGAAAAGAGAGGGGGAAATTTAGTTAAGAGATGTTACAGAGTGAGAGATCTACATATCTAGAAAGGAATTTATGTAATGAGCTATCATGAATTTCATCTGCAGATAAAGGACTTTAAACTTATACAATCTAATTATCTTCTCTAAGTCTAAGATCATTTGCCTTAATAATGAAATGCAATAATATGACCATGTCAATTTTCAAGAATATAACGAATATATAGTACCCAAAACAAGGGTTGGAAGAATGCACTCTCAATAATATTTTGTTTTCTTTTTCTATTTCCTTTTTATTTCCCATTTCTTCTTTACTCACATTCTTTTCCTTAGACAATTCTTCAATTTTTAATTTTCTTTCCCCTAATGTGAGTAACTGCTAAATCTCCAACATTCTCTGTTTCTGTGCATTTCTTCTGTACTTACAATTACTTGGCCAATTTCCCAAAGTAAAGTTAATGTGAGATTGATATAAAATCAGACCTACCCATTATAAAACAAAGGAGTTCTATAGAATATTCCTATGCTGTTTTCCTATTAAGACTTATAATTTTAGATCTGTCCCCAACAGATCAGACATTTCCCTCTACTATTCCACTGTTATCTTTTTGATTAACATCACAATACAGAACTTGTTACTTTTCTTGACAAGAAAAATCATCATTCCTGATTCCTTCATTTTAAATAAAACCACACATTATCAAATCTTATAAAATGATAATTAACATAAACAAATTTTCTAGATAGGTTAGAGTTTGCATCTAGAAGACCAATTTTTGTTGTTATTGTTGTTGTTGTTGCTCTGCTTTGCTTTGCTTTAATCTCTGTCAGTTGGAATAAATTTTTTTTCAAAGTCTACTTCCACATGCACATGACTGAATGACTGCTATAACTGAAGCCAATGGAGGCTTGTTTGGCACTTGTTACAGGCTGGAATCCTCAACTTGAGTCCCTCCTCCATTTTTTACTGTGATCATAGCCACAGTTTTGGAAATCCATTCCCGTGAAGGTTGCCTCTCTTTTCAGTGCATCCTCCTCCAACAATTGTGGAATAGCTTTAATTGGTTTATGCTTGAAAAATCGGATGAAAATTTACTGTCAGAATAAGTAGTTATTCAAGATTAAGTCAAAGTGAGTATTTGAGAAACATTTCTACTAATAAAGGATAAAAACCTTTAAACATTTTTTGTGACTTCCATGAGGTTTTAAATTTTTATGTATGAATTTTCCCTTTGTTGTTGATACAGATGAAGCAAAATGGTTCTAGGTTTGGAAGGCAACATTAAACTGTCATTCCCTCAAAAACACAAGCCTGACATTATCATTTGGTTTTTGTCTTTCCTCACTGCCCATGTCCAAAATTAAAAAAAAAAAGTGCTGTTACTCTGCCTTCCTGTGTTGACATCTGCACAGTGCTGTGACTCCCCACTTGCCTGGTCAAGGGCTCACTATATATTATAAATTAGCCCCTGAATGTTTACAACCATCTAGCCTTTCCCATCTTCATTATATATTTTACACTAAGGGAAAAGCTTGTTTTCCTAAAATTTTATTTATTCATTATTTATTTATTTAATCCAATTGCTCCAAAGATGTCAAGTCTTCAAATTAACTCCCACTTACCATATTAGAGCTTCAACAATCATATACCATATTCTATTTCTGCTTTAGCTTTACATGATGCAAAATATTTAGCTAAGTACTTAGTTCCCAGCAAGAATTGAAAAAAATTTTACTTCTTCTTCCCAAAGCTTACCCTACTTTAGTAAAACTAGATACGACCTCAAACACTCTATCCCTTTCCTCATGTGTTCTCTCTTATGTTTTTGTAATCTCCTGTGCTTTGTTTGTAAAGCCAAGTTGAAGGGCCTTTCCACTGATTTCTCTTCTCTCCCTCCCGCCATAGAATTAATATCTATTGTTTGTATGTCATTAGGCTTTTAATCACCAATCAATTGATAGTGCTGTTTAATCTTTAGTGGGACTTTTTTTCGTCAAAACCATTTATCATATTTTGAGTCAAGTGACATCTTTTGTGGTTTTTAATTGTATAGAAAAAAGTATTTAGTAATTTTTATGTAAGTATTTGTTGAAGGCAACTAAATAAACAGCACATTAACTTTTATATTATATGTTGTTCTATATTTAACTGGACAATTTCTAATAAATATTCTGTAAACTATATGTCCAGAGGGTTTATTATGCACCATACATATATATTGGTTTCAGTTGCTCTGAAAACCTGAAAACGCTTGTTTGCATGAGTCCTAAAAAATATTTTAAAACAATTCATATAGTTATAATTCAGACTTCACTAGAACAATGATCATTGATTTTAAAAAAACATTTATGCCTAAAATAAGATGATCTTATAACCTGAAAGTCTGATTAAATGGATTGCATTCTACTAGAGTTATTGAAGATTTTATGTCCAAATAAAAACTTTTGTCTTATTCAACTATTTTTCTTGCTAACATTACCACCACTAAATTGTGAGAGATGTAAAACAATCTTATACATAGGATTTTATAAATTTCATGGAAAGTCAAATATATTCATTGAAATATATTATTTTTCCTTAAAAAATCTTCACCAATTTGAATGATTTATAGATCTTCAGGTCTAAGAATAATGTCAATCACCCTAAAAAAATGTTATGCTTGCTGTGTTCTCAGTATTAGTTATGGAATACAGACTTTACTCCTATATCAGGCTTTATGATAATTAAATTGAAAGGTATGGAATGATTTCTGTGTGCCAGGTGCTGTACTGTGAACATAACCAAAGTAATACAGGGAATTCACAGAGTAATAAAAGAGGCAACTGATGATATTCCAATATAATTTATAAAACAGAAGTCAGAACTCTGAGGCAGGGGGAGTTTCACTAATAAATGATCCATAGAAATTTCTACATCTATGAATAATTGCAATTTTTCCAAGGAGAAAGAAAAAAAATGCAGTTTCCTAGAAGAACATGAGAGTATAAATTATACTCTCTCAAAGTAGGAAAGATCAAGGTGGTTTGGGGAACAAGAAGATGTTCAGTACCTTAGACTGGGTAGACTTAAAGGGAAAGAATTAGGGGGAAAAATAGGCTACGGTGATTAGAATCAAATTGGAAAGATGACCCAGTAGCCATGAGGAGTTTGATTTCTCAAGGCACAGTGTAGAGTCATGAGAAAGGTATAAGCAAAGGAATGGCATGGGTAAGGAGGTGCATTAAACTAAAATTTAGAACTGATCTTAAAAACTGACTGATGAGTGAAGGAAAATGGAGTCAAGAAGAAATACATTGTGAGACAAGGAGGAAACGAAAGGAATCTGAACAGAGTATGGTGATGGAAATGAAGAAAAGGGATAAAGAAACATTTGGAAGTGGAACTAATATGACTTCAACATGCTGCGGATGGTAGTTAAGAAGGGATTTAAAGCAACTTTCCACTAATCAGGCTGATGAAAAAGATGGAGATTGAGAAAAGGCCACCAAATATTGCCTTTGGTCTGTTACAGTGGCTTTTCAGAGTACAGACAGGAATAAAATTGAATTCGAGGAAAAACATGAATACTGTATTCAATGGTTCTCAAAGGAGTTTATTTAGACATATGATCATCAGAAAAAAGAGATTAAAAATCTGATGTATACTCATTTGCCAATTATTTCATAATGTTAAATTGACTAAATCGATATGTATCATATATAAAATGGCATGTATTTTTCATGTTTATGGGGTTTATTTATATCACCAACAAAATATGAGTCTTATGAAGTACTTAGAATCTCAAATTAAGCCTGTTTTGTAGCAAATGATGACTGAATATAATATATAAGCAATTCAATCTTATTTTATGATTAATTTTAAAATGAGAGGAAAAGAGATGGAGTAAAAAGAATTCAAATTATAGCTTCTCCATGGTTTCCATGACCATGAGTTTCTATTCTTCATAATTATGATTTATTTCTTTGCTAATAGTAAGAAGCAAAATAGCTCTTTATATCTTGGACAGAAGTAGAAGCAGAAGCAAATATTTTCCAATCATCTAAACCCTTCTGTTTCTGTACTCATTAGCGCATGCAATTAGTAGAAACCAGGCATTGACTGATTTGATTGGCATGTGTTTATTTTCTCTCCTACACCCTGTGAGATCACAGCAGGAGAGTAATGAAAGAATAGTTGTGATTTGCAATCATAGATAGCGTAGCTATGGATTATCATCATACTTACAACTGGACCAGGTGGGCCCTGGGGATCTTCTCCTCCTTTCAGTCCAGGTGCACCCTGGGAGAAGTGTAAAATCAAAGAAAATGAATCAATGTGAACTAAATATAAATGGAAGGAGATGTACGATTGATAAAATGAGAAAGTCAGAAAGTATTTTTTGATACAAACATATATACATATATACAACGATAATCAAATGCTTATGTTTACATATGTTGTCTTAAATACTCAGGATTCTATTTAAGCTCTGAAAAAAAATGCTTGTAATAAGCACTTCCATTCACACACATATTTATATGTTGATCATACCTGAGCTCCAGGAAGACCTTGTTCACCTGGGAATCCACGTAATCCTGCTGGTCCATCTTTCCCTGAGATCCCTTGAGGTCCTGGATCACCCTAAAGAAGATAATATAAATCCATCAATAAAGAGTAATTTCTACACACGTTTGTATGAACAAAATTGTAGTTACCTCCAACCTGCTCTCAGGAAAGCTTAAAAATTACTTAATAATGAAAATTTTGTGTGGAATGTCCTGTACATTAAAATGAAATAACAATACCTCAATTTAAGGATTTATATGTATAAATCAATAGTTTTATGGTCAATGAGCTAATTGTGCCATTATTCAGTAATATCTTCAAGTATAATAACCTTATACTAAATATCTTCCTGACATGTTTTTCTGACATTAATTTAAATACTAACAAAATAGAGAGACTCTCTGGAGAAGTGGTAAGCAGTACAGTTAAAAGCAAATGAATGCTTGGAGCTAAGAAAAGTCCTTAAGGATGTCATACCTTTGCACCTTCTTTTCCTGCAGCACCAGGAAGACCTTGCTCACCAGGAGGACCAGGAGGGCCAGGGTGCCCACGTTCACCTATGGGACCAGTCTCACCTGTTGGTCCCTGAATTAGATAAGCAAAACCACATTAGTTTGCTTTTTAAATTTTTGACCAATATAATGCATACTCAAATCATATCTTACTCCCTTTTACAAAAGTTTATCCTTTTCCTTTATTTTCATGCTGTTCTAAAAAGCACTTCTTATCAAACACTGACAGTGACATATCTGACAAAAGTCTGAAATGATTTCTTGCAATCATGGTTAGGATATCCAAGGGTACAAAAGAAAAAAAAAATACACAAAGTCTAAAAAGATATTTTCCTTGTTTAATACTAGAATTGCTTCAGTGTAAGGGCAGTCCAAGTATTGTTAAAAACTGTTTTGGAAGCCATTTATGATGGTACACACCTGTAATCCCAGCAGCTTGGGAGACTGAAGCAGGAGGATTTGAGTTCAAAGCCAGCCTTAGCAATGGCAAGCAAATCAGTGAGATCCTGTCTCCAAATAAAAATACAAAATAGGGCTGGGAATGTGGCTCAGTGATCAAATGCCCTTGATTAAATCCCCAGTACCAAAAAAAAAAAAAGTTTCATGCCATTTCCCTTTTTATATAAGGTGTTAAATCAGTTTAACAATAAAGAGACATTGGTGATATATTGATAGGTACTCTACTGAATCACTACTTGATAATAAGCCTAGACCCCGGGAACTCAAAAACTCAAGTAGTTCTCTTCGGAATTTCCATGCACTGGAGACCTCTCTATTTCTAATTTATATTCATTTGAAAAAGTCTAAGGAATGTGGCAGGGGGCCCCTGAAAGCAGTGAGTTTGGGCCAGAAGTTCCTTTAGGCCAAAGGTATAACAAATAGCCAGGTCCCTTAAATTGCAGCAAATGCCAAAATGAAAAATGTCAGGTCATTAATATGTCCCCTGACTGGTACCATTTGTGGTCCTAGAGTGTAACAAGCTATCAAGTATAAACAAGGAATGGTGACCAGTTGGTCTCTATGTTCACTTAGAATAAACAGCAAGATGAAGGATTTAAGTTGAAGATACATAAAGAGGAAAATTCCAAATCTTAAGGTTGTTATACAGTGAAATGTGTTACTGAAGTTGCTTTGGAATATCATTCCTTGTTATTTTTCTAAAAATGCAACATATTTTTAACTTTTGGTCTTATATAAAGAACACATGTGCCCCAAATATTGGCACACGTTTCTAGATTTATATTTCTTTATGTAATAACTGGAAGTCTTCAACTATTATCGTGCAAAAGTTTTTCTCCCAAAGATAATTTTTTATCCAAATGCCAGGATTCACAAGAAAATGATATGAAATTGTTACTAATTAAATAGCTATATCAGTGAGACAAAAATGGGCAGAGATTTATACAAAAAAAAAAAGATGAACTATTTCTTCCATTACTTCACTCCCTTTATTCTAACATGAAAATATAGTTACATTTAAAACAGGGAGTTCAATTATTTATTGATTTATTTATTTGGTACCAGGCATTGAACCCAGGGGTATTTAACCATGGAGTCATATTGCAAACCCTTTTTATTTTCTTATTTTGAGACAGGTCTTACTAAGTTACTGAGGCTGGCTTTCAACTTGTGATCCTCCTGCCTCAGCTTCCTGAGTCACTGGGATTATAGGCATGTGCCACTGTGGGAATTAAGATTGTCTTTAAAATAGTTGGATTTCCATTCATAATAGGAAAAATATAACAATGAAGATGTATACTCAATAAAATACCTGCTACTTTTATGCCTTAACATAAAGTAGGAGGAAAAAAAACAAGTCAGGTCCCAGAATTGTAGATGTCTGTATTGGGCAGGGATACATTTTCAAAAGGTATCAGTTCCTGAATATTCAGTTAAGACACCCAACATGTTTACATTCTAGATAGACTAATTCAGTTTCTCCTCAGAGATATTGAGTATAATAGGAATTATGCTCTAGTTATTCTTTCTTTTTTCAAAAAAAAATGGTTATGAAGTTTTTTGAAACAGAAAGTAAAAGTATTTTCAGAGGAAGCTTTCAAATTATTGATTAATGTATATAATATGCAATATATACTTAATATATGTATACTCTTGCTATATATGGTATACACTGAAATATATTTGTATTACTTATATACTTATTCATATATAAAAGTATTTCCTAAAAAATAGATTTCACTGTATATATATAATTAAAACTGAAGATCTTTAAAAAGAACCCTTGAGTACACACACACACATACACACACCAAAAAAATGCATGATGACATGCATGCTGTATTTCCTTGGAAAAAGAATCAAGAGTTAAAATTTTCCCTTAGGTTTGAAATTATTCTCTGAAATAAAATTATTAAGAAATCCAATAATTCTTCTTTTTTGCTTTTGCCACACAAATTCTTAGAAAAGGAGTGTAGTTTTTGTTTCTCTGGGGAGGGATGCATATTTATGGATGTGCATGTTAGTGTATGTGTGAATACATGAGTTACAAAGTACTAAGAACAAATTATTAATAGGAAAAAGAGTAAAAAAATTAAATAATTAAAACATTTCTCCAACTGATCTTGCTTTACTGTAACTTGCTATTACCAGGGGTAAAATTCCTGCTGAGTAAACTAAAAGTGTTCTGTCCAGTCCATGTTTTGGGAAAGGATAACAATTTTATTTTTTATGCACACTAATTATTATATGCAGCTCTGTGATACCATAATTCAGGATATTTCTCTAATATTTTAGTTGTCTGCTACCTGTCTTGAGAGAGATTCTTTTTTTTTTTTAAAGAGAGAGTGAGAAAGGGAGAGAGAGAGAATTTTAATATTTATTTTTTAGTTATCGGCGGACACAACATTTTTCTTTGTATGTGGTGCTGAGGATCGAACCCGGGCTGTACGCATGCCAGGCAAGCGCGCTACTGCTTGAGCCACATCCCCAGCCCCCAGAGAGATTCTTGTCTTAACCAATATTTCACATATGCTCAAGAAAACAAAATAACACTTATTCCTGATATGAATAACTGTTGTTATGATGACAAACCCCTTAAAAACATGTAATAAGTTACAAATATTAAAATTTATAAATGTTGTTGAATTCTGAGCTTTATCATATTCTTCTAGGCCTAATTAATACTCAAAGGGCTGAAGTCATTTTGAAATTTTAAATTCTAAATGGACAAACTCTTTAGAAAGAATTTGGGGTTCATAAAATATAGATGGTGCCATGGTCAGGCTTTAGTGTTAAACTCATTGTGAATTTCTGATACACTTTCATTATATATTCTTCTCTTTTATTGATACAGGCAATTGAGAACCTGCTTCAATTAAGCAGTTATTTGCTAAATATCATTTGATGTTGGTAATCTTCAGATACTTAAATGTGATCTGAAATTTAAAAATAAAACATTTGGAATCATAATAACATGGATCCATGTTACACAACTTATTAAGGTGAAAAGATAAACATAAAAATATATCTCATTAGCAAAATAAAGGAACATACCTGTGGTCCAACAACACCTCCTGGCCCAGGGGGGCCAGTCTTGCCTTGAAATCCCTAAAGAAACAAAGTATTATCTGTAAAAACTATGCAAAGGACAAAGCACAAATTAAAATTTGACAATTGAATAACTATTAAAAGAAAGTCAACTATTGGCTAAAAATACCTCAAGTGCTTAAATCTGAGTTAACATATTCCAGTTCTTTTAAAAATCCAAAATTTGCTATCTTCATTGCTTCACATTGTAATGCAATAATTATTTTCAATATACTAAAATATAAGGCAGTATGATTAAGCTGGAGCACAAATGTATTCTTAGCCATGTTCTACCAGGTCAAACAACATATAGAATGTTAACATAGCAATGTTTATGGATGAAATAAATGATGATTTAGACATTCTTTAAAACAGTCCACTGATTCTCTATGCATAGATAAATCTTTAGTCAGTGATCTACATATATTTCTTTTTAATGCATTCCAAAAATCTCATAAAATATAAAAGGATACAAAAATACATGTTTTACATATACAAGAGAATGCTTTGCATGATGAGTAATCATTTCATCTTTTTACAAATGTTCTTTCTAAAAACCCAAAAGAATATTGTTATAAATACACCTTGCAAATAATGCAATCATTAAAATAGAATCTGGTTGATGTGAACAGAATGCCTTTATTAAATCAAGCATTGGGGAATTTATTTTGGTACCTACATTTCTCTAGACTCGTGGATTATTCATTCTGTATAATTGCATTATGATAGACAAAGTGCTTTCTCATGTGAGTAAGGTTACATTTAACAGTTAAGAGAACAGATAGAAAAAACTAGGAGGAAAACATTCCAAAGAATAAAATTAAATAAAGTGAACAGTGTTTACAAAAGTTTTGTTCACTGTAACATGTAATAAAACTGGAAATAATAAAATTAGCAAGAAAAGAAGCTAGTAGTCCACATTTGTAGCACAACCTTCCAGGTAATTATGATTGAATTATTTGTAATAGCAAAATTCTATAAGTAAAAGAAATCTAAACTTATAATTATTATAATTTATATCAGAAGGGAAACATAAAACTCTATAATTCTTTTTTTAATATTTACTTTTTGGTTGTAGTTGGACATAATACCTTTATTTTATTTATTTACTTTTATGTGGTGCTGAGGATCTCACATGTGGGAGGCAAGTGCTCTACCACTGAGCCACAACCCCAGTCTTATAAAACTCTATAATTCTTAAGACTATTAGGGTTCCACTTGAGCTATCATTCTAAATAGCCAAACCCACTAATCCTGCATGAAATTATCACAGAATTTATTTAGAATTTTATAGTCAAAATAGCAGTTTGCTTAATTTTAACTTTTTAGCAACTGGGAAGTTTGGAAATCCGTCATCATATTTTCAGATTATATACACACACACATATAAACACACATATACATGTGCACAATATATGTGGGTATGAATATGTACACTTCTCCTGGATTTTGTCAACAACCTCCATGACTACATTTCTTACCTCTATGATGATTCATTCTTCAACCTGCTCCAAACTATTTCTAAAACACTCATCTATGTTAAACCCTGACACTTTCTCAATAAGGGCCTATTGGTCATTCCAATTGTATGTGGTTCTGTCTCCAACATTTCCAACATGGTGCTCACTGGAAGTACCTTCTCTGAGTTGTGGTTTTCTTTATTTCTTTTGTTTCTTTATTAATGCAGTATCTTCTGTTCACACACTTTCCTGCAGCTATCAGACTCAGTCATTTAAACCTAGAGTGTCACCTAAGAGACTCTCAACATTGAGCTTCTCTCATGTCCCAGTAGACTTGTGTTATTCAACTGCAATCATCTCTTTCTTTGATGATTGCAGTTTTTCAAATCAGGTTCACTCATTTATCTACTTTTAGCCAGAATCACTATCTCACATAAGCAAATCTAATCAACTCATTGCTAAACATATGTCAAGTAATATTGATGACAAAGTTCAGCACAATCTTAACCTTGTTGCTACTCCAGTCACATCTTTTGCTTTGAAAATGTGTTCTACCCACACTAATCCTCTCACCTGTATCTGAATCATACATTTGCATGACCTGTTCCCTTTGTTTGGATCACCCTTCCCCTTCAAGTTTGACTTGAAGGAGCAAATGCTTTTCTGAACTTAAAAAATATTAAAATCTTTTTCCTTAGTGAATGTGAGAGCAAAAAGTGCATTTAACAATTGATTAAAATTAATTGATTAAAAATCAATATTTCATTGAGGAAAGTCTATGAAAAATTTACATTCCACATTTGCACTCATGCATCCTAAGGGGAAAGAGAGAAGCTTGGCTGCTAGCCCAATTGTGGAAGTGATGGATTTTGGAGGAGCTGGAAGAGAGCACTGCCCATATGTCTGTTTATTCAAGACACTTATTGCATTTGCAAGTATCTGATAAATTTACACCAGAGATTGTACAGAAAAACTACACACAGGAGAATTCTTACAGATCAGAATGGGGTTTGCTTGTCTGATATTTTTATGTAAGAAAACTAAACTTACTTTTTAATTTTAGAATAAATGATGCCCTTTTAAAGTCCTTAAAAACAGATATATTTGATATATTCATGGGTAGCTTGGAATATCTAAGACCCAACCAAAATGTAATTCCTATTCTAATATATCTAAGGGACTTTACTAATTTTGGCATCAATCCTGGATTTAGCAGTGTCACTGAGACAGATTTGGGATATTTCACTATAATAGGAGCTTTTCTGATTTTTCCTGGAGACTTGAAAAAGTTTGAAAATGTAAGGCATCAAAATGAATCTTGAATTTATGAATGTGGAAGAAGCTAAAAAACAATTGAAATAATTTCCTCTTTGAAATAAGATAACACATATATACAAAGCCTATCCAGTCTAGATTCTGATCTTATGCAAAGAAATCTTTTGAATTCTAGGCAGCAAAATAAAGTGAGAAAGAACAGTTCCTGGCCATAGGGTGATTCACTCTTCTATGAAAAGAGGTTGTGAAATCAGAAATATAATTTCCCAAAAATAATCCTGGCCTTTGTCTATGAGAAACTACTAGAGAGAAGGATTCTTCCTAGAGGCATTAGTTAATATGCTCTTTTCTTCTTTGTTTAAATTCAGATGTTATATATGACATAGTTATTTCAGAGAAAAGCAGAAGCTCTTGACTAAATTGAAGACAAAGTGATTTTAAAATGGTAATGCTCTAGGTATTCCTTCCTCAAAAGCAATTTCAAAAATATTCCTGTTATTCCCAAGAAATAATGTGATGGTTAAAATGACTGGATGCAAGATTTAAGTGGGAATGTTGTGTGGGAATTTGAGTGTAAATTTCACTGTGGATTCTTATTTAGAGAATCTATATTTTCCTCATCATGGAGATATCATTCCCAAGAGGAAACTCAAACAATTTTATTTTTTGGTCCCACTATAAATCATTTTGATTCAGCTTTGGAAAGTCCAGACTTTGAAATTTCTAGCCTGGATAAAATTAGGAAGCTCTTAAACTAAGAATTGTCACTTGGAGAGTGAGACAGGAATTGGGTTGCTGCTGACAGACTGTTTCTCCCATGGCAGAAAATTAATAATATTTTAAGATTTGTTAACACATATGGCAATGCAATTCTAAATATGTCTTCATGTTGGCAGAAAGCCTTGAAGTGATTTTTTAACCATGCAGTCAAAGATAGTCTATGTTGTGGTTTTCTCAAGAAATCTGGATAAAATTAACCAATATTAAGAAACAAGAATATGTTCCAAGGATATATGCCAAACCTTGAGGATTTCTTACTAGAATAACAAACCATTGGTACATTCAGATATGTAGTTTCATAACAGTGATAAAATAAATCACTAACCCATGAGAATTCTTAAGCCATCGAGGAGTTAACAATTTCTCCTGTGCCCAATCATCATCGTATATAAGGTGGATTATTCAGTTAATTTGTTTAACATTATATTTCTCCATTTCTAAATAATACAAAATTACTTTTTTCAATCTACATTTCCCTACTCAACAAGAGAGGAAGCATTTGAAATAGTTCCATACCACTTATACCCTTATGGTTGTAACATCAGCAGAATTCACTCTCTAGTTCTGGAAAGAAGAACTTTGTGTTATGTGCATGACTTACAGTAATGTGTGACGATATCATGAAAGCATCCAAAGAATAATGGGTTCTTGTCCATCAACTCATTATTAAAGTACCATTATTAACAATAAGATCAATTAAATAAATTAACATAACAGTTTTTTCAAGGATATTTGTTTAGGTACAAACATTGGTCTATTTATGTATTTATTCATGTTTAAATAAAAGGTCTAATGGAATTCATTCCTACATTGTTCTCAAGCTTGTCATTTAAATGTTAAAATAAGTAGCTTCTATGAACTAATGAGGTACTAAAGATTGAAAATTCCACTCAGAAACAGTTACTTACAGTCTCCGCACGTTGCCCAGGGTGTCCTGGCAGCCCATCCTTCCCAGGTGGACCCTGAAATCACAAGTTTTAAATACCCATGAAGTAAATATTTCTTTAATTATAGACTAGAAGAATTATGTTAGACAATTTACTAATATTTCACTGGACATTATATTTTGATGTTCTAATTGATTTTATACTTGGCGATGTTCAGTTTTATATATGGCATGTATCTCTTTAACATAAGTCTATAGCTATAACTGAGACTAAAGAAAAAAATGTAGAATTCTATTCTATACCTTTTACAATTAAGTGAATTTATCTCATCGCATCTTTTTAAAACAATGTTTACATAGATCTGCATTTTATTTTTTTTCTTCCACATGATTAAAATAAAAAAATTTATTTTTATAAAACTATTCTTCAATTTGTGTGTGTGTGTGTGTGTGTGTGTGTGTCTGTGTGTGATGTGTTTGTAAGCCAGTTCCCTGTGCATTGAAACATGGATAATAGAGAAAGATAGTGTCCTCTAGTGGTGATCCAAACTTCAAACTGACAAGAATGAAAAAGGAATGAAATTTACAAAAACAAAGGCACTTTACATCTAAAATCGCTTCAAGTAAAGGAAACAATGTACTATGCTCAATTCTGGAAATTATCAGGGCCACGTTTTCCCATTCAGTTTTCTTAAAAACCCTCTTGGAAGCAAAATTCTTATGAAGTACTGGAGAGCAACTCTGCCATGGTATTGCTTTCTCTAATGGGTGCAATCTTTGTCATGTCTGAAGAAATAGATGAAGCAATTAACTAAGTACTTAAAGCAAACAACTCTCCAAGGAACAAAACTGGAGCTCCAAGGGCCCAAACATTCTTAGATGTCACTTCAACATTTTTTCATCAAAACATATTACATATGTTTCCATTTCTCACTAGGTCATGAGTAATATAAGATGATGTTTTGCCCTCAGTTTAGAAGTGAAACACAAAAATGGGTAGTTCATTCTAAAAGATTTCATCCAGGTTCATGTTTTCAAAACAACAAATAAAAACAATTTTTCTACTTTGTCTCTATTTTGATACAGATGGAATTAATATGATATCAGTTTCAGATAATTATAAAAAATTTACTAAAAGCAGTGGAAGACAGCTAAAGAATAATAAATTTGAGTCTGGTCTTTCCCTATCAAACTAAAACACTTCTTAAATGCTGAGCTTTGCAATCAGTATAAAACATACACACATTTCTAACAAATCTGTAAATATTAAAGTTAAATATCTCACTATATTTGCTGATAGAGATGAAATGTTCATTAAAAAATTATAATCCTTTAAAACAGTGATTTTAGTTCTTAATGATGATATCCTGGAATGAAAGCAACATGATTTTTAGTGGTGTTTCTAGACAGTCTAAGGCAACAGAGTTAATGGTCTATAGGATCAGTATCATCACCACTTTTCTTGATTTAAGTATGTACTTCTAATATTAGACAATTAATCCTAAATAACTATAATGGCTTTCCACTACTACCCAATAAAATAAAGCCAAATAATTGCTAAATAGTTTATTTATAAATGATAATTTTATCCATCCAAATAGGCTGCCTTTTTGATTTAGTTAATGAAGGATGGAGGAAACAAGTTCATCTAATGGGAGGTGTGTATATACAGGAAGTCAAACTGTGAAAAAACCCTTCCAAATAGTTTTTAAACTATCCAGTGAGAAAACACCCTCATGAACACTAGATTTGATATTTTTCCTACAAATATAAATGTTCCTCATAATAATGATGCTATAAATTTTAATCATTTAAACTTTTTCTTGAATGAGATAACTGTATACTCTCCAAATATGGCAAAAATGACATAAAAGTAAAAGAACCAAAAGAGAACATTCCAAACACTCAGTCTTTGTGTGAGTGTGTGTGTGTGTGTGTGTGTGTGTGTGTGTGTGTGTGTAATTAGTCTGTAGGAGGAGACTGGTTCTATCCCTCACCTCAATTTTTTCTTTCTTTTTCTATCCCCTGCTTTGGTACTGAGAATTAAACCCAGAGGTGCTTAACCTTTGAGCACAACCCTAGCTGCTAAGTTGCTGAGGCTGGTTTTGAACTTACTCCTGCCTCAGCCTCCCAAACCACTGGGATCAATTTCTTCTTTCTATGTCAAAGAGATGAAGGTATTTCTTTTCCAAATTTCATAAAACTTTATACCAGAAACATGTTAAGCATTTTTAGTTCATACTTTAATATTTCACTGGATAGTAAACAGTACACAAAGCACTTTATTCAGCAGGGACAGCAATGCTTCTTAATAGTGCCATGTCTCTCCAACTAGACTGTGGGCTTCTAAAGTCTAGGCATCTATTATAATTCTAATACCTCTTAGAGATAAAATGAGTGCATGATCAATGGCTCCAAACTTAACTAAAAGGCATGTGAAAGAACAAACTGAAAAAGTCTGAGGAAAAATGAGTCCAATGGCTCTCTTTGATAAGATTATCATATTGCATGGGGAAACAACTTGCAACAATGTAAACAAATATGTAAATGTATAAGTATGATGTATAAATATATCTAACATAGGAAATACAATAATGTTAAGGCTATATGTCTCAAGTGGATTTTTCTTTTGGCTAAATGATCCATGTACATGGCTTCAGAATACTTTTGGACTTACCTTTGAAAATGTGTATATACAGTCACTTTACAAACCACATTTTCACTTTTCTGTGAAACTGCACATATGATATTGCATTTGGAACACAACTCAGTGAGCAAGACATTATGTGCAGGAAATATCAATATATTAATAGTAACTGTGTGTGTGTCCACTTTAATCCTATAATATAGATAATAACCTAATATGTTTGTGGTCATAAATCAGAAGTGTTAAGTGTTAAAATGATACTCTTAAGCAGTGTCTAAAATTATTGCAAAAAGTAAGTGATTACCTAAATGGTTAACCTTTAATTCAAGAAGGTTTTTCAAAATAAATGATTCACCAATTTTATTTGTATACACACTAAAGTTTGGAAGATATTTTCTAGTCTAGGCTAGAACAATGATTCACAAACTGTTATGAAACAGAACTATCTGTATGGCTAATTAAAATATGGCTATCAGGTGAAACTTTGTATTTCTACTAATATCCCAAGGGCAGCTGCTACTACTGGGCCCAAACAAGCATTTTTAGAACCATTGCACTAGACAGATGGGTGAGGTAATTCTAGTGTATATGAAGAAACTAAATTAAGGAAGGAAGGAAGAAAGAGAAAGAGAGAAAAGGAGGACAAAAGATAAAGAAAGAGAAAACCACTGAACAGGACTATGTTCCCATTAATATTTAAATATAAAAATAAAGCATTTCAATTAACTTTGGGAAAATATTTAATGATGACATTCAAAACAATATTATAATAAACAAAATTTTATAAGAAGAATATAAGTCAATAAATGTTATGATTACATTTTCTAAAAAAATGCATTCTAGAGTGAAAAATAATAAAAACATATAAATCTCAATGTGATATAAGTGTGTCAGAATGTTGGAAGAAGTTTAGGAAGTGATAATTGAAGATGGATGCAAAATTCCATTTGCAAGATGTAATTTGCTAGTGGAAGATAACAGGGAAATTACAACAGACCAAATATTTAATAATTAAAAATATTTATTGTACAATATTTAAATAATAAATATTGTAGAAAAGTAATTGACAAAATAATATTCACATTATTTAAAACAAAATAAGAGGTATTTAAATTACATTAAAATTCTTTGAATTCATAAATGGAAAACATTCTTTTACATTTTATTTTCAATTTTGCTTTTATAAGGATTTAATTACATCTACATCTCATAATTTAAACTGCAACTCTCAAAAAATGTGAAAATATTATAAAATAAAGAAAGAAAAGGAAATTATGACACTTACAGGAGGGCCTTTTGGTCCAGGAAATCCAACTGGACCCTGAGGTCCTTGAGGACCCTAAAGTAAATAGTATAGAAAGCTTAATGATATGCCTGGAAAGAGAAACCTCCATGCCTCATGGTTTATTTATTCAGATAAAATACAGAACAACATACAACTTCTTCGCAGTAGTGACAAAACTATGGTGCTATGATATGGTAAATAGTACTAATAGAAAAGCAAAATAGTTTTTTACTACTTAAAATTGTACATCACAGGAGCACTGTACATATTTAGAGTTCACATAAAAAAACTAATAGAACAATAGTAGCAATAAGTTCCACAGATTTTTTTTTTACTTTGAATGTTGGCTATAAACATTCATAAAAGGAAAATTTCAATTCAATGACATACTTCTCCAAAGGAAAAATATGTTTAAAAGTGACTCCATAAATTTTCTGGCTCTAGTGAGTCACAAATAAAAGGGAAAATAAGGGACTGAGGCTGTGGCTCAGTGGTAGAGCGCTTGTCTAGCATGTATGAGGCACTGGGTTCGATTCTCAGCACCACATATAAATAAATGAATAAAATAAAGGTCCATGCATCCAAAAAATATTTTAAAAAGGGCAAAAAAGTATCCCAAAATAATCATAAAAGATATCTTTAATATTTGTAGATAAAATGTATTTATTTTTGAGGATGTTACTATCTCATTTTACTCATGTATAAACTTCTTTGGTAGAAAGATAAAAAGAACTTTATTGTATAAGTATTCTCATTAACATTCAGTCTAAATATGCTTTTATAATATTATTCTAGGCTCGATGTTTAATTAACAATATTATTCAACTTTCTTATTTACATATCTTTAAAATGCATGAAGTAGACTCTATTATGATGATTGTGTTGGTGGCAAAAAAAATTGGTAAAATTTAATTCTGTGTATGCCAGAATGTAATAATTGTATTCATAAAAAGAAGATATGCAAGATTAAAGATAATATAAATAAAATTTAATAAGTAATAAAGATTTAATAAGATTTATCTACATTCTAAAAGTTTATTGGTGTTGAACTTTAATAGAATTTATTCTTTTAAAGTATCAGTTTAGACTTCTCAGGAGAAATTTCATTACTACTCTTAAGGCAATGCTAGTTCTGCAATAAGCATAAGCTTTTACTACTACCAGCATCTCATCCTGAAATGAAAAGGATTCATCAAATTTATATAGTTAAAAAATATACAACATGAAATTAATAAAATACTGAGAAAATATTTGTAATTTATAAGTTTTTGTACTATCTTTAAACTATGAAAATATGATTCTTAAATATACATCATAAAAAACTTAGCATTTTAAATAAAAAATTTTAAATAGTATTTTAAGGCTTTACAGTATTCTCTATTCCCCTAACTTCTTCAGACATATTTGCTTTTTAAAATTTTAATCCTTTTAAAATAAAATTTGATTTTAAATTTAAGAAACATTTTAAAAATCACTATTTCAATGAAAAGTTTAAAAAATTGAGCTTGCTTTATAAAGTTCCACAAAAAATTGTTCACATATTTTCCTTATATTAGTCAAATATAGTAGTATCCCCTTTTCTGATTTTACTTTCCACAGTGTAAGTTACTGGTGATCAATTATGATCTGAAAATATGAAAGAGAAAATACTAGAAATAAACAATTCAGTGGTTTAAAATTATGTATTATTTTACAGATAGTAAAATTTCATCTCCTTTGGTTCAGTCCACCTGGAACATAAAGAATCCCTTATTCAGGGCATTTACATTACAATATAGTATTTACAAATACTACACACCCATTAGTCATTTTGTAGCCATTTGAATTATCAATCAACTGTCATAGTATTGCAATGGCTATGTTCAATTAAATCTTATTTTACTAAATAAGGTCCTCAAAGCACAAGAATAAGGATGATGGTAATTTTATTACAGTATGTCATAATCTATTTTATTATTATTGTTAATAGCTTATTCTGCTTAATTGATAAACTTTATCATACATATGTAGAAAGTATAGGGGGGAAAACATGGTTTATATAGGGTTTGGCACTATCTGCAGTTTCAAATACCTTAGAGTCTTGAAGGTAACCATGGCAGGTACAGGTAAAGAAGTACTACTATAGTTTCTGGGTAAGGTAAAAAATGTTTAAAGAATCAGTGTAAAGATTGTGTTTGTACCCAAGTATGAAGACTGTATAATATATCTAGTGTCTAGTTAAATTTTATTATTAGACAAATAATGAATAGTTTTTCATATCCCCTAAATATTACAAGGAGCATGCATATGCCAAAATTACTCACTTTTTAAGTAGAATTCAAATGTAATTAGGTATGTTGGTTCTGTTATATTTAGTTTTGTTTTGCTAAATCTGGTAACCTCAGACCCAATTAAATCTATTTAACTATTTTTTTTAATATTTATTTTTTTAGTTGTAGTTGGACACAACACCTTTGTTTTATTTATTTATTTTTATGTGGTGCTGAAGATGGAGCACTCTATTGCTGAGCCACACCCCCAGCCTGAAAATGCATCTTTCTAGATTCATATTTAAAAAAGACAAAATTACCCTTTGCTTTGATTCTCAAAATGTATTTTTCCCACTCTCAGAGTGTTTTTACAATTACAAGTATTCATACTGTTGGATCTAACCACTATGTCCAAATTAAAATGTGAAAACATAGAAAGCATATTTATAAGCTGGGGACCTGTCTCATTTGCACGTATGAGGACCTGGGTTTGATCCCCAGCACCATGAAAAGCAAACAAAAAGCAAACAAAAAAGAAAACAAAAAGCATATTTACTTATAAAGAAACATGTTGATTGTTCAATTCTGGAATGCATAAATAAAGCACTAAAAGAGAATATAGTCTGTTCTTTAAAAACAAAGATCAGTGTGCTACAATTTGTTAAACTATTCTAATTTGTTTAGTGATTTGGTCAGTTTAATTAATCTAATGTGCTGAATAACTGTAATCATCAAATACATCAAATATGTCCATTATTAACTCAAAAGGTGCAGGAGGAATGGACTTGATTTGGGAATAATTCATCAAGAATGAGAAATGTTAGGAAAGTTTAATTTAATTAAATATGAGCCAAAATCAGAAAGTAACTAATTAAATATTTATTCTTACATCATATGTACTCACATTTTGGTCATATATAAAAACTAAGTTTTACTCACTATTTCTTTTTTGAAGTAACAAAACTACTCTTTCTCAGTTTTCCTTTTATAAAACACCTATCATAAGTTTCAAATAATAATAAATAAAAAATACTAACATGACTATATAATATCAAAAGCTATTACAGATACTAAGAAATAATTCTAATATCTTTGACTATAATACAGAGGATAGCATTAAAAAAAAATCTGGACTCATGCAAAACAGCATTTTGCCAAAAAAGTCAAACAAAGGGCATGCTTGCTCATCTGTATTTTGCTTTATTTTATATCAATTGAAAATCAATTTACTAAATAGTTTTTCTATTTACTGGAATAGATGTTTTGTCTTGAGTTAAATTTATATTGATTGTGGCTTAATGGCCACTGGTAGCTTGCATTCTACCAGCATAATTTTGCTGCCAGCTCCACAGACAAATTGAGTATTAATATGGAAAACAAGACAAGTGGATGAAAGGGCATAGGTGTTTTAAGCACATTTTAAGTAAAAAATTTACATTGGCTTGAGTTTAAGAGTAATATCTTAGGCCAATTACATTATTTCTCTCATTTCTTTAATAAAATTAGTTGCATATAACTCATAAAGCTTTCATATTGGCAGGGCGAAGTAAATTAAAGAATATGATTTTTTTTTAACTCAAAACAAAATTTTTGTGGATGAATGGATACAGATACTTTTTTCCAGAAGGGTAAACACTTGCAGAAGTACTCATTTTCATGTTATTTTAGGTGACTGAATCATACGTACTCTTTCACCTGGAGGACCAGGAGGGCCATCACCTCCCGAAGTGCCCTAGAAGCAAAAAAAAAAAAAAAAAAAGAGAGAGAGAAGAGAAAAGAAAAAATCAGTTTTAATTCCTTGTTATGGAAGCCTCCAGAAAAGGAATTTGCAACAAAGATCATTTGAAACAAGTGCCAACAATACCTTTGGGCCCGGTTTCCCAGTGGGACCTCTTGCACCTCTGGAACCTCGAGGACCCTGCATATGAGAGCAAAACATGAAACTGATCTAATTCCAAGCAAATCCAAAGGCACAGAAACATTATATTGAAAAATTGAATCACAAATGAAAATTACTGTTTTAAATAAAAGCACTCACCGTTGGACCACGCTGACTCCTCGGGCCTGGTTTGCCAGCAACTCCCTGCCAAAAACAGTTCAAACCGTTTCCATGTGCTGTATACCACAGTAAATTATGAAGTCTGGCGTTGAAATATGGTTTCTCATGCAAGGACACTGACATTAGCTAGTTCAGATAAAACAATTAAATATCATACCCGTGCACCTTTCTCCCCATTGGCACCTGGAAACCCAGGAAATCCAGTGGAACCCTAAAATAATAAAAAATAATAAACAGTGAATATGATAACTTAAACTAGCAGGTCAAAAGATGTGATTATTTTGGAAAACAGAAATTCTGACACAGCTGGTAATACTTAAATAAAAATATAATTAAAATCATATATAAGTTTAAAGGGACCACATGAGCTCCACTTATGTATTTGAAATTGAACTTACAATGACATCTGAAATCCTGGAAGCATTGAAAGCATGAATTAATAAAACATGTTTTAGTATTTAACTTCAAAAGTCAAATAATTAATAAAAAATTATAATTCCTATTATAAAAAAGCAGTCCAATTTTGTGTAAAATGTAATTTTAACTTCATAGTCTACATTCTTGCTTTGACTCTAAAGAAAAATCCTATTTTCATAAGCATGACTAGTCAAACATTAAAACAGAGGCTTTATGAAGATGTTTTTCCTGAATTAACATTATTGTATCCATATGTATATCATTTCAGCTGAATATCTGTGTACTTTTAGAACTTTATAAGTCATACAGGCTGGCCACCTTTCCTCCATGTTTTCTACTTGACCCTTGAATGTGACTACCAAACAAAGCAAGGTACTGAACAATCAAATACTATGTTTAATATTCCAAAGATAAAAATTCAAGGTTTCTGTCTGCCACACACCAGTTAAGTAAGTTGCATACATTACTTATCCTGTTTGAGTGTGATTTTTTTTTTTTTTTTTTTTTTTGCAAAATGAGGCCAGTAACACATATTTTACAGGTATTTTGAAAGTGAAGGGAGATTGGAATAAAGGAATGCTGAGTTACAATAATAATTAATGATAACAACATATAATACAATGATCATTTTAAATGCAATAAATACACTGAAACATTATTTCATTTAGGCCACACATGACCACATTTTACAGATAAAATATAATATAATCTCCAATATTAAAATTCCTCCTTTTGACCTTGTGTATAATCTCAGATTTTTCATCTTGTCAGATATTTCTTTAATCAAGACTGAGACCAGTCTCCTCATAATTGAATAAGGAAATACAGATCAAGGTTCAAATCATTTTATTTACTATAAGTCCCTGGAGATGGCTGGAGGTTTTCTAAATATTTGCCTTTCCTGTTTAGACCACTGTATAATTAGGTTCAATAATGTGTAAAGTCTCTAGCAGATAGGAAATATAACTAAATCTCCTTTGACTTAAACAAATTTTGTGGGTTTTGGAATCAACTGACTTGTACTGACCTACACTAAAACAATTATTCTCCAACTGGTAAGTGGTCCCTCTGTCTGAGAATAATCTAATTATTGCTGAAAATATGAATTGGCAAGTCACACTCCATATCTACAGAAATTAAAACACACAGTCTGATAGAAGGTCCAAGAATCTGCTCATTCAACAACCTCTTCAGGCGGTATGTACTTTAATGTTTGAGAATTCTTGGAAGCTGTTTCTTAAACATGTACAGTAAGAACAGGCAAGTATGAAATATTACCTATATGCAGAAAGAAGATAACTATTTAGCTTTATTCCAAATTTGAAAGTGATGAATATTACATTCTTAGTAGGGTGAATTCTACTAATTTCTTCCACAAGTGCTATTAAAGTAAATCAGGAAAATTGTATGTAAAGACCTAAGGCAGTTGATGGTTAAAATAATAACCCACCACTTATCAACATATTCTGATTCATGACTTTAGAGTCAACTTCTGTTCAACCTAAAGACAATTGTTAGACATGAAATTTCCACATACTAGCGGAACAGTCTCAACTAATTATATTTTGTGAAGGGCTTTTGAAGCTTCTTTCCTTTCTCTACAGAGAATCAGATAAAGGTGCATCTAATAGAGTTTTTTTTTTAATTGGTTGTTCAAAACATTACAAAGCTCATGATAAATCATCTTTCATACATTTGACTCAATTGGATTATGAACTCCCATTTTTACCCCAAATACATATTGCAGAATCACATCGGTTACATCTAATAGAGTTTTACGGTATGGCTATTTCAGGAATTTGACAAGAAAATATAAAAATTTATTTTCATTAAATTTTACCTGGGAACAAATATTTAGTTCTGTCTTGACTTGACCAGATAACTAATCATATTAATAAATACTAATTTAAGCAAATTGTTCCCATAGATCAATTTATTTTCAAATGCATTTATTTTTTACATGGTTTCTGCTCTAGGAAGTCAGTGGGAAATAAACACAAAGAGTCCGATCCACAAGTTAAGCAGTTTATAATATATGAGGATAGTATCTTTATTTTCCTGTATAAGGACTTATCAACAAAATACAGACTCTGTAAAAAGGCATCACCTGCTTTTAGATAGAAGAAACAAAAAAACAAAAGAGACGACAATGTCAAAGACTAATGGTAAAATTATATCAGTTAATAAAAGTGAAACTTTCAAAATTATTTAAAATGCCATTTGAATTGTTAAAGTATACTATCCAGAAAGAGATTTTACAGTTTGAAATAGCTATCATCTTAAAATACGATGGTGTGACTTTTGAATTCCCATTATGGTTTATATTGCTACAAAGACACTGTATAAATTAAAGTGTCTAATTATAGTCCTTAAATTGCTTCAAAGAGATGAGCAATCAAATTTCACTCTTAATATAATAAAGACTTAATTCCATTCAAAATTTATTGGCTTCCACATAGAAAAAAAAGTGAGGCTATCTTTGATCTTTAATGCACCCATAACTTTTGTTTTAGAAATGAGAAACCCAAAAGTTCTTTGATCATAGAAAAAAAATTTAGTTATGCAGAAAAGAAATATAAAAAATAAAGGCCAATATTTCAGACATTTAAGTTATCGAATTAGAAATACGTTTGATTCCTCTAGGAAGAAATATTTCTATTTAGTCATTCTGTTGCATTTTTCTAATAAAAAGAATTCAAAGAATACTAAGCAAAGAAATGACTTAGAAGAAACAAAAGTAATCAGAATTTCAGATAAACTCATAAAATTGTGTTCATTCAAGTAATGTTATGGCAGTTTTCTAAGTATTCAAGTCAAAACAAAACAACACCACAATTGTAATTCAGCCTAGTAAATAGATCAAGAATTCATGAAGCGTAAGGCCGTTTATTCTGCAGTGAATAGTTTCTTACAATATTTGTGAAAAAATGTTGACATTTGAAAGAAAGGTAACTGTCAGAGCAATATATTAGAGATAATATTTAAAAGGTCAAAATAATTATTCAAAATAACTATTCAAAATTTCAGTGTATTAGAAAACATTTAAATGATACTTGTATTATTTTTAAATCATAAATTTTATGAATCTTATTTTAGAAAATATTATATGTGTTTCTTATTAAAAATTATAAGAAAAATCAAGACAAGCCTAAAATAGTGTCATCACTAGACAATGAGTTATACAATTGCATGTAGTCTACCTTTCACTGGGGGAGGGACATTTCTGTCTCACCCTAGTTATCTGTGAAATGATTAATAAATATATGTTAATTGTATAATAGAATATTATACAATCAGGATTCTCCTTTTCTACTTTATGCATTATGTGTGAATGGGTCAAAATGTGCTATATATAGGGAAATAGATTAATATAGAGACTTTCATCTACATATACAGTATATAATGAACCCTCCAATATTAATAATCAACATTTACAAACTATCTTAATGTACCTAGTCAATGAATCAACTACAGTCTTCACTAAATTGTATGGTTAGCTGGGGAAAAATGAGTTCTGGAGATTAAAACACAATTTTAAAACCATCTTTTTTCATAAAATATTTATATTTCAAATACTCAAAAATGGGATTCAGGGGCTGGGGTTATGGCTCAGCAGTAGAGTGCTCACCTAGCACATGCAAGGCGGTGGGTTTAATCCTCGGTACCACATAAAAATAAATAAATAAGATAAAAGTATTGTGTCCAACCACGATTAAAAAAAATTTTAAATGGGATTCATGTGATATAATGGGGTTAATAGTGACCCTTCCCAAAAAATAGATACATCCAAGTCCAAAGCTCTGAAACCTGTGAATTCTGCTTTATTTTGAAGAAGGAGGAGGAGAAAAAGGAGGAGGAGGAGGAGAAAAATAAAAATGTCTGGTCTTCCTCAAATGAAATTAAGAATCTTGAAAGGAGATTGTCCTGAATTATCCAGGTGGTTCCTAATTTCAGTGGAATTAATAAGAAATTTTAATGAGAATAGAGCAGTTATTAGCAATGACATATTCTCAGAGGAAAGCTAGATATACTGCCAAGACAATGAATTCTAGTTTGGACTTGAGAAAAAATTTAGTTTTAAGACGAGCATTAACAAAGACAAATGATACATGAATCAGTAACAAAGAAGGTTCTTAGGAAAATATAAAAAGTTTAGAAAATAATTATCTGCAGCACATTTTTTAAGTTATGTGAGCTTCTTTAGGAAGTTCATAAAACCAACTTTTAAGAAAACTTTTTTTTGTACGTAATCAATACAACCACAGCAAATAAAATTTCTATATTGATGTGGAACTATATTTTACAGAGTTGTTTTACTTGATCATCATGAAAATACTGAGAGGAAAGAAAGGCAAAGCAAAGAGATCATGTTTTCATCTCTACATTATTCTAGGCAGTAAGAAAGTGTTCACCAAATGTTCAGTTAATTAATGATCAATAAAGGAGGGTAGAAGAAGGGGAGAGAATTCAATAAAGTTCTGTGAATGATAAAATGAGAAATGAGGTTTATGTTTTAAAATGTGGACTTTCTACTCTGTCTCTTCTCCCTATTGTTGAAAACTAATAATAGTCTATAATTAAAATTCATAATGGATTGCAAATTAGAATTTAAACTAATTAATATATTTAATATAAGAAAGCCAGAGATATTTACATAAATTCTTTTATGGACATGATATTTATACTTATCTAAATGATATATTTGAATTGAAATTCCTTATAAGTGGTAAAATATCATGTAAAGTAAAATAAGAGATACAGTCACTAAATGCATTTCTTTCTAGGTCAAAATCCATTCTATATTACATGAGCCTCCAATTCTGACAGTAGTTCTATTATGGAAATAATTATGTCATTATAGGATGACCTCAGTGTAAAAAACAGTGTGGGTTTAAAAAGTAATTGTCATGTATAACTATAATTCTCTAATAAAAGCATTTTAAAATCCCTAGGTGATTTGTCTGTAAGTGAGGCAGATCCAAAATCACCCTATACCACAATCCCCATACCAGAATCACTCTGGAAACTGGATAATAAGAATATTATTGAGCCCTACCATAAGTCTAATAATCCAGAATCTCTGCAGGGGGATGAAAGATATTAACAAATGATCCAGGGGTCTTTGTATCCACTGCATTTGAGACACTGATTTTGAAACACCTGCTTTACCTGCCTCAAATGAGGATTTTAACATATTTACTGTTCTAGGTCAGCCATTTATAGGACAAAAATCAGTGAGGCTAGAGTGAATTTTACATTGTCTCTTGGACACATGTACTTATATGCTACCACAGAAGTCACTTTAACTTTACCAAACCAGTGTTATCAACCTGACCAATGTATTTTAAACAAACAAAAATGCACCCTAACACTGTCAAATAGGAATTTCTCAACATTTAATAATCTATTTTTTGGAGAGACTAATTTTAGAAGATCCAGCTTCTGTATTTTTATAATATCTAAAACATATTTTTAATATATAGGACATTTTAAAATAGTGTGTGTTTCACTGAATTATTTATTAAGACTAGATCAGAGAAAAAGTAAACATCAATATTGTTGACATAAAACCAAAGCAAGTCACATTTATGTATACTATAATATAGATATTAAAAAGCAACTTAGAAAATAGTATATATTTTTTTGAATTGTGTAAAAATAAATGATGGATTTTCAGGAAATGCTATTATTGCTACATGGTATAATTGTGAGTGCATACAACTTTAAGAATTATATTTGGATTTATTGAATTTTCCACAAAGCATGCTTTTGAAATAAAATAGTAAGTGCTGTATTTAAAAGTTCAATTGTATACCTTAATAACAAAAGTCCAATTGATGAATTTTGTATTCTTATATGCTTAATCAATATTTATTGAGAACATATTGAGTTGCAATATTTAAGCTTGGTTCTTAGATGGGGTAGTGAGTAAGACAGCCATAACTGCATGGCTTACTGTCTACAAGGAGGAGATGGGCAATTAAGATTTAGTCTGTTAGGTGACATAAGGGAAGATACCCAGGAAGGAATGAAACAAAAACTCTGAGCCCAGAGAGAAGCAATTAGGGGATGCTTCTGGAAAGCAGAGTCACCTTAACTGAAAACTAAATGTTAGTAGCTGATAGCCAAATAAAATGATGATAGCCAACTGGAAGGAAGGAATCAACCTAGTGCTTTAGGAACCTATAAGCAGTTTAACATGGCTAGTACTTACAGAAAATGTGTGTGTGTCTATGTGGGTGTGAGAGTGACTGTTGCGTGTACAGAAGGATATTAGGTTAGATGTGAGGATGGTAACGTAATCAATCAGTGACTGAATAACGAAGGACCTTGCAAATCACGCTCATATATTTGGATTATGTTCTAAGTACAGTAGAAATAGGATTTAATTATTTAAAATGATGTGATCTGATTTTTGTTTTGAAAGTTAAGTACAACTCTGATATAAAATTATGCTGAAGGAAACTAGACAGGAGGGTTAATGAGACTAATTAGGAAATGGTTACAGTATCCAGGTGAGTGGCAATGGTGATTGACACTAAGGTAGTACTGACAAAAATGAAGAAAGAGTACGGTAAGACTTGTTAATAATTGGATTTGGGGATAAACAAAACCAAACATTACATATTTACTTTTGGCTTTGTGAATTGAATAGACGCTAATGTTATTTTCAGAGGTAGAGAACATAGAAGAAAGAGTCATTTTGTGGTTGGAAGAATGAGGAAAAGGTGAAAAGTTCAGCTTGGAACATTTTAAGCTTGAGGTGCCTATAAGATATCCAAATGGAAAAGTCCAGAGGGCATTTGGACCAATTTGCTGCTTTGGGTAAAAGCATTGATGTGGGAGGCAATACATCACAAGCTGATAGAAGCCATGTATACTGATTTAATCTTCTCTAAAGTACATAGAGTGAAAGAAAGCCTAAGACTTAACTGTGATGCCTAATGCACACTAGAAGAGCCTTTAAAGGAAACAGGGACAGCAACCCATAAGGAAGAAATAAGTGAGACAAGCCTGCTGATGTAAAATGAACTCATGGAGAATTGATATGGCTCAATTGTTGAAGAGTCCTACATGGTGAATAAAAACAGAAAAATACCAGTTTTGCAGAAACTGTCATTGCTTGTGTTAATGAAAGAAATTTTTAGTCATATGATAAGAACAGAAGCTGATTTTCTCAAGTCTGGTACAAGGCCATTAGCAACAGGAATTGCCATAGAGCTGAAGCTCTGGGTTTGCCAAAGTGAAAGAAATCTAAAAATCAAGTCAGCTGTAAGGCAAAGGCTTTTTCAATGCAGCTGTTCATTCTTTAAGGAAGGATCTCTCCCAGTGTTATGTTCATTAAGGAGGCTCCACAACAAAAGGAATCTCTCTGAACCTTAACCATGACAGCTTTCAAAGAAAGATTTTTCAGTTTGCTTGCTTTCTGTTTCATTCAAGACCCACAATCATAGGTCTCAGTAGATTCCAGGATAAACCATACATTGTACTGAAATTCAACCCTTCCTAAAATAATGTCAAGTGCAACCGCCCATGGGGAGTGTCTTTTGCACTTGGCATGCCTTCTAACCTTCCCTAATGGCAAACCTGAATTGGCCCCAACCTGGGATTCAGGGTATTTCAATGCAATGATTCTTCTAAGGGAGAAAGACCATGGTTCCACTATTCTTACAATGGCAAGTCTCTCTAGCTTTCAGGTAAAGATTTGGCTGCAAATACTCTTGAGAGAGAAGCACTGACTAAGAGCACTGACCATGTAAAATCTGAGATCTTGGAATGTCCAAGTATCCCGACGTACTCTTTTCAGGAAAATTAAAATGCAGGTGTCCACATTTTTCTGTGCTTTCACTATTGCACTTTGCAGACATTGCAGTTTATACTAATTGACCTTTCATGGTAACCCTGCATTGAACAAGTCTATCAACATCATTTTTCTAACAGACTGCACTCATTTTGTGTGTATGGGTCACACTTGGGTTATTCTCACACTATTTCAGACTTTATTATTATATCTGTTAGAGTGATCCATGATCAATGATCTTTGATGTTACTATTGTAACTGGTGGTGGTGTGCCACCAACCTCTTTCATATAAAATGACAAACAAAATTGATGAAAATGTGTGGGTTTTGACTACTCTAACTACAGTCATTTTCCTGTCTTCGTCCCTCTCCTTGGATCTCCCTATTCCTGAAGACACAACAATTTTGGAGTTAGGTCAATTCATAACTTTGCAGTAGCTTCTAATTGTTCAAGTGAAAGAGTCACATCTCTCACTTCAAAAAATTTTTTTTCATTTGTTCTTATTAGTTATACAGGACAATATGATGTATTTTGACATATTATACATATATGGAGTATAACTTCTCATTCTTCTGGTTGTACATGATGTAGAATTACATTGGTCATGTAATCATATATGATACAGGATAGTAATGTCTGATTAATTCGACTATCTTTCCTATTACCATTTCCCCTCCCTTCCCTTCATTCCCCTTTGTCTAATCCAAAGTACTTCTATTCTCTACCCCTGCCCATTGTGAGTTAGCATCCACATATCAGAGAAGACATTTGGCCTTTGTTTTTGGGGGAAATTGGCTTATTTCACTTAGCATTATATTCTCCAGTTCCAATCATATACTGGCAAATGCCATAAATTCATTCTTCTTTTCGGTTGAGTAATATTCCACTGTATATATAAACCACATTTTCTTTATCCATTCTTCTGTTGAAGGGTACCTATGTTGGTTCCATAGCTTACCTATTGTGAATCAAGCTGTTATAAACATTGATGTGGCTGTGTCACTATAGTATGCTGAATTTGAGTCCTTTGGGTACAAACAGAGGAGTGAGATAACTGGTATTCTGAGGAACCTCCATACTGCTTTCCATAGTAGTTGCAGCAATTTGCAGTACCATCACAATGCATGAGTGAACCTTTTCCCCCACATCCTTACCAACATTTATTGCGACTTGCATTTTTGATAATTGCCATTTTGATACCTCTCATTTTTGGTCAAAAGTGAGAAATCAAAAGCTTAGCAAAGAAGACATTTTGAAAGCCGACATAGGGTAAAAAGAGATGCCATAATCTTCCCTTTTTCTGTGCATAGAGTTATTTGAATATATCAAATGTTCAAGTCTATATTACTTTTTGTACTAGAAAAACCACGTTATTCTACACTAACTTGTCCAGGTAATAGCAAAAAGTAATTTTTAAAGGCATATTTAGTATGATTGGATGCATTCATAGCACAGCTACAAATCTTTCAAAGTTGTTATAAACCACACAAAACTACTTCCTTGTGACAGTTTGTTGAACATTTAAATGGAAATTGAAAAACCTAAGCTATCAATTTCATTTCAGCTAGCAATTCTACTGAGCTTAAAAATCTAAAATTCCATAGTGCTGTGAAAATACCAACTATCAAAAATATATACAATTAAATTACAATCTTTAAAAAATCTACATTGTTTTCAAACATCTACCTGGCAAAACATACATTTCTTTTGTAAAATCATTTAATGTTCTACAATGCGCCATGTAATCTGGATAATTTTCAAATCACTCTTATGTTCCTCCTGAGTTTAAGATGTAGATATCTAAACATAAAATTGCTCATTTCTCCTCCAGGTCTGATTCTCAGACAGGAGGTTTCCAGTCTGACACTACTCCACTGAAATTGTCATGGTCACTGAGAGAAGGTAACTAATTGTCTTATTCGAACTTTCTCATACCCACTCCTGTTCTTTTCCCTTACTTTAGCTCTTTTGGTTTCTGTTAAATCCTGTCTGATAAATCCTGACTTTAACCTTTGTAGCCTTTTTTTTTTTGCCCTTAACAGCTCATTTTTATGTGCTTTCCTTTTCTCTTTTTGTATTCATTTTTCTCCCTCTTCTCTCCTTTCAATTCAAAAATAAAGCTCTAATTAAGGACTCAATTACTACTTCTATAAACTCCTCTTGTGTAAATGTCATCTTCTTTCTTGATATTCTGCTTCTAGAAATGAAGCATAATGTTTTCCCTTTTTTTTTAGGAAGGCACTTGTTTTCTACCTTTAATCGTTGGCAACCTCTGAGAAGCTGCATAAGAAAGTTAATAGGCTTGGGTTTTCGACCCAGGCCGAATGGCATTCCAATCCTGACGTCATCAGTCATTACTTTCCTCACCTTCTGGTAAACTTAGTCTGTCTTCATCTCACTGTCGCATTTGTAAATATCTGTTACTGATGTTTGATGCGAAGATCAAGAAGACTAAAAATAGGACACAGTGCTTAACATTAAGGTAGATATGTAAAAATGGCAGATATTATTATCTCTGATATCAACCTTCTATCATTCTCAAAAACTGTTGATTAACTGTCATTAGTCTTCTCCTTATTGTTTCCACTAGAGTATGCACTCTCTAAGAGTATGAAATCTGAAGTTTCTGCAGACTAATGCAATACTTGCTCATTAAATAGGTGTGCCTTTAAAGTTTACATTTTTTCCTGATGATTTTCTCTCTCTCCCTCCCTTCCTGCTTCCTAGTACCATGGTCCTGAGCTGCTTTTTTCCACCACACTCTTCTACCATGGTGTTCTGCCTCACCTCAAGCCCCAAGGAATAGAATCAGCTGTCTGGGAGACCTCAGAAAACCATGTGCCCCCCAAACACACTTTTATTCTTTAAAAATGTTCTTCTTAGGTCTTTTGGTCACAAAAGTAAAAAAGCTGACTAAAATAAACTGTTTCTTTGGTGTTTAGCTCTGAGTTTCTTACATATTTTGGATGCCAATTCCTTTACAGTGTACAATTTACAAATATTTTCTCCGATTCTGCAGGTTTTCTCTAAATCTTGTTGATTATTTCCTTTCCTATACAAAGGCTTCTTAGCTCAGAGTTATCTCATTTGTCTATTTCCACTTTTGTTGCAAATGGTTTGGGGTCCTATCTAAAAAAAAATGATTGTTACTCCAAGTCTTTCCCCTATTTTCTAATAATAAATTTTATGGTTTTAGGCTTAAAATTTAGGTCTTTAATCCATTTGATTATTTTCAATGTATTTGCATTTGCGTATTCAATTTTGCCAGTAAGATTTAGTGAAGAAACAGCCTTTTCTCTATTGTGTGTTTTTCATACCTTTGTCAAAAATCAGTTGACTGGATGTGCAATATGTTCTGATGTCAGGTATTTTGAGGCTTCCAGTCTTTGTCTTTTTGCTCAGAATCACCTTGATTTTTCTGCATCTTTTGTTTTATAGGAAATTTATATATTTTTTGTTTTGTTTGTTTTCTGCAAAGAAAATCATTGGTGTTTGATAAGTATTGCATTGAATCATCATTTTGGGTAGTATGGGTATTTTTAGCAATATTGACTCTTTCAATCCATGAACAAGGGATATATTTTCATTTCTTTTTTTAATCCTCTATGAGTCCTTTCATCAGTATTTTACAGTTTTCATTGTAGAGATTGCTCACTTCCTCAGTTAAATTTATCCCTAAATATTCTTTCATACTTATTTTAAATGGGATTGCTTTCTTAGTTTCTTTTAAAGCAAGTTCATTGTTTCCATATAGAAATTAAACATTTGACTATATTCCAGAATGTCAGAGAATGAGCTGGTCTCTTTAGCATCATTTCTCCTGGCTTATGTCAGCCACACTGTGAGAGAATAATGAATTAAAAACATATATGCATGTTATATAATACACCTTATAATTTTAATTTTGATTCGAGAATAACTAGAATTACATTTTTATTGTTAAAACTGTCTCATGATAGAGGAAAAAATAAACGCCAATTGAAGAAATTATTTCTATCACTGTAGACATTTGATAGAATAAAATCTTTCAGGAAAGTTTTGGCATTGCCTTTAATAATAGTTATATAAATGACATTAATGAATTTTAAAAAGACTCAGTTATTAAATGGACAATTATTTTATATTCTTAGCCATGCTTGTATTTAAATTTTCCTATAGCATAATACTTTAACTGGATTATGAAATTAACAAATCTTCTCCCTTCATTTTCATCAGTTTAGATGTCAATGTACAATTTCATTCTAATTATAATTTCATTGTGGTAAACTTAAGTTACTGTTAAACTATAATCTGAAGATTCAGAAATTTTATATTTACTAATAATTACAAATACTTTTATGCTCAGCATGTTATTTGTACAAATTAGTTTTCAGGCAATAAACTAAATCTCCTCCCATATTCAGTTAAATGATGGTTTAAAGCTAATTACTAAGTTTTAATTTAATTTGGGGCTATCTTTCATATATTAGAGCATAAGTTAAGGCATCATTTATGATGCATGTTGAAAAATGCTCAGAAAAAATAGTCATATATTCCTCGTTTTTGCTATAAGATACTATATAATTTGAGTTAAGCCCTTAACTATATAAAAATGAGAATTCTGTGTGCAAAAATAAAACATGAGAAATAACAATTTAATTTAAATAATGAAGAACAGTGTCAATATGTATATGCTAGATTTTATCATATGCTAAATAGCTTTTCACATTTTAAAAGTATGCGTCAGCAATTACCATACTGTGATTTATGACCTTTACATTAAAATTGTTTCTGTACTGTTAGAAATACTGAAGTGTTGCTGGTGAGACTGCAAATTGGTGCAACCACTATAGAAAGCAGTATGGAGATTCTTCAGAAAACCTGGAATTGAACCACTATTTGACTTGGCTATCCCACATCTCAGTTTATACCCAAAGGACTTAAAATCAGTCAATAATGCAGCCATATCAATGTTTATAGCAGCTCAATTCACAATAACTATAGAACCCCTCGACTTAGAGTTCATTAGTATTTTACCATCTCTATTCTCATAGAATGAAGAAAGGTATTGATACATCTTTAAAGTCCTAGCCATGACATGGGCATAGAAACAGGAAATGTGATTTTTTTTAATACTCCGAGATCAAACAATGATGAGATATTCAATAAATAAGAGGGTTGAAGATAGATACCAAAGGGCCTCAAAGGTGGAAGAATGGGCCAAAATTTACCATCAGAAATTCAGGGAGCAGAGCAGTACAAAGTCTGCCCTCAGGAAGAACCCAAGGGGATTGCTCTGGGGACCAATCAGGGACCCTTCTCTCATCTGGGAGAGTCGCTACCAAGGGCAGGGATCTGGGAGGAGTGGGTCTCAGGCATGCAGGGTGGATTTAGGGAGGAGAATTCTTCAGGAGCCACTGCAGGCTCCAGGGACACAGCAGGGAGCTGAGCGGATGTTGGGGATCTTCAGTGAAGGTCAATTGCTAACTTCGTAAGGCTAACAGTTAGCTCCCTAGTTAATGAATTCCTCAGCACATCCTTCTTGAACAACTGCTCCATGCCAGGCACTGAACAGGAATCCACGGATCTCCCAGGGTCACAGGTGAGTAAAAGAGGGGCACCTAGAGTCTTGCTGGGAGGCTCCCTGGTAGACAGCCGGTGCCAACTGATGCTACATGTAAAGGGAAACACCAACTTATTATGCATGCATTTCTTTTTAGATAAGTGTGATGTGGGCCAATGCTGGCTTTGCCCACGGTCTGGAGGACAGGGAGTCAGTCTGGGGAGCCATGCTGAGGAATTAGCAAACTTCAGCACATGCAGGTGGGGCGCTGTGTGGCTGGAGCAGGGAGGAGGCTAAGCCTCCAGAACAGAGGCCACCATGGCAAGGCAGCTCCACCATTGTCAGGGACTCTGAGGAGCAGCTCTCAGGCCAGCAAATGGAAGTTTCTGGAAGGCAATCTTGGTCTATTGTAAGGAAGAACGTTTGCTTTTTAAAAATCCTTCTCTTAAAATCATACTTTTCCCCAAGGGATCTCAACTTCCTCTGCTCAGCTGGTGACACTGGCATTGGAGCCAGTCCATTGATGGGTGGGTGGCAGATGAGGAGTCTCTAGCTTCTCATCCCCTCAGGCTCCACAGCTCTAAGAGGAAGCTCTGAAGAAGGTTTGTTTGGGTATGGATAACTTTTGGTCAAGGCGTCTTTTTGGCTGGGCATTTGAAAGCTTGTTCACCTCTGTGGAGTGAAAGGGACCATCCCCTGTCAAATGAGTCTGTGGCATCAGCCCTCAATGTTCATATAACATTTGGGTAAAACCAAATTACGTTCTTGTGTGCCTCTGCATATGCTGATTTAATCCTTTAAGATGCCCTGGGGGCAGGGATGGGGGACACCACACTTGAGGTAGCATGGCCCTGGTCAGGCCATGGGTCAGGTTCCTAGAAGCTGACCGTGTACCAGGCTCCCCTCTGGGCCAGCACACAGGGGAGTCAGGAGAGGTGTCTTCTGTCACTTTCTTCCTCCACACCCTCCTTCTCTGACTCCTTTATAATTGTTCTCTCTGCTCCTGCAGTACCATGCATCGCTGATGTTTGCTGGCTATTTAATCTCATTTTATGCAGCATTTTATATTTTCGTGCTGGTTTGGTGGTGCACGCCTGGAATCCCAGTGGCTAGGGAGGTTGAGGCAGAAGGATCATGAGTTCAAAGCCAGCCTCAGCAAGCACGGGGCGCTAAGAAATTCAGTGAGACCCTGTCTCTAAATCAAATATAAAGAGCTCTGAACTACACATTTTTCCCCTGAGTTTCTGTTCAAGGACAAAAACAGCAAACAGACTATGATGTGATAGCTAAGTTGAAAATGTAGAAATCCCTTTTTACATTTAGCTTGTAGGCATTTTCATATTCTCTTTTGTAAATCTTTGTAAGCATATGTCACAAAAGAAAAAAGACTGTCTCCTACTAAATCACAATACCATATCACACCTAGTCAAATGAGCAGTAATTTCAAATTATCATCTCATATCCAGAGCATGGTGAAGTTTCCCTAGTTGTCCCAAGTATTTACAGTCAGTTATTCATTTATTTTACACAGGACATAAGGCAAATTCATCCATCACATTTGGTCATATATCTGTAGTCCCTTTTGATCTAAAATAATACCCTTGTTCTCCCACCACACCTCCATCATGTTTATTTTATAGGGAGAACAGGAGAGTTGGATTTGAGAATTTCTCAAATTGTGGATTCATCTTACTGTTTTTCGAATGTCACTTAACTTGCTCCTCTGTCTTGCTCATTTCTGTAATGTGAAATCAGGTCCAGTATCAGCAGATCTGTGTTAAACTCAATTTTCTGGGTTCAAATTGACTCTTGGGGTGAGCACCTACTGTGCCAGTAAAAAGAAGTAGCTGGTGAGTCTAGAAGACACAAAAAGTGCAAGGGTTCCTGATCTGTGCAGGAAGTTTGAACAACAGGCCTATTCTTATGATGACTCCCCATTAAGACATCATCTGAATTTACCAGGATGTATGAGGAACCTCTTCTCTCTCATTGACTGGCTCCTCTTCTCTCACATTGATTGGCTATGCAAAGACCAGATCCCTTATTTGCTCAGACAGTGTATTTGTTTATAGCGGAGTTTGCATTACTAGAAAAAAACTGGGGCTTTCTCTTTCAGTCAAATGAGGGGTGCTTCCTCTTCTCCACCAAGTCATAGTGTATTCAGCACTAGTGTGCTCTATTATTATTCTAAATGTCAATATTTCTGTTACAGACTCTCTCAAGCTACACTCTGTGGTTGCCCTATGGCCTTTACCTATCATGAAGATACACACATATTGATTTGATTTAATATCCTGGAGCAACATGTAAATGTTGAGTGCATCTAATCTGATGTCTTGGGTGTTTCAATTATTATGCAATAAATGAAGAAAGAAGGAAGTAGAGAAAGAAAGGGTAAAAAAAGAAGGAAAGAATAAATTGGTAAAGAATCAAGAAAATTCTTTTCCCTCTGAAAATGGTTAAGACATGCAGAATAGACATGTCTGTTCAACATAGCCAAGGTCAGCTTTCATATGACCTCAGGGATCACCCATAGTCCAGTGCTAAGAGCAGTCCTGCCTTAGCTACCAGGGTAGAAGTGCCCCTTCTCAACACAGAGAAACAGTTCCTCCAGGATATTCAGAATAGTTTCCTTCTGTATGTTCCCACTAACTTCCCTAGATTAGATGATACTTATCCTGCCCCCTTTAAAGACTCTTGGAGGAGAGATTCAGGAAAATCCTCTTGTAATGCCAAAGGGGCCTTGAAGATCAGCAGGGAGTGGCATTGCCACACCAAGGTATTACATCTGAAGTACCCAGGGTCAAGAGCCTAGGATCCTGAAAGGCAGTGTTGAAATGCTGTAAAAATATAACTTACCCAAGGAACAAATCACTTGGAAATTAAAATAAAATACATATTGGCTTCCAACTCTACTGGTTTCAGAGGCTCAAATGTTGTCTTGAAGCCCCCAAACCACTGCCTCTACTCAATCTTTGGTATCTTTTGCAATGACTTTGTTCTTAGGCACACTGGGTTCATGTTTTAGAAAAGGTGGTCACCAGAGACTTCAGACTTCAATCTTACAGCCATGTGGGACATGATTATCCCTCCTTCAATACCTACTGTAGCAATAACAGTGGCTGTGCTTGGATGAGTGACAAACTATCACCTGAGCCAATTGCTGTGGAAGCTTATTAACGCAGTTAATCCCATTGATATTCAAAGAAGAAAAGTTTTCAATCATCTTGGTAAACTTCAGTTCATATAAAATGCATATGCATTTCAGATTAACAAAAATATTATTAAGCAAAATGAGAAATGTTTCATGTTATAAGAATAGCTAACTTTAATTAATAGTAGCCTTTTATTTGACATTGAAAAATTAGAAGCACCTACATTAAATTCTAGAACAAAAAATATTTTTACAGCACATTGAATTAGACACAAAATAAGAAGCAGTAGAAAGGCTGAGAATCACTATTGTTATTTTCAGACTACATAATTACACAGATGGAAAGTATAGAATAGCCTGTAATTGTCATTATTTTTCTATTAAAATAAGAAAATATCTTGAAATTAAACTAAACCTGAAAGAATTTGGAAGGCATCCATTGCCAATGTGAAGAGTTTTAGAAAGGTTTGAAGTACCAAAACTTGGTAAAACACTCCAAATCTGTTTAAGCTCTATAAAAAGCTTCTTGATTTATTGGTGCAAGAATTTAATTAAATAAGTTGTACTTCCAACTAGAAGTACAAACATTCTCTATATTTCTAAGCCAAAGAACTAATATTTGTATAAATATACAATTTTCTGGGCATTTTTAAGATCTTTAAAATGACAAAAGACATATTTTATTGTGTTAATGTTGTGATTTGGGATATTGGTGTAACTTAATTGAAATATTTCATACTTATATCCCAAATATTTAAACTGATGATGGATCTAGGAAAATAGAAAAGGCAGTATAATAATTCCTGTAAGTTTTAAGATTCTTTTCCTTTACTTTCTTACACCTCATTATATCCATATGTAAACTTAAGGCAAAATATGTGTCCTTGACCTCACTCCAAACCCCTCTTCCTGATAAACACACCTTGGCTAGTGTCCCATAGAATTTTCCATACTTTCCTTTAGGCTTGTTTATACTGTGGTTTTGCTCATAAATAGTGCATTCATCAACCTACAACACAGCAACCCATTAAAAAAGATTGGGTTTCTTCTAAAATATATATAAAAAATACACATATGGTACTTTCACTATAAGGTGAGTAATAAAAGAAACTTGGCAGACAAGCTATTTCCAAAACTGTGATTATAAATATGAAAAACAAAATTCAATTAACTGTAGTCCTTGGAATTTATATTTGGTTATTAAGTAGTATGCATGCATGTACAATTATACTGATTGTCAAGGTATATTTATTTATTTTAAGAAGATAAAAACTACAAACATTTTATCATTGTATCACTGAAACAAGAGAAGGGACTGACCTTTAAAAGTTCCAGTTCCTTTTCCAGGCTCCTTCTCTGAAGTTCTAACTAGGTTAAGTCAACCGAAGGCTAAACTTCTTCCCTCTTTCACTGGTGTCTCCAACAGGAGCTGCTTGTCTTCTGTGGCTCCAGCCTACACTGAACAAGGCTGCCAGCTCCTGCCTGGGAACACTACTCTGCACTGCAGTAACGGTCTTTTCTTTGATTCCTCTGGTCTAAGGGTGAAAACAACTTTCTGCGCCTAATCCCTAGTTTCCCTCATTTCCTCTTCCCTGTTAGCTCTTCAGCCTCTTCCACTAGCTATATTACCTCACTGGAATTCTGTTTTAGACTCTGAATGATATTTTGTTTGCTGAATGGACTCTGACTGACACATATATGCAATGTATTCAGCAGTTCTAGGCTTATATTAGAAACATATACTAATAAACTTGTACTAATAATGACCTTAACTTATCCATTTAAGTTAAGGTCACAGTTCCATTTTGCTCAAAGTAGCTCAATGGATTTTTCTATGGTTAGTACATCATATTTTCTTGATTGAAGCTCCTTTGGCCAAGTAACAGAAATTCCTTCTTATTAGCTTCACCCATAAAATGCATAGGTAGAAAGGTGGGATGATCTAATCGAAAAACCCAAAGGTAGGAAATACAACAAAAAACTTGTAATTGTGACATTATGTATTAGCTAAGTGGCTTAAAACAACCATTCATTGTCTCAGTTCTGAATGCTACAAGTCAGAATCAAGGTGAGAAGGATTTCTTTGTAGAGCATGTGATATGTGTCTTTTTTTGTTGTTGTTGTAGGTTGTATTGTTGTTTCTTTTGTTATAACACGTTGGCCAGTTGTAGGAGTGTGTGTTTGTAGTCTTCTCTGATTCTCCCTGCTCACTATTTGCCTACGACGATGTTAAGTAATTCTTGATCTTGCAGTAAAGATCGTTTTTATATAAATGAAACATAATTTTCTATGGTGTTTCAATGTTCATGACAATCATGGCTTTCCTATGAAGCATAGGAGAAACTCCAGTTGTAAACCCACTTGTTTGGAAGCAGAGACAACACCAAACACAGCGCTTCCTGCTTCTTGTATCTTCAAACTCTGGAGACTGTCTTCACACCAACTTCCTGAAAGAGATGCTTGGGATAAAAGTCATTAACATTTCTTGGGAACCTCAGAGAATCATTTTCCATTTTTCTCTCCACATGAAATAATTAGGTACTTTTCTCCACATTTAGCTGACTGAGAATTACTTTTTTTTTTTTGGGGGGGGGTGTACTGGGGATTGAACTCAGGGACATTCAACTACTGAGCCACATCCCCAGACCTATTTTGTATCCTCATTTCTCCCAACTTCTACTCTGTCAACCAGGTCCCTGAAAAATCCCAACTTCATGTCACTTCAGGCTGTTTTCAACAGTATTTTAATGAGTCTTCCTGCCTCAAGATTTTCTTCTCTTTGGTGTGCTCATTTTAGAGAACAAACAGACGTTCAAAACAAGAGGAAGCACTTTTATACTAACAGTTACATTCACTATACTTAGGAGATGGTGAATTAATATTTACTAAATGAACTAAAGAGCAATGAGGAAAGAACAAAAGGGAAAAGAAAAGAAAGGGAAGGGAGGAAGGAAGGATGATAGTTATTATCTGAGGGTAAGGTAACTGCTAAAACATACATTTCAAAATATTGGTGGCATACATAATAGTAGCTTATTTTCCTCTCAATTAAAGTACCAAATGAAAGTTCTTGATCAGTAGGAAGCTCTAGTCTTAGAGGTAATCAAGAACCCAGGTCTTGTCATCTTCAGCAAGATCTGTCTATGCAGAAAAGCCTGCAGAAAGTTTTTACTACAGAATCCTGGAAATGGTACATATCACTTTTGATCACATCCTCACAGGTTCAGTGAATACCTGTCAAGGATCCAACACAGGAAGGATGAAAAAAGGACCAAAAGGAGAGAGAACAGAGAGTTAACTCACCCAAGACTCACAGTTGGTAGGCAACAGGTAAGATTTTAACCTATACTTCTTGGATTAACTTCTTAGCCCAAAGATTAGTTCCCATGTAGCTTCCTTCTTTTGAAAGCATCAGAATCAGTATGGAAAGATGACTGTTTAAAGAAAATAATTGTTTACTACTGAATAATTGATAATAAAAACATCAAATACCTATCTTTTTATTGAGCTGGGAAACATTATATATTATATACAAAATTCAGTTTGTATATCATTAACAATTTCAAACATATGAATAGCTAAAAAATAATCCAAAACCCACCTAGTATGTATTGACTCATATCCAAGTAAGTAGTCATCAAATTTTCAACTATATTTTTTCAATATAAAATTGAAATTTCATAACTTTCTAATAAATGAATTTATTTTAGAAGAAATTTAACTTTAAAAATAATAGTGAAGTAAATTAAATATGATGGTTCCTAATCAAACCAAATAACATAGGATTTGGAGTCACTTTAGAGTTTAAGATGAGTTCTATATTTTATATGCTGCTTTGTAATAATCAAAATTAAGTTCTCTTTTATATGTAGGACAAATATTATCAAAAGACCCACTAAAGCTGAAGCAGAAAATAATTTGGGCTAATTAGAATGGGAAAACGGAGTAACCCAAAACTAGATTTTCAAGTCCATTTTTGTAAATTAAGATTACTTTAGAAATAGACTTTAATTGTCAAGTTTTTTCAATTTCTAATATTGAGGACATCAACAATAGCATTTTTATCAATGTGAAAATCTATGAGATCAGTATAGCTTGATATAACTCTAAAATAATTTATTACTAAATTCAACTGTATGCATTATGGAAAAAATAAAGCATTAAAATTTTATTTATTTTTTAAAAATAGACAATAATAACATTACTTCTAACATTTGGGAAATTATTTATAATATCTGCCTATAAAAATTACAAGATTGTATTGTCTCAAATGGTATGCTATAAAAATCATTGCCCAAACCATAATAATAAATGTTGGATTTCTTATAGTATATTAATGTTATCTCAATATAAACGATATTCATAATGGGTAATTTAGTAATAAAAAATAGTATTAATAAAATTAATAGTATAATTAATAAAGAATAATTAATAATTTTCTCTCTTCTTTCTTTCCTTTCTTCCTTTCTATCTTTTTGCATATTCCCTTCCTTCTATTATTTTTTCTTGTATCAGATCATTTATTTTATCTGTCTTTCCTACCAGCAAAAATATGGTGTGTACACACATGCCTACACACACAAAAGCACATACTGGTGTAAGCCATGACCCTGAAGCTCATTATTGGAACATTGACTAAAAAATTAGAATTAGTTCATACCTTAATGAGAGAAAAAGACCCAATATGGAGATTATTTTGTCGTTTGATATAAAAGTTGTTTGTGGTTATAACTTAAGCACATTAAAAGAATGACAAGAGATAAAAACATTGTAACAATAAAAATTAGTAATTGTGGCATAAGAAAAAGATTAATGTGTCATTTTCCATAAACAGATGTCCAACTAACTTTTGATCACATCATAAACCCTTTTTTATTATCAAAAAATTCAGAAGATCATAAAACCATAATAATCATGCTGGTTGGTTAGTAATTAAATATACTAAAGAGGGCTGGTTTCATTTTAATTTACTTGTTACTGAGTCAATCTCAGGAGTGTTCTGTGAATATCTAATAACAGCAGTCATTTTCCTGAGATGTACAATTGGCCTGCTGAAATGAAGATTAAATATTCTGCCTAAATTTTTGTTATATGTATTGTCTTGTGCATAAAAAACTTTCCAGTAACACACCTTTTAGTGCATCTATTTTCATTTTATTAAAGATGATCATCTCGTATAAGCCATCAACCTTGCTTGGAGAAATGTACAATTTAGCTGGATAGTAGGGGACACAAATAGGCAGATAGGTATATGTAGGCAGGGAATTATGACACAAATTGGGTGTCAACATACTTTATATGTTCAAACAGAGATATGAAAAACAGTGGTATATATGTGTAATAAGAATTTTAATACAAAAAAATGTACATGTATAAATACGTGAATTGGTGTGAACATACTTTATATACAAAGATATAAAAATTGTGCTCTATATGTGTAATAAGAGTTGTACTGCATTCCACTCTTATGTATTTAAAAAAATCAATCAAAAAAAGGAAGAAAAATAGAGCACCACCAACAGATTAGATCACTTGAAAGACAGAATTTCAGACAATTAAGACAAAATATATAGTCTTGAAAAAATGGTAATTACATAGTGAAGATGGTAAGAAACCATGAGCAGAACATTCAAGAATTATGGGATATCATAAAAAAGACCAAATTTAAGAATTATTTGGATAGAGAAATACCTAGAGTTACAAATGAAAGGAATAAGTAATCTATTCAATGAAATAACATTGGAAAATTTTTCAAACATGAAGAATGAATTGGAAAATCAAATACAAGAGAATTGCAGGATGCCAAATGTACAAAATCACAATAGATCTACACTGAGGCACATTATAATGAAAACACCTAACATACAGAATAAGGAGAAAAATTTAAAAGCAACAAGAGAAAGGAATCAGATAACATATAGGAGGAAACCAATTAGGATATCTGAAGATTTTCCAACCCAGAGCCTAAAAGCTAGAAGATCCTGGAACAACATATACCAAGCTCTGAAAGAAAATTGATACCCACAAAGAATTGTATATAAAGCAAAATTAAGCTTTAGATTTGATGATGAAATGAAAAGCATCCATGATCAACAAAAGTTAAAATAATTTACAACTAGAAAGCCTGCACTATAGAACATCATTGTCAAAATATTCCATGAGGAGGAAATAAAAAACAAAAATTAAAATCAGCAAAGGGAGGTATTACAGTAAAGGAAAAACCAATCAAAGAAGAAACCAAGTCAAGTTAAATACCAAAAAATGAACAAAAATGACCAAGAAAATAAATCATGTCTCAACAATAACCCTGAGTGTTAATGGCCTAAACTCACCAAACAAAAGATATAGACAGGCAGACTGGATTTTAGAAAAAGACCCAACAATATGCTGCCTTTAAGAGACTCATATCACATGAAAAGACATCCACAGACTGAAGGTGAAAGGTTGAGAAAGAAAAATACCACTCACATGGACTTAAAAACAAGCAGGGTTTAACATTCTATATTAAATAAAGTAATGGAAATTTTAAGAAGTGGGGCCTAGAAGGAGGTCATTGGGTCAAAGTGCATTCAAAAGAACGTAAGAGTGTTTTTCCTGGAACCCTGATTAGTCCTCAAGAGCAGACTTTCATAAAAGCCTGATTCTGGCCCCCACCCAGCCTCTTCTCCTCTGTTTTCTCGTCTTCCATGTGATCTTTCCTGTGACTCTACTGATATGAAGTCCTCACCAGAGCCAAACCCAAAGCCAGCTCTCTCACCTTGAACTCCAGAACTGGAAGTTAAATGAGTTTTCTTTATAAAGTTAGTCAGCCTCAGATATTTCATGATAGTGATAAAAAAATTGACTAGCACAAAAAAATGGAATCAAGGGGTTCTATTATTACTACAACAAAATTTAATGTAGGCGTTACATGGCCTACAAAGCTCTGTCTCTTAATTTAACTTCATTTCCTATCACTCATCCTTATTTCAACAGAATGGAAAACCCCAGGAAAGGGAAGAAATTTTGTCTCTTTTGTCTACTTCTGCCTCATTGTACTTAAATTTGTACCTAGCACAAAACAAGAATTCACTAAACACTGGTTGAATTCAGTATTTACTTATTTCTCATGCAGCAAATTGTATTTTCCAAAAGAGGTTCCAATACTTCCATTTCGCTCCCTTTTCCCAGAAGGGACTTGACATTTCTCTTATTAGAAGGTGACATCTGTGTTTGCTTTCTTGAAATCTGAAGAGAACTGTGACTAGAACAGAAGTGACACTGTGTGACCTCCAAGGACTGTCATTAAAAGCAGTACAACTTTTGAGCTCATTTTCTTGAAATTTTCACTCTTAGAACCCAGCTGTCACCGCAGTCAAGCAGACATAGTAGCTGGGAAAGCCTGTATATTGAGGAAGTAACACAATGGCCTGACTGTGTTCCCTAAGTACATGTGAATCATCTTGAAAATAGATACTCCAGCTATAAATTAGACACTCTTATTCCTCAGGAGGGCAACATGAGTTACTGCCATTAAATACTGAGCAAATTACAGATATATGAATAAAATAAGTGATCATGAATTGTAAGCCACTATGATTTGGGGCAGTTTGTTATGTGGTGTTGGTAATTAGTGCACCTGGGAATGTTCTATTTTCCATTTCTGCTCACTTTCAAGTCTTTTCATTTACACTTCACTTCATGACTATAAATTACCAATATCAATATTAGCTCTTGAAAAGCTGCCAATTAGAGTCAATTGTTTATATGATATTCCCAGAATGATACCCAAACCATAATAGATACTGCAAAAAAAGGCTAACAATTACAAATAACTTTAAATAGATTTTCTTTTTACCACTTTCGACTTAATAAGTATTATAATATTTATCCTGATAAGGACACTCGAGTTTGCACTTGGATACAGCATATAGCAAAGTATAGCCTTGGAGGACCTCATGGAATATGGGGGAAGACACATGACAAAACTCTGGTCTAAAATGACAGGAATCACAGTGATTAAAAACCAAGAGATGTGGGAAGTAACATTAAAAATCCATGTTGAATTTTAATTTGAATGTCACAAGGAAATTCAAAAAGGTGTTACATGAGATGACCTTGAAGAATAGTATTCACAGTACAAGAATCAGGGATTATAATTATTATCTACAATCTATCAATATTTATTACTATCTTTTCATTTAGTCTTCACAACCTTTTATAAAATTGTTGTTACTAAAATTCCTATTATAGAGATGAAAAAATGACAAATTAAAAGTAAAATAACATATTCAAGGTCACATGGCATGTTGCCATTATGAATGGAATGTTGAAGGATGCATAATATGCAAAGTGGGCATGTTTAGAAACAATAAGTCCAGAACTATCACCATGATGGAAGACGGAAGCAAGAGATGTACTTGATGTTGAGAGTGAAAAGGTTTGTTAGGGTTGAAATGATAGCCTTAAATGTCATGCTCAGAGGTTTGATCTTTATTCATTAGGTAATGGATCATCCTTAGTGGATTTCAGATAAGTGCTATGAATATTTAAAGTACATTAAGAAAATAACTCATTATGCTAAGGATACACTGGACAGTTATGAGGTTTGGGAGAGAAAACAGTTACTATATTATAGCAGAGTTTGTCAAGTGGGGGCAATCTGTCCCCAAGAGATAAAGAAAAATGTCTGGCTGGGTACTGGGGGTGTGCCCTCAGAGATATGTTAGCCAGGGATAACATTATTCAAGCTCTGCTTCCTGGCTGTCATAAACTGAGCTGTTTTCCTCCTCCATGCCCTTCTGCCCTGATATTGTGACACACTTAGGCCCCGGAGCTATGAAGTCAGCTGATACAGACTAAACCTCTGAAACAGCCAAAATAAACCTTTCTTTCTCTAAATTGCTCCTGTCAGTTATTTTAGTCACAGTGACCAAAGCTAACTAAAACAATATGGTTGTTTTTAAATATAAATATAGGGAAAAAGACTTTAAAATGTTATTTTAATTTTTATCTTTTATGAGAAATGTTTGATGTTTCATAGTTAAAACTTTTAAAGAAACAATAATCTATTACATGTAGAAATTTTCCTGCTATTTTCAGAATTATTAAACATTTTAGAGCAGTGAATATTTTTCTTGCTTCCAAGTCTACAGGTAATTGTGGGTAGATCTGCTTTGTACTGCAGTTTCCCTGGGCTTGACTTTAGATTGTACATTGGAGTTAGTTCTGAATCATTTTATTTTAATTGGTGACTAGTCAAGGCATGTTCCTTTCATGCTACAATGTAGAAATGTAAAAGACAAAGTCTCATGGAGAAAGTATATTGAAAGCTTTTGATTTTCTCAGTGGGCAAAAAATAATGTTGGTGAAAGCAAGACACCTGGATAAGCCCAATATCATCAAGTAGGACAATGCACTATGTATGCTTTAACAGAGGGAAATCAAAAACATATGACAAAGACATGGATGTATGATTAACACTGATGGAGTAAAGAGTTTGAAATAATCATTCAAAATATATCAAAGTCAAATAAAAGGAAACTCAAGTTTTATCGTGGTTAGTTCAGAACAAATATGGTATAATGATTCAACAATGTTTTAGATAACAGGTACATTCAGGTGCGCATTTTCTACTACTGTTATTTTAAGATTGGATAGCTTCCTTTTATAATAAGGCATTATAGTTAGCTGTAACTTTTAGTGATAACATCTTCTAGGTCCACAGGAACCAGATTCTTTCAATATAGGCATGTGATGAATGCTGTTTGTACCCATCAAGCATGTTTTCCTTTTTGGTAATAATTTACCACTCCCTTGAAGTAAGCATTCAGAGACGCAGAGACAATGTTTCACTTATGTTGTAAGGCACTGTTGACCCATTTCTCAGCTCCAGAGAAAGTGGAATAAGACCTATGTTGGAACAATCATGGCATTCTATTCCCTTGCCACATGCTTGGTTCTGGGATGGGCTTATTCACCAAGCTAGATGGATTAAGGGTCAGCCTTGGGACTTTGGATTGAACTTTTGGGAAAGAGGTGTTGGAACTAGGAAACTGTTGGGAAAGTGGTGCTTACTATTCTCTGTTTGCCTGTCTGATAGAAAGGAAACTTGATATTGCATGTGAACAGCAGTTGCCTGAGAATCAAGTCAAAACTTGGAAAGCAGAGACAAGAGATGGAGAGAGAGAGAAGGTGTTCTTCTTTTTTTTTTTTTTTTAGCTCCTAATTCCAATCTGAAGTCATATGAATCCCTGTACTTCCATATTATAAAAACTAAAAATTTTCTTTATGCTGAGTCAATTTAATCATGGCTATCACTTCCAAAACATTTGTCCTAGCACCTGTTACTTTTTTTCTGTAGGCTTCTTCCAACGTCCTTTCTCTGGACTCACTTGTCATATCACCCTCTCTGTAACACAATGTTTCAAGGGTCATTTATTTCCCTGTGACCTTAATTTTCCACCATGTCCTGGACTGATGATTAATTCATGTATTTTACTTCCTGAGAGTGTAGCCTTGCTAAATAAAATATGTTCTTAAACAACTTTGTTTGCTCAGTCTGGCATGGATATTAATTCCCAGGTCTGAATGAAAGTGTTTTATTATTCTATGCCTCAGACTCTGACTACACCTATGACTATGGCACTACCAATTTTCCTTCAGAGTCTCCCAAATCCTCTATGTGAAAGACTTCATGCCTAGCTCATGTATGAACATATTCAGAACCACATGGCTACCTTCCTACTTATGACTGTCTAGATATCTGTTACGCCAACACATGAAATTATTTTTTTTAGCTAATATAGACCACCAGCCCCTTCCCTGCTAAAGTGAACCCTCTGTAGAAAATACCATGCTTCAGTGAAGCCATACTTTCAGGTCAAAGTCACTAATAGGCTTATGTAGCATTGGTTTTCAGTTATCTGTGGTTTCCACATCTGTGAATTGAATGGATTAAAAAAAAAAAACAAACCTTTTAAAACCTGCAAACTGTGTCTATACTGAACATATACAGACTTTTTTCTTTGTCATTATTTTATAAACAATCTAGTATAACAGCTATTTATATCATATTTACATTGTACTAAGATTTTAAGTAATCTAAAGATGACTTAGAGTATGTGGGAGGGTGTACATCAGTACATGTAAATGCTATGCCACTTCATATAAGAGCCTTGAGCCTCTGCAAAATTTGGTATCTTCTGTGGGTCCTGGAACGAATCCACTATGAATAGCAAAGGGCTGCTATACTTACTCGGGGGTGGAAGCTCTTTGTATGTCAAAGTCTTGTTTTGGAATTCAATAATACACAGATTATTTTGCTATGATATCCATTCCTTGTAGTTCTCTTATTTCAAAATCAATATAATTGAAGGTGGTGAATAAATATAAATCGCAAAGGTATCTCATTGTGAATGACAGTATGTATATGTGTGTGTTATTTGATACGTCTTTTTGTGATAACTCTTCTGTAAGAAAATTTCATTTCCCATATATAAATGTAATCAAGCATTTCTGTATACATATCACACTATACATTTTGTTAACTGAAATTGCTCTGACTGTATGCCTTTGCTGATGAAACATCTCCAGATAGTTCTGTTAGCACATGTGAGCATATCTAAATCATGTTATCATAACATTGACCTTAGCTGTTTAGAATGTGTGGCCACCTGACACAACAGAATGTAAAATGCATACTAATACACAAAGCTATGAATCAAGACTGTGCTTAAACAACAGTTGTGGCAATCACCTGACCAACCCTGGGGATTAAAAATGGAGACCCAGCATCAGATGGGGAAGATTTATCATATTCATCCTGAAAGTAGAACAGAAACATAGATATTAAAAAAAAAAAGTCAAAACAGGAGACCGAAAGACAATTCAGTTACCAACATGGCAGAATACCACAGAGGTATAAATAAATTCCTGGTCTTAAAGGTATTTCAAGATGCCATATCAAAACTGTAATAAATCGTAAGCCGAACCATTTTCCTTTTTGTAGGCCTGGCTACATTATATAAACGCTTCTATTGTTACTTTTCCCGAGAGGCCTGATTGTTGAGATTTTCTTGGGTTCTGAGACCTCTAATCATGGTTATGATATTTAAATTTCTTATTTCAGCATATACTCTTATAATTTCTATTATTTAAGTTACCAGAAGTGCTTCAATGTTCCTTGGAATTCTAGAAGCTTATCTACCTTCCTTTTCCTCCCACTCTCCCCTGCCCCCTCACTTTCCCTCCCACCACTCTTTCTGTTAGTGGTGTTTTTTTATTGAATTTTTAATTTGGTATATTGTTTCTTTTCAAGGATTTCTTTGTTTGTTTGTTTTGTTTTGAGAACCTCTGTCTCCTTATTGAAGTAATCTTTGGCAGCCTGTATTTGCTCTCTATATCATTCTTTAATTCAATGAGCATTTTAATTATGTACATCCTGAACTCCTCTGTAATTTCTTTGGTTTTGCTGTCCATGGATCCTAATTATGTAGTGTCTTGGTTTGTTGGGGGCACTTTCTTCCTTTGTTTTTTTTTATGTTGTTTGTGTTTCTTCCCTAGTAGCACTGTGCATCTAAGGTGTTACTATAGACTTATAGTGTCCATGCAGGGTTCCAGTACCTCTCCTTTAAGGGGAAGAACAATATTAACAGAACCCAATACAAAGAATATACAACCTTAAACCAAATATCTGCTATTAAGATGTTTACAGTTTTGTCATGATATACAGAGATGGTGAGTTCAATTATTTTCTACAATATAAACAGTAGCTTTGCAACAGGGTCTACAGTTTCTGATGGTGAACAAAGAGAGAACCAAGTGATGAGTTATAGGATGAGATATTAAGGAGGTAGAAGGTGAGGTTATAGAGTTATTAGATCTTAGAAAGTATGAAAGAGGAATCTAAAGAATGTGGTTAGTAGCAGGAGAAAAGAGAGTAAGTAGTTTGGGGGAGACAAGTAAGTGGGAAGACCATAGAGAGAGTACAACAAACAAATATAATATTTTAAAAATGGTAAAAATAGAAGATAAAAGAATATACAACACAACCATAGTATACTATTCATACATCCAAGTCTACAGTAGCCTAACTCATAAAAAAGTACTTGGTTTCACAAATGTTAAGGATGTGAGGGCAGGAGAAGAGAGATAAAAAAGAAGAAAAAATCTCAAGGAAGATACAAGAATTGTTTTTGTTGGAGATCAGTATCTTCCCTTCTTCAAATCTCATCCAATAGGTGGGGTTGTCTGTTTTCTGGTATCTCCACCCTCAGGGTGGTGAAAGTCATTAGGATGAGAGGTATTGGTCTTGGGAACGGAGCTCCTGGGGGTGGGGTACAGCACTTGTGGGGCCCCAATGGGAGACTGAACCCCACATATCTCCTTTGGGGCCTGTATGATGTGGGTGTCTGGTCTTATCTCCGTATATTGCCTTTAGACCTTGAAATTTCTGGTCTCTAAATTAGTCTCTAAGCTGTATCTCACTCCCCTCTCCCTTTTCCTAAATAAACTTTTCCTTCCCGAAAATTGTTCTGGTCAGATCTTTTAGTTGCAGCAGAAAAAAAAATGACTAAAACACATCTTGTTCCAGGTTTGTTTATCAATGCATAATGAGTGACAAAAGAAGCAATAAGCTTCTAAAGCTACTCACAAAGACAGGAAAAAGTTATGCTTGGTTATATTTGGGTAGGAAGATGACAAAAGGTACATTGTTTTATTTATTTTTAAAAATGACAATATACATAAATAATTCTAAATGTTTGGTTTTGATGCCAAGATGTATCACATCTTTTCATTTATTTGTTTTAGATCCTGGTGCCAGTAGCTTATTAATAACCCCCATTTGTTTTCTTATTCTGGCACAATTATGCTAATCTTATTTTGATCCACCATATATTAACTTTTATCTTTCTCTCTCTTTCTCTCTAAGTTTTTAGAATAGTTTTTCTCTTCTTCAGTATTTTGAAATAATACAATATGCATTGTTATCAATATTTTGATTTTCTACCTATTCTCTTTAGACCAATCTCAGCTAGATCCAAGAGCTACTTGTCAACATTTATGTTCGTCTCTTATTATGATGCTTGTTGTGATACACATAGCAATGAACCAAAATACTTCTCATTTCCCTGAGGTTTCCAACCTTTTCCCAACCTCTACTCTTTGTGAAGATTTATGCTGACATAGTTGTGGGAGGTGGAGATCCTCTAGCATAGGCTCATCATGTTCTTTAACTTTGGTTAAAATATTGTTTTCATGTGCTTCTCCTTTTAGTCCCTAGACTGGGAAAGGTTTGGCTCCTTCTTGTAGGTCCAAGGTGAAACATTACAAGTGAGTCCCATTAATTCCTTCATTAATCAGGACCAGATTCTAGCAGTTTTCTATTCTTTCTTTGACATTTTTCATCTTTCTTGCTTTGCTATTTCTTCTGTGCTCAGGCCATTTTTGTTAAATCTGGTAAACTTTCATTCATGACCTGGATTTTGCAAAAATAAATTCATATTCATTGTTTTTGTTCAGTATTAACTCATTCAGCAAATGGCTTGGTGTCTGGTATTTGCTTCTATCCACCTGCACTTGCTCTCAACAAAGCTACCACTGTTGTGCTGATCGTCATTTTCATTTAAGTATCTGTTCTCAGATCCAGTCCTTGATCTACAAGTGGTATCCAGATTCTCAAATAGCTTATTTTGAGACTCAATCTTACCTGCACTCTTAGAGGTGTTCTTTTATTTTCCTTTCTCTCTCTACTCAAAATTTGACTCTCTCATTCTTTTTGAAGACCTATCTAAGGTAGAAGCAAGCTATGATAACTATATAGCTCAGTCTGCAAAGAGATTTGCCTATTTCTTTGATAAGTATTTAATATATATAAAATGTAGTGATTAACATGTGCCAGGTCATGTCCTAAATTATTTTCAGGCATTGGTGTTGTGATGCCTCCTATTTCACTTTTCTTGCTGAGGATTACTTTGGCTATTCTGGGCCTCTTGCTTTTCCAAATGAACTTAATGATTGCTTTTTCTATTCATATAAAGAAAGTCATTGGAATTTTAATAGGAATTGCATTAAATGTGTAGAGTACTTTTGATAATATTGCCATTTTTACAATATTAATTCTGTCTATCCTAGAACATGAGAGATCTTTCTATCTTCTAAGGTTTTGTTCAATCTCTCTCTCTTTTTTTTTTTTTCATTGTAGAGAGGTCTTTCACTTCTTTTGTTAGATTGATTCCCAAGCATTTTTTTTTTGCTATTGTGAATGAAATAGTTTTTCTAATTTCTCTTTCAGATGACTCATCATTGGTGGATAGAAATCCAGCTGATGTATGGGTGTTAATTTTATGTCCTGCTACTTTGCTGAATTTGTTTATAAGTTTTAGAAGCTATCTGATGGACTTTTTGGGTCTTCTAAATATAGAATCATGTTGTCAGCAAATATAGTTTCAACTCTTCTTTTCCTATTTATGTCCTTTAAATTTTTTTCTAATTGCTCTGGCTGGGTTTTCAAGGACTATGTTGAAAAGATGTGATGAAAGAGGGCATCCCTGTCTGGTTCCAGTTTTTAGAGGGAATGTTTTCAACTATTCTCCACTTAGAATGATGTTGGCCTTGGGTTTAACATATATAGCTTTTACAATATTGAGGTATGTTCCTACTATCCCTAGTTTTTCTAGTGTGTTGAGCATAAATGGATGCTGGATTTCGTTAAATGCTTTTTCTGCATCTATTGAAATAATAATGTGATTCTTATCTTTAAGTCTATTATGTGATGAATTACATTTATTGATTTCCATATGTTGAATCAACATTGCATCCCTGGGATGAACCTCATTGGTCATAATGCATTACCTTTAATTTGTTTTGTATATGATTTGGCAGTAGTTTATTAAGAATTTTTTGTATTAATGTTCATCAGGGATATTGGTCTGAAGTTTCCCTTCCTTGATTTGTCTTTATCTGGTTTTGGTATCAGGGTGATAGTAGCTTCACAGAATGAGTCTAGAAAAGGTTTCCTCTTTTCCATTTCATGGAAAAATTGAGGAGTGTGGGATAAGTTCTTCTATGAAGGTCTGGTGCAACTCGGCTAAGAATCCATCTGGTCCTGGGCTTTTCTTTGTTGGTAAGCTTTGGTTGGCATCCTCAATTTCATTGCTTGTCCTCTTGATTCAAAATTTTCTATGTCCTCTTGGTTTCATTTGGGTAGGCCTTATATCTCTAGAAACTGGTCAATGTCTTCATAGTATTTTTTTTTATTTTACTGGTGTAAAGAGAAACATATTAAAGTCACCCAGTATTATTGTGTTTTGAGCTATTTGATTCTTGAAATTGGGTTGGGGATATATCTCAGTTGGTAGAGTGCTTGCCTTGCATGCACAAAGCCCTATGTTCAATGCCAAGCATTTGATATATGTAGATGCTCCATTGTTTGTGGCATAAATATTTAAGATTGTGATGTCTTGTTGATGTATAATTCCCTTAAGCAGTATGAAATGCCCTTCTTGGTCCCTTTTGATTAACTTTGGCTTGAAGTCCACTTTGTCTGATATGAGGATAGAAACCCCTGCTTGTTTATGAAATCCATGTTTGTTACAGAAACTCCATCTATGTCCTAGCATACAAACATAAGTTTTTAAAAAGTAAACTTGAGTTTGTAGATGAATGAGTTAATTTCTTAATAAAATCATTACTTTGTCCTCATTTTTTTTCCCTAAAAGCCATCAGATTAAGTGTGTATCAACACAAATGTACTAGCCAAAAGATATTTATTGTCTTTAGAGAATTTAACATTTTTTGTATCCTCCCGGGGATCATTCAGCATTCAAAAGAATTAAGATTATAGAGTGCTTAACTATTTTGTTCTAGATATGCACTGATTAGGTCAAGACTTTCATAATCCAATCCTTTCACCTCTAAATCCTCTTGCATTATCTTACACATGAGCTTTTGGGGGATATCAAATATTTAAGCCATAACACTGTGGATTTTTTAAAATGGGCTAAAGAAGTAAACAAATATTTCTCAAGAGAAGACATACAAATGTTCAAAAACTACATGAAAAAATGCTTAATTTTACTAATCACCAGAGAAATGAAAACCACCATGAGTTATTATCTCCCTGCAATTAGAGAGGCTATCATCAAAAATATAAGAAATAACAAATCCTGGTGAGGGTGCAGAAAATAGGGAACACTTTGCACACTGTTGGTGGGAATATAAATTAGTACAGCTACTATGGAAAACAGTATGAAGAGTTCTCAAAAAACTAAAAATGGAACTACAATAGGATCCATCAATTCCACTACTGAGTATATACCCAAAGGAGATAAAAATCTTTATATCAAAAATATTTTTCCTCCATATTTATTGCAGCTCTATTTACAATAGTCAAAATATAGTATTTCCCTTCAGTGGATGAATGGATGAAGAAAATGTTTATATTTGCACAATGGAATATTATTCAGACATAAAAGAATAAAATCTCTTTAATTGCAGCAATGTGGATGGAACTAGAGATAAGTAAACTGACTGGAACAAGACAGACAGAAAGATAAATATTACATGCTTTTATTTATCTATGGAAAACAATAAGATGACCTGGTAGAAGTATAGAATTGAACAATGGTTATTAGGCACAGGTAATCATAGGATGGAGGAGGGATAGAAATTAAGAAAGATTTCAGGGACTGTGAAGTGGGCTGGGGGAGAGGGAGACAGGGTTCTAAGGGTAGGAGAAGGATGGATGCTCAGAATGCATGACATTTGGATGCATAAAAATATCACAGTAAAATTTATTAATATACACAGTGTGTTAATAATAATTGTATAATAATGATAAAAGAAAAATGTTTTAACAACTTATTTGTCCCTTATTACTTCATTTAATATCCTACAATATTTAATATTAATTTATTATGTCAAATAGTTAGACATTAGGAATTAAAGATAATTATGCATAAGCTCTAAGATGTCAAAGACCCTCTACAGTCTCAAAATGAGCTCAATAATAATTTATTAAATTAATAGGGGAAGGAATAAAAATAAATGAATGCAAAAGTTTTGGAAGAATATTTGTAATATGATGCTATGTTAAATGATACAATTTTCATAGAAGAGAGGCTTGTACATAGTACAAAGACATTATCCTTGTTTCTTCTTTGCAATGGCCTCTCTTCATGCTTTCCTCTGAGTAGCTTCTTTTTACTGTTTACCTTCTGTGTACTCATTTTAAGTTCTTTCCTGACTTGCCATAATCCTTGCCCTCTAGACATTTTTTTCTTTTCTTTGAAAAAGAGTCTGAGTAAGTTGCTCAGGGCCTACTAAGGCTGACTTTGAACTTGTGATTCTCCTGCTTCAGACTCTCCAAACCACCAGGAGTACAGGTATGCATCACCACACCTAGCTAGATTATTTTCAAATATTATTGATATACACATAACACACATATATATAAATATACAGACATCTGTTTAAATTACGATGATAAAATATCCTATGCCATCAATAACTCTTTAAGTTTTCAATGACTCCTGTTGCAAAATGTAGATTTCCTTGTTCCATCCAAATTTAAATTTTCCTGAGATATATAAGCAATTTTAACTTGCTCTCCCATATCCTGTTGTTCTTTCCTGCCATTGAGTTCTGCTGCTCTCAAAACTACTGAATAGGGTGCCTCATCAATGCTGCTACTGACAATGTAATTAGAATGTCACTGAGCACGCCAAGAATGCTGCCTCCTGACACTTTGAAAAGGGCAAACAGTTAAAATGCCAAAGCAGAATTATGATCGAAGAATTCTGATAAATCAAAGCCTGTTTTCAACACAAAAACATGGAAAGATGATTATTTCTCCCATGTTGTGCCTCATTTCTATCTACATTTCTTGTCTTCGTAACAGAACCATATGAAACCAGCAAATGTAGCTTTTTCTTGCAGACTTTGTCTCCATAGGGCCCAGATAATAGTCCATGGTTGTATTATGGGATTAGCATTTAGACAGACCCATACTACATGTTTTTTTTTTCTTTTATTCTCTTTCCTGTTTAGCTCAAAAATTAGAGTAAAATAAAAATTCCAAAAAAACAGATGAAATCTATTCTCATACTCAGTAGGTAACCACCCTTAGAAATTGATCCTTATGTTTGTTTATAACAGTTCTGTGAAAGTGCCCAGCATGCTAAATTAAAGCATATAGTCAAAGAGGAACCACTTCTATCTCCATAATTCCTGAGAAAAACCATAAAGAAAGATTTTTGTTTGTTTGTTTCTTTTTAAAACTTGTATCCTCAGTGAAACTATAATGTCCTTGAAAGCAGATTTCATGTTAATGTTAAGGAAAAGATTAAAATGTAGTATTTATTCAATAAAAATGTAATGAATTAAATATAAAAAGATTCTAAGATATCAGAATCTAGTAGATTTCATTCTGCCTTACATTTTTAGTTCTGACAATAGACAATTGTTATATGACTGAGATAATTAGGGAATAAAAATGACTATAAAATCAGATTCATTTTAGTCATCCATCATCTTCATGACCAAACCAGACTAATTGCTTTATTGTCAGACACTTGTTCTGGGTAAAGAATAAATCATTAATTTAATAACAACCTAAATAATTTATATCTATTTGACCTACTACAAATAAGAGTGGATTGTAAGTTCTAATGCTTCTAACCTAGACATATCTGACATTTCATGGACCTTGCAGATTAATAGTTTAATCAATGAAAATACACTTGTTTTGTACTAAATATTATACTAATTTTCCAAAGATGTAAACCTTGGAAACCAGATGGATTTTGAAGCAAAAAGTATATAATTTTTGGTATTTGAAAAGTTTTAATTTTAATTTTGACCTAGTAAAATTGGCAACTAAATTGCAGAAATATTACAAAGAACATCTTTTTTAAACAGAAACATTATTAGCATGTTATTGACACAATGCTATCACTATGATTGTCTAGTGTATGAACCTAAAAATAGGGTAATCTCTTATCTTCTCTTAGAAAATCAGCATGAGCATCAGTAAATTAACATTACTATAATGCAATTCACAAATCTTTTCCAAGTTTGTCAGCTTTTTCAATAACTCCATTATCCCTTCCACATCTATTAGCTGTCAGTCTACCATAACTAAAAGCTCCAAAGCTTTCCCTGCCCTCCATTCTGCCTCCTCCTTCTCTCTATGTACCATCTAACAACCAATCATCTACATTAGCATAGATGTGTATTTTTAATATATTATATCTTGTTATGATCACAATTTGTGTAGATCATTAAATAATATCAGATTTGGCCATTAGAACCTATGTCAAGGTGGCATTTATGTACTTTTGACATATCCCATCATTAACAAGAACTTACTTCTTTCAGGACCAAAAAAAAATTTCAAAATTGTACTTAATGTGTTATAACTCTGGAACCCGGCTTTTCAAGGAGCTTTGTTTCCTTTAAATGAAGAATAGTATTTAAAAACATAGCTGTGGTCACCTAGTATGCAACACATTATGGTTCTTAGTGATATACTGTATAAGAATGGGTCTTAGTCCATATAAGGCCAGCTCCATTCCTTAGGGCTTGAGGTGAAGCTGAACATCATGGTGGAGTGTGTGGCAGAGGGAAGCAGCTCACATCATGGTGATCAAAAGGAGAGAGAGAGAGAGAGAGAGAGAGAGAGAGAGAGAGAGAGAGAGGTGGAGGGTGGGGGGAGACTGACTCCACTTGCCAGATACAAATATATACCCATACCCAAAGCCATGCCCCAATTCCCACCTCCTCCATCCATACTCTACCACTTCAGTTACCACTCAGTTAATCCCTATCAGGGGATTAAATCAGGGTATAGGGTTAAGACTCTTAAAACTCAATCATTTTTTCTCTAAACCTTCTTGCATTTTCTCACCCTTGAGCTTTTGGGGGACACTTCATGTATAAACAATAACATTCCGCCCCTGGTGCCCCAAAGCTCATAACCATCTCACAATGTAAAACACAGTTTTTTTTTCATTTCCAAGAGTCCCCACAGTTTCCAAGATTGCCCAAAGTTTAAGTTCAAAATCTTAAGGTCATAATTTCCTCTAATTTTCCATAAAATTTTGTTCAAAAATTATTTTAATTAGATGATATTTTAGCTTTATTAAAATAGGGATTGCTAATCAAAATTATATATATTCAAAGTAAATAACATGATGTTTTGGCAGGATTAATTCTGTAACTAAAATGAAATATTAAAAAGAAAAAAAACAGTAACAAATTATTACAAATAAAACAGTACTATAAAGCTCTAAGAATATAGTAAAAATGAATTTTAAATTTATTATATCTAGATTAGTATGGCATCATTATACTGATATTATTTTAAGAATACTTTGTTGATTTAGTATAAAAAATGTGGCCCATTGAATCACTGGAGTGTACAGTACATTCAGGAAGAATATTTTCTTCTGTAGGGCTTCATTATATACTTGAATGATAAAATGGAGCTTTTTTGATATTATACAGCTGACAGAACATGCCGACACCTTTTTTTATAGCAATATTAACTCACATCCATTCAATTAATAAACATGTAAGTTTGGTTGACTCATTACAATAATATATTTTAAAACCAACATAAGAGCTAAAAAACTAATAATATGTAAAGTATGCCATTGTGCATACATTGTCCATGTCAACCTTTAGAACTAAACTTAGGTGAAGAAAGCCAGAGTACCAAAGTTAGAATGGAAAGAAAAATCAGGGTGATGCAAAATAACATAAAAACAAATTATTTAAGATAATTGGTAAAGTTGGTGCTTTACAAAAAGTGATTATCGCTCCTTTCCCTCTTCCTAAATGTACCCTACTGATGGCTTCAACAACTTTGATAGTTATTGGGAGTGACTTGTTAAAAGTGGTGCTTTTAAGGTTTCTATGATTAAAAAAATAAAGCAATAATGCTAATTCATTTTCTTTAGCCAGACTGTCAATGTCAAATGGGTATTTTGTCTCTTGACCATTTTATTCTTCTGTGATGTATGTTATTCAACAAAGTAAAAATAAATGTGTTGCTGAGCAACCTCAGGTGCCTTTGAATGAGGTGGAGGGAATCCTCAAAGTTTGCTGGTCCTGTAGCCTGAGTTTTGCAGCCTTCGTAGGGATGCAGTTTTATCTTGGAATTTGTCGTAAAGAGTCAACCATGAGAATCTTCTCCTGCATTCCTCTCTCTTTTCCTCTTTCCTTGTAAAAACAAATCTAAGACCTTAAAGTCTATCTCCATTTGTTTCCATGCACATCTGCCTAATATCTAAGCCCATAGGCCTTTTATTGTTCTCAATTATGCCATCACTTAACAGGCATAAAATCATTGCTTTTCCATCTTCATCCATCAAAATTCTGGCAGTCCCTCAAATATTTCCTCCTGTGATCACTCTTGAACTTTTTACCTCTGTTACTGCATTTATTTGAACTAATTTTTTATTTCTGTATACATTCATCTCATTCTAAGTTGCTTAAAACTTGAATGTTACTCATTTTGTATCCCTTTCATGAACTAAAAAAGCATTTAGACACATACTAGCTCCTTTGCAGCTGTATTAATTTAAATTTGAATTTGACCCGCAATCCTCATCTATTTTTAAAGGAAGTATCATTAGTTTAGTGCTTAAGTCTTTGACCCACTTTGAAATTTGTGCAGGGTGAGAGATAGGGGTTAAATTTCATTTTGCTACATATGGATTTACTGTTTTCCCAGTACCATTTGTGAACAGGCTATCTTTTCACCAATGAATGTTTTTGGCATCTTTGTCTAGTATGAGATAACTGTATTTTTGTGGGTTTGTTTCTGTGTCTTCTATTCTGTACAATTGATCTACTTATCAATTTTGGTGCTTGTCATTTTTGTTACTATGGCTGTGTAGTATAGTTTAAGGTCTGATATAGTGATGTCTTGTACTTAATTTTTCTTGCTAAAGATTACTTTGGCTATTCTGGATCTCTTGTTATTCCAAATGAAATTCATGGTGACTTTTTTTTTATTGCTATGAAGAATATCATTGGGATTTTAATAGGAATTACATTAAATTTGTATAACATTTTTGGTATTGTGGTCATTTTGAAAATGTTAATTCTGCCTATCCAAGGGCATGACCCCGACTGTAGGCTCTCTTTTCACCTCATTGATTGTTTCTTTTGCTGAGAAGAAGCTTTTTGAGTCCATCCCATTTATTAATTCTTGATTTTATTTCTTGCACTTTAGGAGCCTCACTAAGGAAGTTGGGGCCTAATTTGATGTGATAAAGATTTGGGACTACTTTTTCCTCTATTAGGTGCAGGTTCTCTGGTCTAATTAGTAGGTCCTTGATCTGCTTTGAGTTGAGTTTTGTGCAGTGGTGAGAGATAGGGGTTTAGTTTTATTTTGCTACATATAAATTTCCAGTTCTCCCAACACCATTTGTTGAAGAGGCTATCTTTTTTTCCAACGTATGTTTTTGGAACCTTTGTCTAATATGAGTAACTGTATTTATGTGGGTTTGTCTCTGTGTCTTTTATTCTGTACCATTGGTCTACCTGCCTATTTTGGTGCCAATACCATGATGCTTTTGTTACTATAGCTTTGCAGTATAGTTTAAGGTCTGGTATTGTGATGTCTCCTGCTTCACTTTTCTTGCTAAGGATTGCTTTGGCTATTCTGGGTCTCTTATTTTTCCAAATGAATTTCATGATTGCTTTTTCTATTTCTATATGGAATGATGATGAGATTTTAATTGGAATCGCATTGAATCTGTATAGTGCTTTGGGTAGAATGGCCATTTTGACAATATTAATTTTGTCTATCCAAGAGCATGGGAGATCTTTCCACCTTCTAATTTCTTCTTCAATTTCTTTCTTTAGTGCTCTGTAGTTTTCACAGAGGTCTTCCACTTCTTTTGTTCCCAGCCCTTTTTATTGTTTATTTTGAAACATGGTCTCATTAAATTCCTTAGGACCTCACTTAGTTGCTGAGGCTGGCTTTGAACATGTGATTTCTTGATATATGAAAGTCATGAAAAAGTCAAGTACCCATCATGCTGCTGAGGTAAAGATATATCCTCAATACTGCAAAAGCCATCATGTTTTTAGCATTAGATAAAGCAATCATGAAATTCATATGGAAAAATAAAAGACCCAGAATAGCAAAAACAACTCTAAGCAGGAAGTGTGAATCAGGCGGTATAGCAATACCAGACCTCAAACTAACTACAGAGCAATAGTAACAAAAACAGCATGGTACTGGTACCAACAACAGGCCGGTGGACACTAAAAAACTTAAAGTTGCTTAGCCTCTTTTAATCTTAGTTTCCTTGTCTGCAGCAGGATGATGATAATAACAGCTACCCAAAGACTTATTGTGAAGACTAAATGAAGCAACCCTTGTGAAAAAGCAGTTGGTGTGCTGGAATGCACCCACAAATGTTAGTTATTATTAGCTCTGGTGAGCCCATAAGGAGGAGGAAGATTATAATGCTTTTAGAAAAATATATATTGAATTCATATTTTGTTCCTCATAAAAATTATCTAAGCAAGTACTTTGCAGAAGTGTTCCTTATATGTCATGAATCCACTATATGCTTAAACTATAATTTCAAGAGGAATATGATAAATTCCCAAGATGACAAGGGGAGAATGTATTCGTTTTGCTGTTGCTTTCCAGTGAAAAATCATCTCAGGAAAACTGAATCAAAGAAAAACTATTGGAAGAGAAATTCAACATGGTGAATGGTGGTAGTTCATAAATATGGTAAAATTTTTTTCTAAGATTTCATATGAAGATGACTTTACGTTAACATAAGCCACATTCATGAATGAAGAACAAAACTGGAATTTGATTAGTCCAGTGATTATGATTATCTTGTGCTGAGTGGTCCATAATATTCTAGATTGCCTGATGATATCTTACAATTCATTTATGGAGTTTTAATGAATTTATTCATTCAATTGAATTCATCATGTAAAGTGTGTATCTATATATCAGCACAATGATACACAATGATGACTAAGGCATATTCATTTCTTTCAAGTTGCTTGGAAATTAGGGAGAAAAATTGGCATGCTAAAATAACCAGACATCATGACTAGATCAATGACGTAACACTGGCACTAGAATCTGGAGAGATCAGGAAAATTCTTTGTGAGAGTTTCTTTGAATTGGGTCTTGAAACATGTCCAGGCATTTTTCTAGATAGAAAGAAATTTCTTAAAGAACAAATAATAAGTCAGTTTTCCTTAATATATTTTTCTGAGAACTAGATGTCAGATTAAAAAATATGTCCATACCAAGATATTATATATTTTATAAAGAACTAGAAAAGAGAAGCTTGAAGTTTCTCATCATGGAAAAAGGATAAATGTTCAAGGCAGAAGAAAATGCTAATTGCATTACACATTACATATTGTATACATGTATACCTATGAGTGTGTGTAATTTTAAATGTCTTTATAAAAAGCAAACAATTATTGTTCAACAGAATTTTACAATTGATTCAATTTGTATAAAGACAATCCAATTTGCAAGAAAAAATGCATTTATACTTCAATATGTCCAAAAAATATTGAGTTAAACAAAGGTAAATGGTTTCTTTTTGAAGAATTCACTTTAACAGGTGTTTTTCCATTAGTTTTAAATTGTAAAAAGATTATAGTTCTCTTAATAAAAGCAATGAATCAGATTTTATGAACTCACCTAAGATACATGATTTAAAATACTTCCTAACTGGTCCTGTAAATCGGTGACTTTTTGCAGCTGTCCTGGGTGAGTCTGATAATCTGTAACTTTGAGGAACACTGCTGCTTAAACACTTGTTCAGTTAAGATCTTGAGAAGAATATGCTATATATTACTTTTCAAACTTACCTGACTCTAACTTTTGTACGAGAAAGTCTTATTTGTGTGTTGTGAAATGATTGTGTTCCTCAGAGTAGAGCATATTAGAACATATCTGCACAAGTACAAAGACATGGTAAATTGAAAAACTATGCTTAGTCTGAATCCTTAGAAATCAGTGAACTCAGGTTATGGGATTCGATGTTAAATAATTATAGGAGCTAGACAATGCAACCTTGCCAAAGTGTTTATATTTTATCTTGTGATTTATAAGGAGCTCAAAAAGATCTTTGAAATCAGTAAGATCACTTTTGGATATGTGCACAGGTGAATGTATTCAGACTTCATTTTATGTCCTAACTTAATCAAGATTATGAAACTACATGCAAGACAGTGATTAAATAGAAAAAGAAAGCACAAATAAATATATAAAATGGACTGAGCAATGAAACCACTATAAAAATACATTCACTAATGAATTTATATATTTGCAGTGGCTCAACTATAAATGTGGTTCACATTTGCTAAGAGCCAGCCTGAAAAGCAAATCAAAATCAAGTAGAAACACATAGAAGGAAAAACACAAATATCTCCACTGTTCTGGAGGCTGGAAGTGCAAATCAAGGTATTGGCAGGATCACGCTCCTACCAAGGGCACTAGGGAACAGTCTTTCCTGGTCTTTTCTGGGATTCTGTCTTTCATAAGCATTCCTTGGCTTATAGATGGATCCCTCCAATCTTTTCCTCTCTCAGCATGTGGCCTTGAGCCCTGTGTGTCTGTCTGAGTCCAAATCTTCTGTTCTTGTAGTCACTGAGTTTTCCCAAAACACCAGTAAAATTAGTGTTTCTTTCTAGTTAAAAAGATACACCTAAAGATCCTCAGGGTAATCAGTATTTTTTCAATCTAATTATTGGAATATTTATATAGAAAGTGGTAAATAAAATACTGGAGATTAAGGAAAGAAGAGTAAAATTTACCATTATACCTTTTATAACTATTATCATGTGAGGAATGACTGATGATATCACAAATATTTGTAATTATAAGTTAGCATACTTTTGTTAAAAGAACAATTTGAACAACAACAACAAAAAGCACAAACTGCACAATTATAATGTCTTAAGTTAATTTTAAATATTAACATGAAATTTAGCACTACGTTACCTAAAATATTTTCTTAATCTTTAAAAACAATAGCATCAAAGATGAAAGATCATTCAGGGTTTAAGAGACTAAACAAGATGGTTGACATTTAGTAGAGTTATGTAATCCATATTTAAAAACTAAAAGCTACTTTTAAAATAAATAATTATTTTCAAATGAAAACAGAGACTCTTCAGAAAAAATTAAGGTGATTCTGTTTGTTACTCATTTCAGATGTATTTATTATATTAAACATCATATAATGGCTATTTGATATAAGAAACTTACTATTCAGATGATCAAAAATTTTTAATTCCATTTAATTTTTTTAAAGAGAGAGAGAGAGAGAGAATTTTTTTAATGTTTATTTTTTAGTTTTCAGCGGGCACAACATCTTTGTTTGTATGTGGTGCTGAGGATCGAACCCGGGCCTCACACATGCCAGGCGAGCGCGCTACTGCTTGAGCCATATCCCCAGCCCCCAGAGTATACTTCTTTAGGATTGTTTTCACCATCAAATTACATGGAAAAGAGTCTCCTAGTTTACTTCAATTACTGGAATTTATGACAATGCAAATGCACCCTTTTTTTCTAATGTGTACTGGGTTGAAGAGTGTCCCCCCCCAAATTCATATCCAAATGGAAATCAGAATTTGACCTTACTTGGATCTCTGAAGTGTCAATATATTAAACTGAGGTCATACTGGATTAAGGTGGGCTTTCCCTTACCCCAACAACTGGTATCTTTATAATAAGAGGGAAATAAGGACATTGAGATCACAGAATACCAGGAAACTACTGAGAAGGGTTAGAGTCCTGTGTCTACAAAGGACAGGAATCCCAAGGATTGCCAGCAGCTTTGAGGAGAGCAATGGAACAGATTCTCCTTCAAAGCCTCAGAAGAAGTATGTCCCTGCTGGTTAAGTGTGAGGGTGGTAAGTAGGTGCCAAGAAGCACTTTCTAAATACCAGAGATTGCCATGGATATGGAATATTCACTCACAAGTGCCTTTTTTCAGAAAAAGGATAGCAGAGAACAATTAGGTTTCAAGTCCACCCCCACACTGACCTCCTCTTCTATGGTGGAACCACAAATGACCAACCCTTTTGTGTGGGTGATGAGTAATGGGACATTCACCTAATTTTTTGGCTTTTGCTCAAATGTAGGTGGTATTTAGTTAATATGTTCTGATAGGCTCCCTTTTAAAACTTTCTCTTCTGCCCAGATTTTTTATCTTGGGAAAATATAAAGCCAAGAAAACATAAACATTGAAGAGGCCTGGAGCCAACTTCTAGGAAGTCAGTCATAGAATTCTTATAGTAATGAGAAGCAAAGTGTTGATTCTTTTAGTTCAATATTGTTTTTGATAATTAAAAAGAAAAAATAGGAAATACCACCAAATCAATGAAGTAATGTGTATCCCTTGGACAAAAATGTCTTAATAAAGAAAAACAAAATGAAGGGTTAATGCATCTGAATCCATTTCAAAAATGCATTTACAGAACATTATATATTGAATGATTTCTATTATGATCTTATTCTTTTAAAATTTAATTGAACACTTGTATTTCAGATAACAGCAAATCATATAAATGGAAAACATTAAAATTATTAAGTTATGGAACACAAATACACACATATATGTAAACTTTAAAATTGTTCATTTTCAATTGGTATTCACTAAAATGCTTTTATAAAATATTATAACTATAGAAAATATGCTGTTTTCTCCTCTTGCAAAAAAAATAATTTCAAAGAAAAGGTTTAAGAATACAGAAAAAGATTGGGAGAAATGTAATACTTCAATTATTTTTTGTACTTTGGCATATTTAGAAATCCATTTTAACAAAAGTGGTCATTTTTCATCATTTTCTAACCACAATAGTATACCAAAGAGGCTATCTGCATACTGACAATTACATTTGATCCTCTGGATCTTCCTTATAAAAAAACACAGCACATTTTAAACCAAACGATTATTGGTTTGTCCACTGAAGAAACCTATACTGAGCTGTTACCATGTCTGAGGAAACTTATCTAGACCTTGTGATGCTTATAAAAGTGCTTAAGACATATTTTGTGATCTATAGGGATTTAGTCTAGAAAAAGAAATCATTGTGATGGGAGCAGAGTATGCTCTATGGTGTAGGTGGCAGGTGCTTTGGGAAGAAAGAGGGGAGAAAGACCTCCAGTGATGTTAAATGTGGGAAGTCTCCCTAGCAATGGTGGGATTAAAGCCTCATCTAAACCTTTTTAAATTTTGTAACCAATAAATGTTATAGAAATGTATTTTAGAAATGGGAAAATTAAAGTAGAAGGATTATTCAATATGTGTATTTATGTTTATAATGATGTTATAAAATTTTTTTAAATGTCATTCACTAGAAAGACTGTCATTTGTTTCTCAAATTATCTTTAAATATATATATTTAATGGTTAATTTATACCAATAGACCTGATATTCCTCATTAAATTTTGATAATTTTTCCTGCTGAAACTACTTTACAACAGTTGGTTGGTAGTTGGCCATAAACAGAGAAGGATCCACTGAGAAAAATACTCCTTCCCTATTCATCCAGGAAAATGATGACTGGATGAATAATTTCTGCTATATAACCTGTGAAAACATACAGAATTATGAACAAACGTGTATCCCATGCACAAGGCTGGCTGCATGCAGTGATGGCCTATGAATCTGCACAAGACTTGTACTGAGAAAGGCCCCATGCATGACTTAAGATACCACTGTCGTCATATGTATTTTGAATTTGAACCAGGACACACAGCTGATTCTTTCTGTATGTCTACTAGAGATTTAGTCACACTATACTGGTTATTCTTTTGAATTGATAAAATGATAATATAAAAATTTCATTTTGTCCTCACATTTCTATCCTTTCTCCCTCTCCCTTCTTTCCTTGCTCTCTTTCTCCCTTCCTCTCACTTATTTCTCTATTTACTTTCATATCTATCTATTCATCCATTTATCATTTTTATTGTTTGCATAGACAATATTCTTCAGTTTTGAGACTGGCTAAAGTCTGATTTTTGCTGTTTTCCCAAAAAGATAATAACCAAAAAGGAACCTATGATTAGTGATATGTGATAAAATTCAGAGATATTATCTATGGCTTTTATGTGCTTATACATGAACTTTAAAAAAAAAAAGTTAAAATATTTTCTCTATAGCGCTGATGAAAAAACTCTTTTAAATATTCAAATGAAACCACTTAGATCCTCAGTGTTATTCCATTTATCTGACCAAGGCTCATGTAGTGCCAATATAAGTTCTAGTCATAGTAGAGTAGTGTTACATAATTTAAGCCAATGACAAAAATGAGGGCTCAATGGTAGTGTGTGCTTAACCTACACAGACCCTGTGTTCACTACCCTGCCCTCTCCTTGAAAGAATGAGGGCACCACGTCCAGCCTCATGATGTCTTATGCATCCAGTGTGAAATATTTTATTTTATGGTGGGATTCTCAGAATGTTCAATTATATTGCTGATAGAATTCAGTCAATGAAGAAAGACTGCAAGTGACAAGACCACTGTCTTTCCTAAAAGATTAGGAAAAATTGAGGACAGAACTCATAAAAAAGAGTAAAATTTGATCAAAAAGTTAAGGCGAAAGAAGTGATTCTGAGAACTACACCATTGCCTCTGTCCCTCTGATGGTTTGTTATCAATTGACAGTTCCCAAAGATTGACAATTAAGGTCTGAAGACAGAAATTATGCTCAGAAATTGAAAATCTTTGTGATATATTTGGATTAAAAGGCAAGACTGATTTCAAACTTCATGCAGCACATCATTGTTGGAAGAAAGAGTTTCCATCAGTAAGCCTTTTCTAACAAATGCAATTTCAATAAACCAAAATATTATGTAAATGAAATTTCAAAATTTGAAAGTGGGTGAATTTGTCTACTCATATTCTCTCATTTTACAGCTAAAAAGACCAAAATATGAAGGGTTTAAGTGATTTTTCTGAGGTTTCAAATGATTTGGTGGTTGAGTTATAACATGACTTTAGTTTTTCTGATTCCCAATCTTATGATTATTTCCTCTAATTTCTGTAATGACAATATTAGAAATATATTATTGGACGTAGAGCTTATTTTATCAGATCCAAATATGTGATGCAATGATATAAGAATATTCTTTTGAAAATTTACTTTTCTTTCTTTTCCTATGCAAAAGTGTTTGTAATTGATTTTATTTAATAGGAATGGGGAATTCACTTTTTAAAAGTCAATGGTTTAGTGTTGTCTTACATTCACTTAGTTAAGAGGTTGGGGGTTTCACTTCCCTGATCAAAGATTTTCTATCATTTTTTTTTTACAGGGTATGCTAGTTGAAGGACCACCAGGGCCAGCAGGACCTGCGGTAAGTAAATGACATATGATTATTTTTTTCTTGATTTTTCAATGATTGAATATAAGATTTCTATTTTATTAATAGATTTTTTTTTTACTAAATTGAATATTGAATCCTAGGGGCAAACATTTGTTTGGAGGGTCTGGTGAACTGGAACTACCTTCTGATTTAGCTATCCAAGTGTTATTCTCTAAAGAACACTTGAATTAAATTTTGTTTTGAATATTTTTTTGCTTACATGTCTCTATATCTTGTCACCAATTTTCATCTTTTTACCTGAAAATTATAAAAGTTTAGGAAAAGGTCATTCTTTTTATCAGGGAGATATAATTATATTTCAGTGCATAGGTGAGAATTCTAGGAAGACTGTAGCTGTCTTATATATACTTCTAGAAGGAATAATTATGAGATTCCATTGTCATTTCCTTATAAGGCTGATATCACTCATTGTGTCATTATTTTAAGGTAGTTGAACTGAATAGACCTTGTAACAAATTTTTTTTTAATGTGTGTGTGTGGAATTAATTATATTCTCATTTACTGGAAATAATATAAAATACTTATGCTTTCAAAGATTTACAAAAGAGAATATGAAAATGCCTACAAGCTAAACGTAAAAAGGGATTTCTACATTTTCAACTTAGCTATCACATATTTGAGGTCTAATTTTGTGAGTGTGCCATTTCTTCAGGAAGAACTGGGAACCAACTTCAACCTCAGGGACTTTACATTGGCATGTTTTCCTTTCCTGTTTTCCTTGGGACATTTGCCTCCACCCAAGAGCTGCTTCATAGAGGAGTAGTGTGCTAGCTACAAAGTTGTTCCTATATGTTGTCTTTTCACAGGAGCCTAAATAGGGCAATTGTTTGGGAGACAAGTTTATATTTATGAAATATAAATGAGCTGTTCTTTGATTTAGAAGGATGACTTTTCCTGAATAGTAAGGGCTCAGGAATTTGACTCAGACCATGGTTTGTTTCTTTGTAGGGTCTAATGGGTCCTCCAGGTCTACAAGGCCCCTCTGGACCTCCTGGTGACCCTGGTGATAGGGTAAGTAAAGGGTCCTCTCATTAAAAAAGCATATAACCACAGATTAAAGGAATTAAAATATATTCATTAACATAAAAATGTTAAATTATCTAACTTCTAAATGTTATTCTTCCTGAGGGTAGGAGGGTTGGGAGGGTAAGAAGTCTAAGAATTCAATGTCCTGTAACGTTTAATTAACCTTTTAAACTATTGTTTAAGAGTGAGGCTAAATAATGTTTATTTCTGGTAAAATTGGTATCATTAGTAAGCAGATTTTATTTTTAGTCAATTCTCACATCTCCATGAGCTCTCTACATTAGTTTCAGTTCTTCAACTTTGTATTGCAGACATTGCCATAGGCATTTATTTGAATGCTGTTAGAAAGAGGTAATCAACTTGAATTCTAGTCTGAAGATCAATCAAATTCTGGGTTCTATTACATAGTAGATCATTTGTACTGTCTGTCCAGACTCTTCTTGTAAATTATCTTTTCTTTCTTTTTCTCATTCTTGAGTAGACACTGTTTTTGTGTAGTGTATATATATATGTGTGTGTGTGCTTTTCTTTTTCTTTTGTTCTTTTAAAAACAATAGAGAGTCAAAGATGTGTACAATTTAAAGAAGACAAATATATTGTATTAGAATTTACCCCCTTTTCTGCTAAATATGACTTGGCTATGTAGAAATAAATCTTGTTCTATTGCAATCTTATGGACATATAACTTGCATCTAATATACAAATACATATATATATATATATATATATATATATATATATATATAATATTTAATATTCTTTACATTTCTATACATATCTGTGTTCAGAGATATCATAGTCATAAGTAATTTCCACGTGTGCATCCATGCATGGACTGAATGTATTTTATCATTAAGAACTCAAAATAAAATGGTAATTATCTATAACTAAATTTAGCATGTAAATCTTATGTTTAATTATTGATCATCTATATTAATAAAGTAACTACTTTTTAAATGATACTTAAGCCACCTAAATATGTATTTCAGTAGTCTACGTATTTAAGTAGTCTATTAATTGATGCTATTGAAGTATCTATTAAAGAATAGTTAAACATACTTTATCATTTACTTAAATTTTGTAACATCCAAACATTATTCACTTATTTTCCTCAGACTTATTCTCCCCAGAATACAAAGGAACTCTTTATCTTATATAGTTTACAACTTCAAGTAAACACTTAGCAGAGTTTACATCTTAATTATATATTAATTCTATATTAGTAAGCACACATTATAAAATGTTTCAAAACTAGTGCAATGAAATACCATCCTTTCTAGTTGTATTTACCCAAAGAAGATTAACCAACTCAGAGTAGTCAAATTCAAATGAGATAATGTAGTCTTTGGTTATTATATATTATATTCTAATACATTTTATGATTTCTTTATTATTATATGATTGATTGCATTCTTTTGATTGCTTCATTTCTTTTACTAGGGTCCACCAGGACGTCCTGGCTTACCAGGTGCTGATGGTCTACCTTGTCCTCCTGGTACCATGTTAATGTTACCGGTATGTTTCTTTTTATTTTTATAAAGACAACTTGATATCTGGTCAACTTGTTTCTGAAAAATTCTATTTGGAATGCAGTCAAGTAAAAATCATTCTATAAGGCACACATAATTAATCAAACAGCCTTTGGAAGTTAAGGGAAATTTTACTACACAAAATCCTGGTAAATATCAATGTCAAAAGTAAATTTTTCATTATTTGATTACACTTTTAGCAACAAAGTTTTTCTTAATATTTTTAATAATGTGGTTTATCATTAACAAATATTTCATATTTTACTTACAAGAGAAAATATGTGTTATTTTTCTTTATTTGTCTGAATTTATTTTGCTTAACACAATTACTTTCAGTTCCATTTATTCACCTACAAGTACAGGATTTTATTCTTCTTTATAGCTGAATAATATTCCATTGTGTCTATGTGCCATATTTTATCTGGTGATGAGAACTGAAGAGGTGATTTCACATCTTGGCTATTGTCAATAGCACTACAATAAGCATGAATATGCAAGTATCTCTTCTGTATGCTCACTTAATTTCCTATGGATATATGCCTAGGAGTGATATAGCTGGATCTTGTAGTAGATAATTTTTAGCTTTCTGAGGAACCCCAATATAATTTTTCATAGTAGCTGCACTAATTTACATTCCTACCAACCATGCATAAGGTTTTTTTTACTCCATATTTTTGCCAGCATTTTGCGATTTTTTTTTTTTTTATAATAGCCATTTTGACTGAGGGGGATGGAATCTCCATGCAGTTTTCATTGGCATTCCAATCCTCATGGCTAAAGATATTGAACATTTTTTCATGTATTTATTGACCTTTTGTTCTTTTAAGAAGTTTTGTTTTTGTTTTTAGATCATCTGCCCATTTTTTGACTGGATTCCTTTTCATTTGTTACATTTGTTTGGATTCTTTATAAATTTTATATATTAATTCACTGTCAGATGTATAACTGGCAAAGATGTTTTCTCATTCTGTAGGTTTCTTTCTCTGTTCAATGTTCCCTTCACTGTACGGAAGCCTTTAAGTGGGACGTAATCCCATTTGTCAGTTTTTGCTTTCATTTCCTGAGCTACTAGAATCCTATTCAGGAAACATTGCCTGTAACAGTATCTTGCAGTGTTTCCCTGGGGTTTTCCTCTAATAGTTTTAGATATTCAGGTCATAGATTAAGGTATTTGATACACTTTGTTGATTTTTGAACAGAGATAGGGGGTTCAGCTTCAGTCTTCTAAATGTGGGTATCCAGTTTGCGCAGCACCATTTGTGGAAGAGACTGTCTTTTCTCCAATGTATACTTTTGGCAACTTGTCAAGAATCAAATTCCTGTAATTGCACGGGTTTATTTCTGGGTCCTCTATGCTATTCCATTGTTCTACATATATGTGTCTGTGCCAGGCTGTCTTGGTTACTATGACTCTAGTATATTTGAAAATCCGTCATTATGGTACCTTGAGCATTGCTCTTTTTGCTTAATACTGCTTTGGCTATTGGCCTTTTGCACTTTTATTGCAGAGTGTTTTCCCTATTTTTGTGAAGAATAATGTTGGTAATTTGTTGGGGATTGCATTGAACCTGCATATTGCTATCATCATTTTAAAAGGTCTTTCTACCTTCTTGAATAATTTTCATTTTAGAGGTCTTTTACATCCTGAATTTGTTAAGACCTGATTTGTGTCCTAAAATATGGTTCCTTTAAGAAAGTTTCATGTGCTGAAGAAAAGAATGTGATTTTGTAATTGATAGATTCTTTAGATGTCTAGAAGACATTCTATAGGTGTCTTTTAAATCCATTTGATCTGTAGTGTAATTTAGCACTCATGCTTCTATTTTGTTTACTTTTGGCCTGGTTTATTTATCTATTGACCTTTTGAGGTATTGAAGTCACCCACTCTTATTGTATTCTATTTATCCCTTTATATCTAGTAGTATTTATTTTATGAAAATGAGTACTCTGATATTGGGTGGATATATATTTATGATCATTAAATCTTGATAAAATTTTCCCTTGGTCCATAGTGATATTCTTTGTCTCTTCCAAATGATTTTGTTTTAAAGTCCATTTTGTCAGATGTAAGTGTTGCTATTCCTCAATGCTCTTGCACTTTGCTTGCTTAGAATATAATTTTCTATCCTTTCACTTTCAGTTCATGCATGTCTTTGCAGGTGAGTTGAGTTTCTTGTAGTCAGTATATTATTGGGTCTTGTTTTTCAATCCAATTAGCCAGTATGCATTTTTAATTGAAGAATGAAGACCATTTTCATTCAGGTTTATTACTGAATACTATGGATTTGTTCTTTTTGTTGTTTTTCTTCTGGTTATTTTGAATAGTCTATTTTATTTCTTCCTCTATTGTTCATCTTAGAAATTTAATAGTTTGATTCTTTCCTATCTCTCATTTGACTGTCTATTCTTCTAATGGGGTTTATTCTTTCACATGTTCTCAAGATTGTATTTATCTATCTTCCTTTTCTGGGTATAATATTGTTCTAGTGATCGTGAATTCCCTTAGTTTTTACTAATCTTGGAGGGTTTTATTTTTCTTCAATTCTGAAGGAAACCCTTTTTGGGTGGTGGTTACTTTTGTTCAAGAGGTGGTATACATAGTACTACATGTTCCTGACCTTCAGAGTTTCTCCTAAGAAATATTCTGTGAATGCATGTGTTTGTCTTTAAATGTAACTTGACACCTCTCAGATTTTAATGTTTCTTGTCTCATACTTTTGCTAACTTAACTCTAATATGTCATGAAGAGTTCTTTTATTTCATATTTTTGGGGGCTCTAAATGCTTTAAATAGCTGGATTTCATGTCTTTATAAGATTGGGGAAATTTTCCATTATTTCATTGAATTCATTTTTTATGCCTTCAGATTTTAGTTCTTCTCCCTTGGCTATTCTGGTTCTGAGTGCATATGATATTTTGGTGAATCCCAGAGATCTTGCATGTTTAGTGCATTTCTTCTTTGAATGGTTTATAAGCCTTATAATAAAAGCCCTGCTATTCTTTCTTCTGCTTGTACTAGTCTGTGAAGCTGTCAATTAGAATTTTTATCTGACTTATTAAGCCTTTAATTTCAAGATTTCTGTTTGCTTCTTTTCCAAAATACCTTCCTTTCTACTGAATTTCTTATTCATATCCTGCTTTGTCTTCCTTAATTCACTCTATTTTTGTATTAACTTAATTCATTGAGCTTTTTAAAAATCATTCTGTAAAATCATGAACTTAGGAGATGCCCTATTACCTTGTTTTTCTAGTGTTCTTGTGTTTCTATGCTGAGATGCACACATTTGTTGGGATAGATAACTATTACACTTACATGTCAGGGCCTTCTTCATATATGGTCTTCTTGATATTTCTTAAGTTATCAGATTGTTGTGTAGTGTTTAATTTTATTCCAATTGGACTTCATAACATAATGTCCTTTTGGTTTGCTTGGCTGTGATTTGTAGGTTTTAATATGATGAATATTATAAGAGACGCTGAGGGACCGACTTTCTTTGTAGATCTCTCAAGAGTAGTATCTCTTTGGTAATTAAAGCTCATGTGATACAAAAAACAGAATATATGGGATATAACTTCCATGGTTATTCCTACAATTGAAGTGGAAACCTCTAGTAAATGATAGGGATTTACATAGGCATGGTTGGCACTAGTTCTGTTACTTGAATGTATAATGATATTGGCTAATCCAATATGGGAAAGAGCCTGACAATTTTATCCTCTGTTAGAAATCCGTACAATTCCTGGTGTTTGGTGTGAAGAGGTAAGTTATCCCTAAAAGTAAATCTCTAATTCAGTGTATTTTTAGTAGGTAGAAAACTTCCCCTTAATAAAAATGAAAGTGTTAGTAAGACTTCCTTCCTGAGAGAAAGGTGATGGTCCCTCAGCACATTCCAGTTGGGGTCTGCTGTTCTACTTGGTAAATTGTCTAGAAAATATTTTTGAAGGATGACCTTTCTAATGGTGAATTTCTACTGCACTTTTCAAATGATTTTTCCTCTATTCTACTCTTTCCCAGGAAGAAAATGTGGGAAACATTTACACTCCTTATCATTACAGGTAGAACCTAAAGGGTTAAAAATGGAATTTCTATAGATAATACCATAAGCCTTTGTCTTTAAAACCATGATAATTGAATCAAATATATAGATGATGTTGATAGCCTGGCCACCTCGAAATGTATAATGCATAAAATGGGAAAATATCCAGAGACATTAGCTAGACAAAGGGATAGGGCCACAGCTGGTTTCATTTTTAATGATTGAAGTAGTTGTAGTAATTCTATTTGTACATATTTTAGTTAGCAGTATACAGTTTGTTTGAACCCATCAAATATTCTTGGGAGATTATTAAGCAATTTAATGCAGAGAGAAACTGAATCAAAGGAAGGCTTCATAATTTGTTCCAATCTTTACAATTTGTGTAAGAATTAAAAGACTGATTCTATCTTAATGAAGAAACTATTTTTTACATTGTAGAATTAGTAGAAATCTGAAAGCCTTAAATAATTTTTTAACAAAGTATACTAGAAGAGAAACACTGAAAAGACATAATATGATTGTTTTCTATCCCACAATTTTTCAGGAAGCTAAAACTTTCCGTAACAAAGAGATAAACTACATAAAAACGCATTGATCTTGACACTGAAATTGAAAACGTATTCATGATTGTCAATGTTTTCTCTTTGCCAACCTGTTGTGATGAAATGGCTGAGCCTTAATGACTGGCCAAGGACTGCCAATATAACCTACTTCTATTGCTTCTGCTCCTCTGTCTTTACTTACTTCAAATCCATTTGTTTGTGTTTGTCATGAAATTCCTTTGTATGATATAAATTTAGAGAGTCTAGACTGTAAATTACAAAGCATAAGGCAGAGTTTTCCAAACATGCTTGGCCATAAGAATCAACCTGTGACACTCATGAAAAATACCATTCACCAGTTCCAGCTCTCAAACTATATCATCACAGTCCCCAAGTTCCAGGACTCAGTGATTTTTACTTTTAATAAAATGCCCTGGTATTTCTTCTGCCCCCAAATTATATAAAACACTAACATGCCTTTTTGCAGTTATATGAACCTGTCAATAACAAGCAATTAAAGTTAGCTCTATTTCCTTCATATTTTATTTGACATAGAATCTTCCATGGGGCTGGGGTTGTGGTTCAGCGATAGAGCACTCGCCTAGCATATGGGGGTCGCTGGATTCGATCCTCAGCTCCAAATAAAAATAAAATAAAGGTATTATGTCCAACTACAATTAAAACAAAATATTTTTAAAAAAAGAAATCTTCCATATTCCTTCTTGCATTTTGAAAAATTCAACAGTAAAAATGCAACAATTTGAATTCTATCAATTATATTATCAGAACATGTTACTCATGAGCTCATACCATTGAATGTATAGTTCTTCAAAATAAAGTATTATAAAATTTCAAGGTTGAATAAAAAATGATTTTTTAAAGATGGAAACAATATCAAGCACGATATGTTCACCAATCAGAGTATGAACAAGCCTGACAGAAGATGCAAGGAACTAGTAATATGGAAATTTTAACATGCATTATCTTTTTTGAGTAACCTACCACAGGACCTGGTCTTCCAGTTAGCCCCATTGGGCCAGGAGGGCCTCTCAGAGCGATCTAGAAAGTAAAATATATCAAGTTACAAAAAGATATGCCTGAATTTTTCTCAAAAAATCAGATAATCTACTAATTTAGAGAAATAACAATGTGTTTTATGAAGCTTTTAATGCATGTGCCATTCATAACAACATACTCACACACAGCATGAGAGGGAAAATGGCATTTTTGAGAATTCACATGACAGAGTTAAGTATCAATTTCTCAACAAAATTCTGGACTTTTTAAAGAAATTCTAAAAATTAAACAGAATTTTTCATGAATGCCACCACAGAGGACTACATTCACCAAGACTGCATTCTATTCTAAACATTTTTATTTGAAAATTTAGCAATGTTATTAAAGTGCATGTCTGTAAACAAGAAAAGAGAAAATTATGCTTACATTTTTTTGGTAACATTATGAAAAATAAAATGAGAGAGCAGATCTCACAAGTATAAATATTTGATTCAATCATATTGTAGTTGCCTACTAGAGGCAGAGGGATTGGGAAGCCAAGTTTCCTTGTGTTGCTTAGGCTGATCTTGAACTCATGAGCTCAAGTGATCCTCCCACCTCACCCTCCTGAGATCTGGAACTACAGGCATGTGCCTTTGTGCCTGGTTCTGAATATCTCTTTTACCTAGCAATTAGAGCCCTTCAGCGAAGCCAAATTATAAGTAATGCAGCTGTTCAGAGCTGAGATAGAGACAGGAAATTGTGAAGTGGTTTCCTTAGCGATGAGAATTATTTGAATGCTTTCAAAAGCCAGTTTCTTGGCTTCTACTTTCTCTTCTCTCTGCCTGCTGCCATTACTCACAACTTCATTCACAAATTTATTTTTCTCTTGGCCTTCAACACATTTTTTTTGCTATTTACTTTAGGAAATGGTTTAAATGTATCTATTCCTTTTCTTTGATGAATCATGCTTAAAATTGTGAGTATCATTTACCAGCATTTGAGATCCTACTTACCAAGTACAGAGAGCTGAACAGTGGCCCCAAAGATATGAGGTCCTGATCCCTGGAACTTCTAAATGATGTGACCTCACTGGAAATGTGGTGATTTAAGATGTTAACATGGGGAAGCTGCCCCAGATCACCTAAGTGTGACCTAAATGTCATCAAACATATTTGTATAGGAGAAGCAGGGGCCGAGGAGATTACACACACACACACACACACACACACGGCAAAGAGAAGAAGAAAACAGAATGGAGTGAAACAACCACCAGTCAGTCAAGGGTGGCCAGCAGCCCCAGAAACTGGCAGAGACATGAAGGATTCTTGACTAGCAGTACGGTCCCCTGGATACTTGGATTTCAGACTTCCAGGCTCCAAAACTCTGAGAGCAACCCTATAAAAAGTCATATTTTGAGGAAGAGGGAAAATTCAATAAAATGGGTTGAGGATCCCCTGTTAGAAACACTTGGGACAAGAAGTGTTTTGAATTTTAGACTTCTTCAAATTTAGGGATATTTTCATATACATAATGATATATCTTGGGGTTAGGGCCCAAGTCTAAACACAAAACCACTTATGTTTCATGTATATACCTTATATGTGTGATACCCTTAAACACCTATACACATAGCCTGAAGATAATTTTATACAATATTTTTAATATTTTTTTTCATGAAAGAAAGTCTATGTATGTTGAACCATCAGACATCAAAGATATCAATCCCTCAGCCACACTGGTGGACAATGTGGTTGTTAGGCATCACCATCATTCTAAACTTTGAATTTATAGGCTACCCATAAGCAATAATTTTCTCATACTTATTCACCCATAAATACTTACCAGTAAAAATATGACAGATCAGGATCACAGTGAAAAAAGTCAAGTGTCCAGATGATCAAACAGCACAGTGGCATCATCAGGACACCTGTGTCAGCTGTTAAACATCAGCAACAACAAACAAGGGCAGCCTTCAGACTCCATCTGCAGTGTTGTGTTTTGATATAAATGTTACTCTACATCGTATGTTATTTTGAGGGTGAGAGGAAACATCTGAGAAAGTTGAGAGGCCAGGAACCGGTTCCCATAGGGATGAGGAGGCAGTCTGCTGTATGGCTTTTCAAATGTTTTTCCAGAGTCATCTGCTTTACAAGGGTTTTTGTCATAGAAGGCACTTATTTTTTATGTACTCATATGATTTCTTGTGTTGCTATAAGTGGTGTTGCTTTAGTCAAGCCCATCACACATTTTTTACCATCTTGTCTATAAGCACTTTTTCTGTCATTCTAATAATGTCATCTCCAATATCACTATTATTATGATCACCTTGATTCTGAACTGTTTTGGTTATGTGACCATCAATGAATGAACAACTGGAACCTCATTAATGTTGTTAATTTTTTTTAATATTCCCTTCTTTCAACTTACTAGTAGACTTGGAAGGCGTGTTGGTTTTTTGGGGTTTTTTTTTTGCATATGTTAGAAGGTGAGATCTTTTTTTTTTTCACTTGCATGTAGAATCCTTCAAATATTCATCATCATCAATGAATATGTTTGCAGGCCAGAAGTTCTGCAATGTGTGCAAAACTGTGTCTTCAGTAATTATGTTCCAAGCATTGCCTATAGCATATACAGCATTCTTCATGTTAAATCTCTTCTGAAAACCTTTAACACCCACTTTTCTGTTCCCTGGTGCTAGCATGTTATTCTGGAAATTATTTTCATGTTTATTTTGCTAATGAAATCCTCATCATATGGCTGAATTAATAAAGTCAAATTTGGGGAAAGTGCAAGGCATAAGCATTATTTCTTAACAGATTTTGGAAGTCAGATGAGCAGAATAGTTGTCAAGGAATAACAGAAGCTTGCAGTTATCATACAGTCCAGCTTCCCTGTAGTGACCACAAGCCACCAGCATAAAAGGTGAAACCAATCTGAAAAGATGGCCCTGACGATTAATGCCTTTTTTCTCAGCATAATAATGGGCTGGTAAAAAAATTAAACTCCTCTAAAACATTCAATATGCATGCTTTTGACTGTTACAGCAAGTTTATACTTAAGCATACTTGCTGTATTAGCATATCACAGCACAGTTATTCTGTCCTTGGTATCCCTAATTGCTGTAAGGCCTGTCTCATCAACTGTTGACTGTCTTTCTGGGGAATAATGTCATAATAGTGTTGTTTCATAGCATTATAGACTTACACTGACATCATATTTTTTTCAGTGATGACCTTGAAAAGTTTGTCAATGAATTTCTCCACACTACATTTTAATTAGCACATGCTTTATCACCACAAATCTTTAAAAATTTAATGCATATCCTTAAAACTTTACAACCAATCTGTTGAATAGTTATAGTTCCCTTCCATTCTTAGATCATTTTAACAGACCTTTTTTTTTTGTTTGATGATCAGCACATGTTCACTGCAAAGATGAAGAATATACTCTTTCAATCCATGATCGAGATCTTCATTTTTAGTTTTATCCATTTAAATTTTTTTCTAACTTCTATTCATCACTTTATTTTTTACAAATAGCACATATTTTTATTTAATTAAAATAAGATAAAATAATTGTAGCAATATGTGTCTTGCTAATATTGCACTCACACATGAACATTTGTTTCCTCTTCACTCAATGTAACTAGTTAAATCCAAAATTTCTGCATTCAGTATTATGACTCTAAACATTTTTTCATCCTGATTTATATTATAATAATATTTCATTGCCTTTCTTAGACAACAGCTTTTGCTTTTCATAAAGTTTAATTTTCACTTGCTTAGCAACTTTAAAAATCTGCTTAAGTCATCCTAAATTTCCACCAGCTCTGTAAAATGCCTTTCCAAGTAATCTGAACTGCTCTGAACTTTAGCCAAGGGTGTGACTTTGGAACTAGAGCATATTGAACCATAAAGAGAGGCTGTGAGAGGGCCAGCCACTATATAACTTTCACCTCATGGAGTACACCTGAGTTCTCAGTCATGAGTCTGCCATGTTAGCAGGCTAGCTAGGAGAAGGACAAGTTCAACAAGCTATAGCAAGCAAGGCTGGGGTCCTTATGGATAGCTTATGCTATTCGTAAAAGACTGGGTTCCTGCCATAAGGGGCAGGTAAGGGTATAGAGTTGCTATAATGTGAACATGATTGTAACTGTGGCACTCAAAACCAAAAATCTCTATATTTCCAATATGTCTATCAAATATCTGATTTTATTTTTCAACATAAAACAATTGCCTCTAAAATTGATTTATTAACTGTTTCAAGACTAATTGAGATTTGAATTATTGAAACTTATAGCCTTGTGTTCCTATGGGCTATGCTCCTTTCACCAATTAACTTGGCCTCAACAGATACTCTGTACTGAGCTGCATTCTCTATTTGGTACTCAGCAGTTTCAATTAACAGAAGAATTGAGGAGGAAGCCAAAGCTGCATCGGAAACCCCTGAGATTAAGAAATGCCAGTAACATGGGATGTTGCCCTAGGAAAGATGCAGGAATGGAGCAGAGACAAGAAGAGAGGCCCCTTGAACTGCAACCAACAAGGCCACAGGGGCAGAACTACACATGCCTTTTGGCAAGGACATCATGGCATTTACTCCAATTGCTGAACACAGAACTATAGGACTTGTTTGCCCAGCTGGATTTCAGTCTTGCCTTATCTAAAAAGCACTCCAAGGTACCAGGGAAAATACTCCTTAAAAATGGCCCTTAAATTCACCAAATTGCCTTTCACTTGGCTAATTATCTATAATTATTTTAATTTGCGGGTGTTAATAATGTATAATAAGTTTTAGATCCATTTCTCTGAGTTCTGTGATAAACAAAGTACAAGATCATTGTATACAGTAGCTCACTGATGAGTGCACAATTATTCCCACCATTCACTGACATTGCCAAAAATTGTATCTCACACTAGGATTCCAAGGCCCTGTCAGCACAGAATTTAATTTTATCCATATTTTCATTTTTTTACCTTTGACCTTGGATTTTGGTGAATCTCATAGCTTTACCTAATTTCTTAAGATCCACAGGATGTAAATATATTTAAAAATATTTAAAGATTTTAGCCTATGAGTTCTTTTTAAAATCATTAGAAAATTGAACCCCTTATGTATTTTACAAGGAGAAGAATATTGTGACAGTTAAATTTATGCATCACTTTAACTGTACTATAGAATGCCTGTATATTTGATTAAACATAATTTTTCAGTTTATCTGTGAAGGTGTTTTCAGAATAGATTAGTATTTGGATTGGTGAATTAACTAAAGCAGATGACCTGGCCCAGTATGGTTGGGCATAATCCAATCTGTTGAGGGCCTGAACAGAACAGAAAGGATGAGGAATTTTGAATTCATTCTCTAACCTATCTCTGGTAGAACTTGAGTTGTCTCCTGCCTTTGGCAATCTGCGTTCTCAGACTTTTCCTCTAGAATCAATTAGAATCACACTCTGCCTCTCCAGCTTTCAGGCCTTGGAATTACATTTCTGGCTTTCCTATTTCCAGCTTGTTGATGGCACTTAATGGGACTTAACCCCCATAATCATGTGAGAAAATAAATCTTATGATCTATATAATAGGAGATATATCCTATTTGCTGTATCTCTGGAGAAATATGACTAATGAACACATATTAAGTAAAAGAGTTACATATTACTTCAGTGATTTTATTTGATGCACAAAAATCATAAGGCACTTGAAGGTAGGACTCGTGCTTGTTATTTTTATTATCAATAGTTGCTTGGAACAGAAAAGCAATCTCTTTTAAATTTGAATAATTGTCTTTAAGCTTATCAAACACCTAATATATATTTCCTAATCAATTAAGTACAGTAAATTTAGTCTCTCTTAGACACAGTAATAAATTTAAAATGCTGTATTTCACTTTTCCTGCAATACATTTCACTCTTTGCTATATTAGTATGTGATCATAGAGACAATTAGTACAGCAGCCTTCTAATTGGTGTCCCTGACTCCTTATTTTGTGTATTTGCTATGTATGACTGCCAGGTAATCCTTTTCAAAGCTAAGATCTGTCATATTATCCCCCTGCTTAAAACCCAGCATTGGTTTTCCAACTACTGTAGAATAAAATCCAAAGTCCTTATGTGACTGAATTTCCCTATGTTATGTGAATCCATATTAGTTCACATCTGCAAACATCTGCAGAATCCCTATCACTGCATTTCTCTAACAATGTTCCTGGAACATGACAATTATTCTCACCTCAGATACTTGAGGCTTCCCAGAATCTCTTCTCCTAAGACCTTCAAAATCTTCATTCCCTTATTTAAATCAGGTCCTAATTTTTAAAAGGCTTTTTCAAGACCATCTGTCTAAAATTGCAGCTCTGTCTTATTTCCTAACCATGTTCTAGTTTTTCAGTGCACCCATCATTATCTGACATACTAGTTATTCCACACTTCTCCCATCTGAATACATGCACACAGTAGGTGTTAAATATATTTCTTAAAGGCTATTTAAACAAATATTCAATTGTGTTACTTTAACACCATTAAGTAGTGCTTAGCATTAGTACTTTTATTTTGATTTATAGTTTTATCACTTGAATTAAATCATTGATTCTTTTTCTTTTCCAAGAAGAATGCTTGGCTGCAATATTTTCCAGGTCCTTATAACCTAGGAATGTCTTCTGTTGCTCTCATATTTGAACAATAAATTGGTTGATGTGGAATTTTCAGGTCACAAACTTTTCACATTAAAATTCTGTAGAAATTCTGTGTTGTCCTCTGGCATTCAGTTATGCAGAAGACAAAGTTGAGGACAGCCCAACTTTTGCTCTTTCATGGGTAACAATTTTCTATCCCTATTTGGGTGTTAATACTTTATTTTAAATCTTTTTTTTTCATTCATTACTTTTTCTGGATTCATAAAGCTAATAGTATTGATTCATAGACTTGAACAATATTTCAGCTGAGGAAAATGTTTTTCTATTTAATATTTGGTTATTGCTTGCTCTCAATTATTCAGATTTCTTTCCAGGCAGGGTAGGATCATAATTCTCAGGCTTAGTAACACTGATCTGTCCTCTATAATGCATTTTCTTTTATAGTTTTATTTATTTATTTATTTATTTTTTAAGATGGAAATATTTATTTATTTATTTATTTATTATTTTTATTTTTTTATTTTTTTTTATTGGTTGTTCAAAACCCTACAAAGCTCTTGACATATCATATTTCATACATTAGTATACATTAGCTTCAAGTGAGTTATGAACTCCCTTTTTTACCCCAAGTACAGATTGCAGAATCACATGGGTTACACATCCACATTTTTACATAATGCCATAATAGTAACTGTTGTATTTCATCGCCTGGAGGTCATTCCTCAAAAAAAAGAAAAACCAACAAATAAATGAGCTCACACTTCATCTCAAAGCCCTAGAAAAGGAAGAACAAAACAACACCTTATTTATTTATTTTTGTTTTATCTAGAGAATGTTAGTGATTTAGTTTTCTGTAGTATGATTTCTTCTTTGTTTTTGTCTTTATGTGGACACTCATTAATTGAGGTATTAATTTTTAATTCCCTTTCATCTTTTATCTAATTCTATATTAATTCTTAGTCTGAATTAATTTTACTCTTATGTGTTCCAGATTACCTTTCATAAAGCCATATTTTTCAATGGACTGAGTAGAATTCAAGTTTCTAGAATATTTATTTACTTTGGGTTATTATAAATTTTAGAGATATATTATTTTGATGTTGAGTTGTTCATTTTCCTTGTATTACAAAAACTTTTATAAGGCCTTCTCTTTTTTTCCAATTCAGATTTGGATTTAGTAAGATCATTTCTACTATTTGTTTGATCTAGTATGACATTAAGTCCTCTTTCTCTGTCTGTCCTTATGCAGGCTTTGTTTATTTCATTCCTTTATTTCCTTTCAGAACCTCAGGTGGAAGCCAAGTTGATCAGCAGGGGTCCAATTTAAGTCACTAGTTCATGAGGTAGATTTTCCTAGGTGGTTCTTCTACACTGAAAGAAAGTTTTCTCTTTCTAAATATTGAATTCATCACCTACTAACATGAAATGGAATAGTAATTCATTCTGTAGTTGTATTTTTTTTTTGGTACAGAGATGCTTAACTGCTGGGGAAACAAAACAGTCTTTTTTCCTATTTATTTTTTTGTTGTACCAGAGATTGAACCCAGAGGTGTCTAACTGGTTAGCAACATCCCCAGACCTTTTAATTTTTTATTTTGAGACAGAGACTCACTAAGTTGCTCAGGACCTCATTAACTTCTTTCTCTGTATATGTAAAATAATCCACCTTATATCCCATTATACATAAAGAATAAATCAGACATAAAGACTAAATTAGACAATTATACTATTAGATATTTTTTACTATATGATACGAATTATTATCAAAAGCTTAAATAGCAAGTATATACCTTAACTAGCATAGCATTAAAATTCTGTTTTTTTTTTTTTTTGTCTTAGATATTTTCCTTAAAACTTCTAGTAACACAGCCCAATAGACCAAGTGGTATTAGTGAATTTTTGTGGTACTCATCTTCCAAAACCATACATTTTTTTTTCCTTTTTCTGAAGATTACTTCAGATCTGACAATTTTGGTACTGGAAATATCAGTAATCTGTTATGCCATTTGTTTAAAAATCTGCCTAATGAATTTGAGTCATATATTTCTTTTCCTTAATTATGCATACTGACAACATAGTTTGAATGAAGTTGAATCCCATTCACTGGGTTCTAGCTCTAAGTAAACAAACAAACAAACAAACAAATAAGTCTGCCTGAAACAATCCTAGTGTCAGTTACTGATTCTTGGACATAGAGTTCAATATTTCTTAAACTAAACTTGGCAGGTGTTCTTTCCTCCAATGCAACTTCTCTCCAGGGAGAAGGTAGTGAAGACAACAGCTAATGGAAGTTAAGTGGTCATTTTCAACTCTTACACTTCAGCCATTGCTCCAGTTGCATTCGATATAAAGATAATTCTGCTCCTTAAAAGGTCACTTCACCACAAAATGTGAAAACCTTATTCTGTTCTCCTGAGGAAAAGTTCTATTCCTGTCAGAGTTAGACAAGATAGTGCTTTGGATCGCTTTTTCTAGTTTTTGGTCTCACGCTCAAATTGCATGCTATTTGGTATTTTCTAAACATTCCCATACCTTGCCAAATTCCCATTGGGGCATGGATAATTTCCAAATGTTCCTTTGGTAAATCCTTACAGAGTATCATGGTTTCCAAAGTCAAAATATATTAGATACCAGAAACTCAGTGGTTATTTAGATATGATTCCTACCTCTAGTATTTAATGGAAAAGTGATTTGTGATCTATTCAAAACAGGAAGTCATGTTGTTGCAATAAGAAATGTAGCTAGGACACACTGAATGGACAGGTTAATTTCAGGAGGAAATGTTTGAGGTCAGGGAAAACTTGATGACAGAATCATGAGCTGCGTTGTGAAGAGAGTAAAATATTGCCAGATGTACAGAGAAAGGAAAGGTTTTTCAGGTGTGTTATGAATGAAAATAAAATAATTTAGTTTTTCTAGAATGCAATCCAAAGATTTGGGTGGAGATAGAGGGGAGATTCAAGAAAAAAGTCTGAAGAAATGGACAAGAACTAGCTCAAGGTGTGGAAGAGGGCAGCTTATATTCATCATTACCTGTTTGAAAACATTGAGGAATATAAAAATGAAAAGTAATATGATCAATTTTGTGTTTCAAAGAGGTTATTTTGCCAGTAGGATATGGAGATAAATGTCTTTGTCCTTCCTAACCGTTCTCATAACCACACTAACGAGTTCTTTCCTCCAACTCTAAAACTTGTATCCATTTTGTGCTATCAAATAAAATGCCAAACTACATAGCATACCTTCTGTCCTTCACATCTTGCCTCAAAAACACCAGCACCACCAGAATACCACCACCACCAACACCGTCACCATCATCATCATCATCATCATCTTCAACAACATCTTTTCTTTTTCTCTTTCCCAGTCTACTTCATTTATACCAAAATAGCTACAGATGTTCTCCCTTCTGTGTTTTGGTTAAAATAAAAACTTCAAAATATCCCACAGTGCTTTTCAACATAGGAATTGCTCTCTTAATGTTGTTGAATACGTGAATTTAAGAAAATTATTTTTTATTGAAATTAAAAGACAATAAAGTTGTTCATGAAGCTTCCAGATTTGAGTAGGAACAGCAGGAAATATTCCCATAGCCCCAATGTCTCCATGGCTAAAGGATGCCCAGTTTTCAGCACCTTTGCTCTGTGCATACGGTGCCACAATAAGCAATTTGCACACACAGATGACATACTTTCTCCTTCCCATTTTCACCTGAAGAGAGTATAATATAGAGAACAAATTAAGTTAGAAGGCATTCAACCAAATCACAGGATATTAAATGCACAATGTAAAATTCTTTGATAAAAATTAGCAAATTAAGGGTAAAACTTTTTATTTGATAGAATAAGACTTTGTAAATCATGTTAAATGATAATTACTTTCTTTATGTAAATAGCATAAGATATATGTTATTACAGAATTACTTCTGTCATGAGCTACAGAAGACATGATGGACACATTTATGAAAAATTCCTTAATTCATAGCCAATATTTGAAGAAAGATTGGAAGATTCTGGGAATAAGGGAATAGGAACACAGATGGAGTAGAGAAGAAGGAGATTTCACATCTAGAATTCATAATTCCCAAGATAATTTCACCTAATAATCAGCACTCATTTTAGATAATCATATTTTAGATTCTTACACTGGTCAGACTAAACTTTTGTTTATTCCATGTATTTCTTAGGGTGAAGACGGCTTTCCAGGATTCAAAGGTGACATGCGTCTTAAAGGCAACAGAGTGAGTAAAAAGAAAATTTATACTAATACATAAAATTACATATTATACATGCATTCTAATCTTGAAAAATAGCAAGTACAGAATAAAGTAAAATGTTTCTATTAAGATTTTTCTCACTTGAGGTTTTCCTTGAATATCACGCATTTTATGTTTCTTAGAGATAGAATAGTACCATTTGCTTACAAGTTTGTATTACTTTTGTAGGATGTAGAGTCTTCACAGGGTTTTTAGGGTCTTCATTTATCATTGTTGTTTACTTTATTCTTATACTTATTTTTGATGTTTATCTCTTATATTTACTTTTGCAGAATCTGCTACTGGAACTTTCTAGGTATGGGGTTCCTATTTGGTTCTCAGAAGACTTCTCAATTTTAAAGTGAATAATTTCATAATTTCTATTTCCCTTACACAAAATTAGCAGGAATATTTAAACTTGACTCAAACATAGTAGATCAGTTATTATTCTTTAGCAGTAAAAAATTTGAGTTTGCTCAGCAATTAGGTGCAGATAACTTAGAACTATCCTAATATTTAGGTATACTTTGAAAATAGGATCAGTAAACAAAAAAACTTAGTAAAAGAATAATCTTTAATTGATTATTAGTATTTCAACAACCTATGGGGTTATGGTTTTCACATATGATAAATGTCTAGTCCCTCACACAAATCATGATTGATAGTTTTGCTGACTACACAATTCTAAGTTGGAAATCATTCTCTCAGAAATCTAAAGGTATTATGTATTCTGCTCAAGAATCACACGTTGCTGGTTTATAAGTTTTTGAACAGTAGCTAACATTAATACAGCAGTTGATGCACAGTAATGTATCATGCAAAATAGCAAATATAGTTTTAAATTGTGTTCAGTAAATGTATTGTAATTTTTTTAATTAGAGTAAAAAAAGTATAAATCTAAACCATAAGTCTTGTATTAATCTGAAAAAATCTGAAATTTTGTATCTTTATGAATAATAGATGTGTTCAATAAATGTCCATCTACCCATCTACTGAAAAAGAAGTTAGGAAAACTACCCCATACACAATAGCCTCAAAAAAAAAAAGACTTGCAAATCAATCTAACAAAAGAGGTGAAAGACCTCTACAATGAAAACTGCACTTCACTAAAAAAAGAAACTGAAGAAGACCATGTATGTATGCATTGTCAAACAACTTCCACGATCAGGCTAATTAGCATAGGCATCATTGCACATTGTGTGTATGCTGAGAATACTTAAGATCCATTCTCTTAGTTGAATTAAAGTATAAATACATTATCATTAACTATAGTCACTATATTAACTTATTCCTTGTATACCTACAATTTACAAGCTTTAACCTGTAGTATTTTTCATTCTTTGGCTATTTTATTTAGCATATGTGCTCCTGTTTATCCATGTTGTTGCAAATGAGAGGATTTTCTTCTTCTTTAAGGCAATTGTATATACAGACATACCACAATATCTTTATCCATTCATCAGTAGAAGGACACTTAAGTTGTTTCCATATTTTGGCTATTATGAATAATGTTGTAACAAACATAGGAGATAGTTATTTTATTTTCTTTGGATGTTGTCTTAATTTATTTTCAGTAACTATAGCAGATTACCTGAGGCTGAGTAATGCATTAAAAAAGAGATTTATTGGCTTAGATTCTGGTGACTGAAGAGCCCAAACAATATAGTTCTGGCATCTGGCAATGGAACTGACTACATCACAACATGTCAAAGAAGAAGACAGGGTATTGTGTAAATCCAAAGAGACTGAGGGGAGATTGAAGGCTTCCTTTATAATAGCCTGCTCTTGGCAAAAACCAACCCACTCCTTTGAGAGTAAGAACTCACCTTTGTGAGAAAAGCATTAATGCATTTTAAAGGCCACCAATACCTCTGAAAAGTACCATTACCCAACACTCCCAGATTGGAGACCAAGCCTTAAAATGGTTTTTAGTACAGAAAAACTATACTCAAACCATAACACACTATAACAGTGGCTTTTACTTGAGAGAGAGGGTCAAGAGTATCTTCATTTCTGGGAGGTTTGTGATAACAAGTGACATTGGTTGCCTCAGCAGCCAAACGTGCTGCAAGTGAACCCTCACCTTTCTTCCTAACTATTTCCAAATATGCCAGGTGTGCCAGTCTCCCAGAATTCCTTTTCTATGCTTATTCTCCAGTTTTTGCTCCATTGTGTTAGTGTAAGTTTGTGATTCACCCCACGAGCTTTCCTAGATATGTTTTTGGTCCATGGATGACTGATTGCTATATTTGTAGGGGAATGAAGGCTCTTGTCTCTTTTCCCATAATATTCCTTTTATTGAATTATGAACTTCTTGAAGTAATTTTTAAATTTTTAAATCTATTCCATTTTGTTTCCCATCTGTTATCTTTCTGTTGAGTTCCTTTGGAGATTTTTCTAAACTTTACATTCCAAGTTTTCTATTGAATTTTTATTTCAGTTATCACACTTTTGATTTCAAGAATTTCATTCATGAAACATATTTCCATTTTTTGTTTGTGTGTGAGTGTGTGTCTTGAAAACACTAGAAATTTTCTTCATACACTCAATTTACATCTTTTATTAGGTTTAAGTAGCATATAGCTTTACTGTTAAATACCTTTTACCAAGTACTTTTGCTTATTTTTCAGAATGCCATTGATTTTTGTACTTCTGTGAATTTATTGTCTCCCAAAGTCCTATGTGTTAAAACTGTAGACCCCAGTTTGATCCTATCGGAAGGTGGTGGACACTTTAAGAGGTGGGGGCTGGTGTGACATGTAAAATTTTGTCACTAGAGGCTTGCTATTGAAAGGGACATTAAGATTCCAGCCACTCCTTCCCCCCCCCCTTTGCTTGTGAGTAGGGTATTTGGCATGAATTCACTGAATGCTAACAGAGATCTTCAGTGCTCAGCATGATTAAAGTTTGACGATGAAGTTTAACAAAGACTAAAAAATGTGAACAAGTATGAAGTTTAACAAAGACTAAAAAATGTGAACAAGTAAATATTTGGACCACATCTCTGTATGGTTAGTTTGCTTGGTGTGAATCCACACAGCTTCTTAAGACTTTTTAGGGAAGCTTTAGAGAATATTCTTCAACTGCTTTTGCTTTCTTTCATTAAGAGTTCAAGTTTAAAATGCCAGTAATGTACCAAATTAGGTGAGTTCATTTAGATGACATCTACCCAATTTGCTTTTCTCTGGGAACTGATGGCTCTCACATATGACAAGGTTCTAAGTTGATTGCCTAATAGCCAGTTTGCTGATATATCAGTCCACCCCTTGGGCACAGGCCATTGGACTAAAATTGAATACTTGATTCCATTTGGGCAGCATTTATTAGCAGCAATTTAGATTTTCTCAGTAAGAGAGCCTACTCTTTGCTTTGCTGATCTCTAGCTACAAAATTTTGAAATCTTTCCACTTATTAAAACCAAATAAAATGGAGTTTTCTGACATACAACAGTGTTATTCTATGAAATTCATTCAAACATAGTCAATTTCCTTTTGGATGAACTTCTTCAGATAATTATGCATTCAAAGTGCTACCAGGATTTTATTTATGCAATTTCTCAGCACCTTTTATATGAAATATAATAAGCTAAACCTTATATTGAAAAAATACCTGTTAAGTACACATAGACCCTGAAAAGTTCAGGGGAAACATTCTCCTCACTGGCACCCACTGATGCTGATTCTTATTCTGTGCTGGAAAGAGAGACACGGAGAGTGTATTTGCTTCTGTATTCAGTCCTTGATCACTGAGGAAAGTCCAAAAGAGTGCTTGTTAGCTCCAGTCAATTGAAATGCCAGCTCTCCTTTTGCCTGTGGTTGACACAGCCTCCACTGTAGGCCACAGAGTAGCTGTTGTCTGCTGCGGCCACTCTCTATGTGGCCCTTTACAAAGGGCCTTTACAAAGCTTTCTCCATCATCTTTACAAAGCTTTCTCCATCATCACCACCTCAGAACTGAATTCCCTTTGCTGAGGTTTCTTCTCTTTCTCTTAGTAAATATGTATTGAGCACCTACTCTCTACAAGAAGCTGTGTGTGCTCCTGAGAATATGGTAGTCATAAGACACACTCTCCTGTCCTCCAGCTAACAGCTCAGAGGATAGAAACATTAATCAAATATTTATTTATTTAAATGGACAAGCATATCAATTATATATATTTTTAGTGCACAATATGATGTTTTGAAATACACATACATTGTGGAACAACTAAATCAAGGTAATTGATATATGCATTTCTTCAGGTACTTATTATTAGTTTATTTATTTGTGGCAAGAACACTTCAGAGTCTACTCTTGGCAATTTTCAAGTACAGTATGTAATGCATTGTTATTTACTATAGCGTCAAATGTTTAAGTCAGTTTATGCAACAAACTTAATACATATTTTATTTACTCTATTACTATTCTAGGTGCCAGTGATCAAGCAGTGAAAGAAAAAAAAATGATTAAATGCTGGTTACCAAGAAATTATCCTTCTAGTCACATAAAATCACCAACAATGATACAGGCAAGAAGAAAAATTACTGAGCACAATTGCAACATAATTGATCCTGAGCCCAAGAAGATCTCATGAATTATGACGTGTGAAATGAGACCTGCAGGACAAGAAGGTGTTAACTAGGTCAAGAGATGAGCAGAAAAAAAACACATGAGCAAAGGACCTGAATTAATCCATAATTGTGGGAAATAATTCAAAAGTAATTAAAAGTACTAGCAGTTCATTCTAAATCCCTGACCAATTAAAATTAATTAAGTGACCAAGAAACTGGTTTCTCTTGGCACTTTTTTCAACATTAATTATGTTAAAACACAATTGCCATATTCAAAAATGAATATTCATTTGGGAATTCTGATCAAGGATAAGAAAATATATTTAGTGTAAGCACAGTGAAAACACTACTTATGCAGCCATAATTATATAATATTTTCCAAGGCTCAAAATACAGTTAAATATTTTTGCATGTTAAATTCATGTAAAGAAAGAGAATTTTAAAAAATTCAAAAGAAAGGGAATATTTTTCTTGTCACTAGGTGCACAGCACTAAAAATGCTTTTTATTCATTTTTATGGCCCTATTACAATACATGTTCATTGTATACAATATGAAAAGTGGAAGAGATTATAAAAATGGAAATAGAAATTAGCAGTTACATGACCACCAGAGTTTATATAACTTTTTGTTTGATTTAAATTGTCTAATTAAAAATATCATATGTTCTATGTACAAATATCCTAAAATTGGATTGCCAAGATACAAAGTTTTGAAGTCACTGTATCTGTTGGTTCATTTTCTGTTGCCAATAACACAATATGACAAACTGGGTACATAATAAGGAAGAGAGGTTTCTTTATTAACTGATTTGCACCTGTTCTGGTCCAAGGAGGAAGGCCACACTGAGAGATGCAGGCAGACCCAGGTGGAACAGGGCACCACAAACCCAGGGACAGAGTGCACAGGTGTCTTTCTGCCTCCTCTGATCTCTCTCCTTCTTATGAAGCCATCAGGATTCAGACATGGGGTCTCTGCCTTGGGCCTTACTAATTACCTCCCAAAGCTCCCACCTGTATAGTTGGATTAGGCTCCCCTCCTAATTACTCACAAAGGGGATTAAATTTCAACACGTGTAACCTTGGGGGATGCGCTCAAGCCATATTCCCAACCACAGCAGTGTCTTTATATGTGTGCTTTTCTTATACATTTTATGGAAGAAAATAACAATGTTGCCAGCTGTCTTTTTTTCTGTCCTTGTTGGATTTAAATGATGACTGAAGTTTAGAAAATCAGAAAATTACTTTCTAAATTTGCAATTTTATTTGTTGAAAATGTAAACATGCATGTGAGTCTTTATAAAGTGAAATAAATTTTCTAGAATTCTGATTATTCTTGAGGATAAAACATAATATTAGCCTAATATAAAATATGAATATTGCATCTACTATAGATATGGGATTTAATAAAATTATCTGAATAATGAGAATATTAATAATTCTTGAATTAAAATATATTTGATTATTCTTTATTTATTATGTTCTAAGTTATTAATTTTCCATATTAATTTTACTATAGTAATTTGTTCTTCCACAATTACATTTTAAAAATTTTCTCCAAAAACCACAAAAAGGAATATGAAAATACAGATGCAATAATTTATGTGATCTCAACTAAAAACTAAAATTTTCAAGACAGTGATGCAGAGGATCACTTACTAAGTTAATCAACTTTCATAACATACTGAAGATCCTGCCTACAGGTAGGTTTATGACTTGGATATGGCTGATTATATTTTCCCACTTCTTTGTCCACAGGGATGGGTGCAGGTGATTGGTGTGTCACTCAAACAATCTTGGTCATTATTATTACTACATGTATCAATGTGGAGTGAGAGGTTTTTTTTTTTCTGTATAACTTTGAAGCTCAGAGCTTCTGTTAATTTTTTGTCTTCTTCTTTTCATTTCTTTTGCATGAAATAAATCTGGCAAAGAATAAACACATTGCAAAAGATAGCAGAGCTGAGCAGGGAAGAATTGTATAGGAGATTCAATACAACATTTAAGCACCTGGAGATGGAAGAATTTGAAGCCTGGACTTGACAATTCTGCAAGCATATAAAAATGTGTGTATGTATGTACTTACATTTAATCTAGTTTAGATCAAGTTTCTCATAATTGAAATGTAGCTGAAAATATGCAAGAAGTGAGATCCATCATCTTTTCTTTTTTTTTTAAATACTGGGGATGGAACCCAGATCCTTGTAAATGTTAAGTAAGCTCTCACTGTACTACAGAGCAACATCCCTAGCCCTAGATCTATCAAATTGTGAAAGAACAGGTCATTTTTAAATTTGTTCTTTTTATATATACATGAGAGTAGAATATATTTTGACATACATGCATGGAGTGTAACATATTCTATTAGAATCCCATTCTTGTGGTTGTACCTGATGTGGTTTCACTTGTTGTGTATTCATATATAAACATAGGAAAGTTATATTTGATTCATTTATAGGTCATCTCTATAGTATTCAACTTCTTTGAGGAAATAAAAATCTTCTCATTCAATTGGATACCAAAACTTCTATAGTTTTTCCCAAACATGTACTGAAGTATAGACAAATTTCACCTACAAAAGTAGGTAGAAAGTATTAAAAGGCAAAAGTATTAAATATTAGTGAGTCCAATTAAACATCATCAGACTAATTTAATACTGCTTATGGATTTTTTTTCAATAATAGAAATACATATCAAAAGGAGGAGTAAGATGGCAGATTAAAGTGAGGCAGCATTTCTCCTAGTTTGCTATCAGAACTCTAGCATTGTGAATATTGCTTCTCTCTGAGGCTTAGAGTGAGAATTCCTGACTGAAGGAGCCGTCTGCCGAGCTGAACCAGAGACTATTCGACTAATTAAATGGAACAAAGAAACAGTCTCCCTGAGTTTATCAGTTGTCCAGGGAAAGATGTTCCAGGAACTATCTTGGGACATATAGCACAGTGGGACCAACAGGAACTGGAAACTCAGATCCATGAGTTCTCAGCTAAGTCCGAGTAAACCTATCTGAGCCTAGTAAAGATTTAACTGATCCTAACAAAGCCATGGAAAATCAGAAAGACATTTTTTGGAGGGGAATACAAGTTGGAGAGGCTAGAGAGAACCTTGCTCTCCCCAACCCTGTGAGTTCTGCGGCTTGCAGGTGGTAATAAGGCCTGCTATAGCAGGTCAGCAAGTAAGAGGTGTGTGTGTGAGGGCACTTGGCTCTCAACTTGCCTGGCTGACTTGTTCTGGTGACCAATCTGGCATCCACTGGGTCCCTTACATCTGTTGGGACTGGCAACAGTCTGGAACCCACCTGGGACCCCTGGCCCCCCAGCCCTTAGTCCCCTGACTCCTGGCCCCTGACCTGCACCACTCCACCTACTAGGTCTGTAGCTTTACCTCCAGCCAATACCCAGCCTTCCAAGCCATCACTTTGCCACTGGGATTGCCCAGCTCTGCCCACAGCTTCTCTGCTGGCCCACAAGGCCTAACCCCCTGATTCATCTGGCCCAGGCCAGCTAGACCTGATGTACATGGCCAGCTGCTTCTCCACCCAGCCACAGCCCAGTCTGTTTGGTCCACCACTTCATAGCTGTCCCAGTAAGTTGCTTCAAAACCCAGCCCGCAGCATGGCCTGCCTACACCAATCTCCCAAGAAGAGACATTGGGAAGTCTTAAACCCCAACAGTCAACTTAGTGAGTAACACAATAAAAAGGAAGGACTTGACAGCTCATGGCCCAAACCTAGGTGTCCTTCAATAGATGAATAAATTTTAAAATGTGATGAAATATATATATTTTCAACAGAATATTACTCAGCTTTAAAGAAGAGTGAAATTAGGGCATTTGCTAGTAAATAGATGGAGTTGAAGAATATCATGCTAAGCAAAATAAGCCTATCCCAATTAACCAAGGGCTGAATTTCTTTTTTTAATATGCGGATGCTAATTCACAATAGAGAAGAATAGTGTTACCTTAGATTAGGTAGAAGGAAGTGAAGGGAGGGGAGGGGAGGAGATGTGGGGATAGGAAACATAGTAGAATGAAACAGACATTATTACTTTGTGCATATATGCGGAAGTCTGGCTGCAGCAAAATAACCGGGGGGTAAGTGACAAGGAACTTGTGAAGGTTGATACAGCAGGAGCCGCTTTATTGCAGGACAGCATATATATATATATATATATATAACTAATTACACACAGCTTATCTTAATTAACATAAACTACATACAGCAGTCAACCAATAAGGAATCCTCATTATCTTAATGATTACACACAGCTTAACTTAATTGACATAATCTAGACACAGCAGTCAGTCATTAAGGAATCTCTATCATCTTAATGGTTTGCTGTCCTTACTTCTCAAACCACTCCTCTTGGCAAAGTGCCAGGCGCCATCATGACTTGTCTTTGGCTCTCAACACATGTATGTGACTACATGACCAACATTATTCTGAAACATGTACACTCAGAAAAATGAGAAATTATACCCCATCTATGTATGATATATCAAAGTGCATAAATGCATTCTAGTATCATGTATAACTAATTAAAACAAAAAAAATTAATAAAAAATTATTACTCTTCCAAATTACACTTCTGATGGCTGCATAATAATATAATTGCTGAATTAAATTTCTTACCACTTTAAAGTCAATTTTATTTATTTATATTTTTACTTCAATATATGTAAATCAATATCACAAAAATCTAAGACTCAGAGATGTTTAAGGAAAAGAATCCTTTGAATTAATTAGACAGTTCATGTTTATCCTAACTTATATAATTACATTATTTACTTATTTCTAGTCAAGATAAAATTTTATTGGATTAATAACTTTAATTTGTTACACATTCTTTAAAGTAGTGCTGTATATTTTACTGCATTTCTGCAATTTTCTGTAAGCTAGGTGTTTTCTCCTATAATTAACTAATAACATTTAAAGTGCAGAGAAGTTAAGTTACCCAAAGTCACAAAATCCAGTAGGAGGAATTGGTCTGTCTTACCCCAAAATACTTTTACAATATAAAAATTGATTCTTTTCAATTATGAATATTATTTTATTATTTATATTGGTTTATATATAAGCTACTTTTCAAGGTTGCATATTAATATCTAATGAGAAAATACATTTTCTTTCAATATTCATCAATATATTCAAAATTTTTTATTTAAAGCCTACTTTATATCAGATAGCAAATTATGTGTTAAGGTTTAAATGTATCCTTAGATAAGTAGGTATTTAAATAATTATAAAGATTTGTTTTTCTCAATTTTTTTATTTTATGAATTTTTCTCAAATTATTGCAATATTTATGAAATATAACTTAAAGTACTATTAATGCAATATAAACTTTTGAAAATTTTTTCTAAACAACTATTTGAGGAATTTTTCCTTTTGGAAATGTTGCCAGTTCTTAATTTAAGATTTTTTTTCCTCCCAAAATCTCTCCCATGTATGATAGATTTTATGCAGGGAAGTTACATGTGCTTATTTTTTTTTTCCAAAATATCATTTTGGCTGCTGTCTTGAGAAAGAAACAGAATATCTGGGGGAAGATAGTGTGCAAAGAGAATTTGTGGAAAAATTAGCTTTTTAGGCATAAGGTGGCTTGGATGAGAGCAGTAGCAGTGCATGTGGTAGGAAGATTAAAGGGATATTTTGATGATAGAGACAACATTTAGATTTGGGGATTAGATATTTACTGTGAGAGTGAGATCACAATTAAGTATGATTCCTACCTACAATTTAAAGTTAGAAGAGTCATGCAAAATTAATTACTTGGACACTAGAGCTAGTGGGCAAGATGAGTCAGAGGTGGATACAATTGATTTTGTTTGGAGATATGAAGAGAGAGGATTTACAACCCATTTTCATAAGAACTAACTTGCTCTATGAGACCAACATTAATTCCTTCTGGGTGCAGTATTCCTGATGATCTTTTTACTTGGTACTAAGTTCTACCTGCCTAGTTTAGTATGCTTTTTCACCATTGTGACCAAAAGACCTAATAAGAACAATTTTAGAGAAAGAAAAGTTTATTTGGGTCTCATGGTTTTCCATCGGTGGCTGACTTACTCAATTGCTCTGAACCCAAGATGAGGCAGAACATCATGGTGGAAGAGTGTGATGGAGAAAGTGGCTCAGGACATGGCCACCAGAAAACAAGAGAGAGACTAAGCTCTGCCTAAGAAGGACAAAATATGTACCTCAAAGGCATGTGTCCTATGATCCACCTCCTCCAGCCACACTCCACCTACCTACAATCACCATCCAGTTGATCCATTCAAGTGGATTAATGCACTGATTAGGTTAAGGCTCTCATCACCCAATTATTTCACCTCTAAACTTTCTTGTATTGTCTCTCACATGAGCTTTTTTCAAGACACCTCATATATAAAACATAACACTGCCAAAAACTCCACCGCCACCTCTAACTACCACCACGCTGGAGTTTGTAACAAATGAATCTTTGGGAAACAAGCCGCATCCAAAATACAGGAATTGTGAATTAAGCATTCTCTTAAATTTAAAAATCTTTGAACAGAGTAGGTCTAACTTTGTAATTCTAAATTTAATTTTCTACAAAACTAAGCTTCAATTATCTAATTTTTGGCCTTTAAAGGTGGCAAGGATAGTGCAGAGAGTTCCCTTACACTTAACACATAGTTTCTCTTATAATTAACATCTTACTTTACTGTGGTCTATATATCACAAGTGATGTAGAGATGGTAGACATGTTAATTAGTTTGACTGTGGTGATTGTATCACAATGTATATACGTATCAAAACAGGGCCTGGTGTGGTGGTTCATGCTTGTAATCCCAGTAGCTGGGGAGGCTGATGTAGGAGGATTGTGAGTTTTCAAAGCCAGCCTCAGCAAAAGTGAGGCACTAAGCAACTCGGTGAGATTCTGACTCTAAATAAAATATAAAAATATAGGGCGGAGAATGCAGCTCAGTGGTCAATTGCCCCTGAGTTCAATCCTTGTACTGCCCCCTGTCTAAAAAAAAAAACCCAGGAATTTAAATACCCTAAATATACATATTTTTATATGTTAATGATGTGCTGATGACGCTTTTAAAAAGATATATTCTAGGGAAATAATAGGAATGGTGGTAGAGAAGGAGTTACTATACTCTCTTCTAAAATACTTGTAACTGAAGCTCGTCACCCATATGAAAATTGCAATTCAAATATAAAATTCCACAGAAGAAGCAACAACAAAATGTATGTATGAATAGCTAATTTTTATCTGTAAATATATGCAGTTAACCACATAACTTTTTGTCCAAGTGAGAACATTTTTTTGCATGACAGTTTATGCGCTTCACAAATACACCAGAAAAGCATGCTAAACCAAGATGTATGGTCATCCTTCTTGTCATCCAGGCTGTTGAACATCTGGTACTTCAGAGTTGTTCCTCTTAGTTCTAAATTTCCTATTTCTATTTCATATTCCTAAAAAGATTTTTCTACATTAAGTTCTATAAAACTGAAAACAACTAAAATATTACAAACATTACAGAAATATTGCAAACATTAAAGAAACTGGGATAAAATGTAATTCTTATATTGTGGTTAAAAAATAAAGAACCATGCAAACAACATCTCAACACACCATGTCAATTTTATAATGTGCAGTGCAAAGGAACCAACCAGGAATATTCCATGGTAAATCAGGGAATCATGATTAGAAAATTCAGAGTTTTGGGCTGTTTGACAGAAGAATGATTGGCAAGGAAAGACAGGAAGGAGCCGTGGGATCTCTGTCATCACCCTCTCCTTGTTCAGCCTTCCCTACCAGATGCCTCCCTTTTCTGGGATCTGAGATCTGCAGAAACAGCTGCACTCCTCGCTCAACACCAGATCCATCCTTAATCTTCCTTACTCCAAATCTGCAAAAGATTTAAATTTCTTCCAAGTCTTATTGGACATGATCATTAATTGAGGTCAATTGTTAAAACAATAAAATATTCCTGCTGCATTGTGAAATCCCACTCTCTCGTGGCTGTAAGGAGAAAAAGTGGACTTTTCGGTGCTATAATTTTTTGTGTTGCTGAAGTTGGTACTGAATTTAAATAATGGGGAAGGCATAGTCCCTGCCCTCTAGAATCTTATAATCTATGATAGACCATGTCTAAAGACCAGGAGAATAAGAGCCTGATACCAGAGGGCAATAGCATACTAAAATCACAGGTGATTTTCTATAACATGGAAGGGGACTGATTTATCATCAGATTAAAAAGATCCAGGGAGGGAATGGGGCTGAGGCCCACTTCTTGTCCATATTTCCAACAGATCTGGGCAGATTTTGAGAGTGAGACTTCTGTAGCAGTTAAAATGAGGGGACAGAGGCATGATTTCCATGTGATTTCCTAAATTCTAGCACCTAGCTCTGTCCTGCAGTGTAGTCAAGAGCATGACTGACTTAGCCTGGATCTGTCCCTTTGCTAAGAGTTATTATGCTTAGACCGGCAACCTCGGTGAGGACAGGCTTAAGATCCAGAAAAGACATGGCTGAATCATCTGGGTATCTTGGCAACATATGAGCAGGAAGGTATTAATTTAAATACATAGCAACATCACTTCTCTTATATTGCAACTACTTTCCCACCATTTATTGACAAAGTAGTAACTAAAGTCAGATATACGCACTATCCTGGGTCCCTTTCCAAATATACTGGAGTTTTTTCATGCTTTGAAACTGTTTGTAAATACAGAAGGTTCCTTTTGTGTGCCTTACCTGCAAAGCAGTCACACAGCTAGAAATGTTGTGAAACAAATAAAATAATACTGGTGAGAGCCATCCAGATATACATAGTCTAATACACTGGCTATGTGTACCAGTTAATTTAATTAATTAAAATTAAATAAAATCTAAAAATTAGTTGCTCAGTCACAGCAGCTATACTTCCAGTGCTTAACATCCATTAGTAGCTGGTAGGTGGCATATAAGGTAGCTCAGGATATAAAAACTTCCATGACTGTAGAAAAGTATCAGATGCTATTGATCTGGAGACATTTTAACTTTGCTGTCAAAAGACAATTGCTCCCTCTAGGCTATCTTGAATTTTCACTCAATAAAAGATAAAGTAATTCTAGATATTAATGTGTACTACATATGCACAAAGACATCTTTATTTAGCATACAATTATTAATTTCTATTACTACCCTCTACTTTGTAAAAGGAAAACACGACTTTGGCAGGAGAATAGAATGGAAAAGAGGGACAAACTCTTCCCCAGTAATATCAGCAGCAACAGAAAGGAAATGAGTTGTGGGAAGCACGATTCTCCTACTATAGAGAAAACACAGATTCTCTCCAATAGACCAAGATTCTGTGTATAAGGCTAGAGTTACTTATAAGTGCTTTGGCAAATAATCAACAAGGCCATAATTTGAAGGTACATTGAGACGAATCTTGCTTCATGTTAATTTTATTGTTAATGTTGGATTTAGTAGGAATGTAACCAACATTTATTGACGGTAATTAGATAAAGATTATAATCACAATACATAAAAAAATACATCCAGTGAACGTTACTGTCTTCTTTATAGACAGTTAAAGTTCAGAGTAGTTAAACTCTAATAAATCACATACCTGAGGAAAATGATTTTCAGTGAAGTTAAATAATTTTTCCAAGTGGTCAAAAGCCCATTTAAATATAGGAACTTCTCAAAAACAAAGCTATGAGAATATTTATTAAATGAGCGAATGAATGAATGAATGAGTATAGAGAAATAATTGGCTGGACATAGATGCTTAGTTCCCTTCTCAATTATGTTACCATTATCTTTGCAAAGATAATCTTCAAGAACAAGGGCACACCTTGTGGCTTCCTAGAGTTAAGCAGCTGGGGATATGACACCAGAAAGCGGAGAGATGAGACAGAGGGGTGAGCAGGGGGTGAGCAAGAGAACTCTACTTTCCAAGGACAAAATATAAACCTCAAAGGCATGCCTCTAGGGATCCACCTCCTCCAGTCACATCTTACTTGCCTACAGCTATTAGGGGATTCATGAACTGACTGGGTTAAGGCTCTCACAACCAAATCACTTCACCCTTTTTGCATTGTCTCTCACATAAGCTTTTGGGGGACACACTTTCTGTGTGTCCACATACTATACCTGTGATTCAGGAAGGAAGATAACAAGTAACTACTGTAGTAATGAAAAGGAACAAATCATTGTGTTTTTAGGATTTTTTTTTTTAGCGAGGAAGATGATTTTGATGAGTTCAGGAAGTTAATCAGGGTGTTGCTGGCTGGAGATGGGAAGGCCTCAGCAGTACTTCGGGGACAGAATTAGAACAAACACTCTCAAACCCATGGAGGAAGTGGAAGTGGTTGCTGACGGAATATACCGACAGACTGTGAAAAAGAAGGACTTAAGAGTGTAAAGAATTAGAAGTGAATAAGCCAACATAAACGAGTAGTAACAAAGAATTGGAGGTGAATGAAATAGGAAAACAATGGCCATTGGTTCATATTTGAACACTTGTGTTTCCAGGTAGTGATGCTCAGTGAGCAGCTGGACATGTAGATCTAGACTTCATAAGAAAAATCTTTTCTGTCAACAAGATATGTATCTGGGAAATTTACAAATGTTTATGTGTTAGTCAGCTTTGTGTCACTGTGACTGAAATACCTGACAAGAAGAACTTTGAGGAGGAAAAGTTCAGATTAGTCTCACCACTTAAGAGGTTTAGTCCATGACTAGTCCATTCCAGTACTCTGGAAGAGGCAGAACATTAAGGCAGAAAGAAATGGTGGAGGAAAGCTGGTCAGCTCATAGCAGCCAGAGGGGCGCAAGTAGACTAGAGGCAGGGAGAGAGAGAGAGAGAGAGAGAGAGAGAGAGAGAGAGAGAGAGAGAAAGCCAGGGATGAAGACATTCCCTTAATAACCTACTTACTTCAGCCACATCCCACCTGCCTACAGCTACCACCCAATGATACAGTCAATTAGTAATTCATCAATGGATGAATTTACATTACAGTTCTCATAATCCCTCCATTTCACCTCTGAACCTTGCTGCACTGGGCATCATGCTTGCAAAACATAAACTTTCAGGGGGATTTGCTGACAAACAGCAGATTTAGAGAGAATAAGATTTCATTTGTGAGTGTGTGTATGTGTGTGTGTGTGTGTGTGTGTGTGTGTGTGTGTGTGTGTGTTGCTGGAGATTAGAACCCAGGGCCTTGTGCATGCAAGGCAAGCACTCTACCAACTGAGCTGTATCCCTAACCCTGAGAGAATAAGGTTTTGAGGTAATTCTGGACTACTGGACTACCACAAAGGAAGCAGGAGGGAAGAAATGGACAGGGGAGATCTCACAATGTCTCCTTACTTTCACATCAAATTAGATCCCGAGCTAGTGTAGCCCCTCCCTAACCAGGGCAAGAAAGAAAAGCTTACCTACTATCAACACCCATGCAGAGCCGGGAATTCAGCCAATTCAGTGTTCATGTATATTGGAAGAAGTAGGTGCATATGTAACTTATTTAGCAAACAACTATTAACTAAGTGCTTATTACACCAGTGTTCCAGACACTTGGAACATGGCAATGAATAATGTTTATGCCCCATGGATTTTATATTTTATACCCTAGTAAAGAAACTGCATTGAATAAACATATCCAATAGAAAAACCCTAATTACTCTCCCCTCTGCTCTGTCCACTCTCCCCACCCACCAATCACTCTGCTCCCCTCTGCCTGCCATGAGCTGAGCAGCTATCCTCCACCCTGTCTTTCTGCCATAATGTTGTGCCTCTCCCTGGGCCCAGAGTACTGGAGTGGACCAATTATGGACTAAATCTCTGCCAAGTGAGGGAAAGAAATTGAACAAGAGTTCAATAGATGAAATGGTTCTGTGGTGATAGACAATATGTTCAAGGAGGGCCTCAAGAGGAAGTAATTTTGAATGGAAACATTTACATTGACATGTGTTGTTTCACCTTGCAATTTTATGTTATGAAGATGGATTCCTTTTTTTAAATCTCAAGAACCACCCAGTTCTAGATTCACACTTTCCTTCTGAAATCTCCTTAACTTTCTCACCCTTCATAGAATTGAAGAGTGAGTTTCCTTTTGCATTAGCTTTGTTTAAGGAAATGGTGTGGCTGGTTTGATCTAGCCAGACAACTAAAACTTTATCCCTATCAGCAAAAAGGCTATTTCACATTCTTATTTACATGGTAAGTGAAGTAGCACTTTTCATTTCCTTCAACTCGTTCTCCATGTTCACAACTTGGCCATTTGGTATAAGGGGCCCTGCTCACTTTGAAGTCACTCTCAGTGGTATATGGGTTGATGAAAGAATGTCCTGTAATCTTGAAGCAGGTCTGGGACATGGTAAAGCATAGGAATCATGGGAAATAGGCCTGACCAGGTCTTCAAAAGGCCTTTTCTCTGTCTGTTAAAAAGTGCTCATTCTTCATTACCACCCTCCTAGGAAAAAACTGTGATTCTCAGGAGTTTTATTTGGAGCAACATGAATGGTTTTACTTTCAATAGTCACAAGGCAAATGACAGGTTATATTTAATTTTTTATATCTTTATTTACATAGACTTTAGTGATAGCCCTGCTTGCTGTATAATTTGATTTATTTTGGGACATCAGAAGGAATCCATTGAAGTTGCACATGGCAACTGCCTCCTTGCACAGCAAAGCAAGTAGCACAGACCAGGATAGAATAAATAATATTCAGATTAAAAAATCACAGAGTGCTGTAAAAGGGATTTGTGAAACATTTAATGAAAATATACTTTATCCAAATGTAAAAATATTAGCTGAAGAATGAGCAAGTCAGTGTTTGAGGTTATGTTGCTCTCTAATTTACATAAAAGACCTAAAAATGGACTAATAAATTTAAATTTCTGAAGACATCACATGATAGCTACAGAAATGTATGAATCTTAGGTAAATCATGTACAGATTATTATAAACTATAACCCCAGATTTAGGAAGTAGAATATTATTGACTTCAAATTATTGTGCTATCTCTGTACCATGTTTATGCTCATGTAAAAAATGAAGAAAATAATAACAATAATAATGCCTGTTTAATACAACTATTAAGGCATAAATTATATAGTTTGATTCTATTCCTGTTAATAAACCTTTTTGGATGTGTGACCATGAGGAAATTACTTAAATTGTGTTCCAGTTTTCTCAAGTACAAAATGAAAGTAATAGTAAGCGTGCCTACTTCATAGAGTTGTTAGGAAGCCTAATGTTTTAGAACATGTAGAAAGCTCTTAGATTAAGACTGAACACAGGGGCTGGGATTACGGCTCAGCAGTAGAGTGTTCCCCTAGCATATGTGAAGCTATGGATTCAATCCTCAGCCCCACATAAAAATAAATAAATAAAATAAAGATATTGTGTCCAACTATAACTAAAAAATGTTTTTAAAAAACTTTAAAAAGGGGGGCTGGGGATGTGGCTCAAGTAGTAGTGTGCTCACCTGGCATGCTTGCGGTCCGAGTTCGATCCTCAGCACCACATACAAACAAAGATGTTGTGTCCGCCAAAAGCTGAAAAATAAATATTAAAAAATTCTCTAACTGCTGATCAGAGTTGAGTTCAATGGTGGGGCAGGGTCAGGCTTGCACCCCAAGCCAAAGGTTGTGTTCTCACCTACTACAGAATGAGGGAAAAATTATAGGGTATTTGAGGAAAAGAATGACATAACAAATATGATAAACAAGAATACCAATTTTAAAAAACTGAATGTTCTATTTATTGACAGCAAGATAATGATTTGCAGTTTGAATAAACATCCTCACAATGAGCAGTTTTCTATCAGCTAAGTAGTGAATAAATTAGAAATTGATTTAAGATAACTTCTCTTTTTCCCCTTTTATGAATTTAACCAGCTTACCATGAGCTTTATAAATGACTAATGAAAAAGAGGCAGTCTCGATGCTTATAATATGAATCCTCCTACTACGGAAAATTAGACCCATCTATTGAACAACAAACATCCCCTTATGGAAGCAAAGACTTCTTCTATCATGACACTTAATCAGATTTAGATGCATAATTACCATCATGCAATTTGAACTAAATATATTAAAGTATTTCTTTTAAGCGAAAATAATTGGAAAACATCAGGAAAGAGCATTTATGTTCAAGACACCTTGGGAGAGTTAACCTTCGCAAAGATAGGAGCAATTACAGCTGCTCACCACTGCTGCTGTCTCCCTCCCACTGTGACAACAGGGAAAGCACACCCTCCCGGCCACGTTTGTCTGCATTTGATGCAAATTCTTTTGGATAGAAAGGGATAATTGAGTTAGCCTTCTAAACTGAAAGAGAAAGGCAAGGACAGCAGCAGCTCAAAATGTGTCGTGGTTGAAAGTGCTCAGTCTGTGACGAGGAGATGCTAACGCAAACCCAAAAGAGATGCATCACTCCCACAGACACATGCAGACGCAGGACTCCGAGCCTCGGTCTTGTCAGTGGAAATGTTCACCAAGAGTAATGGATGTCTGTTATTCTCCTAATTTATTTTCAGTTCAAGACTGAAGAGCAAGAATTTTTTGTAAGTGGATGATACCCTTTGCCAGAGGGTCTCTTTGGAAAGAGGAATTTTTGTACCTCTATGGCAGCTGAGTGATGATGTTTCTCCTGCTGGACCCTCTATTCTTCACTAGCCCTTTCTGGAGAAATCATCCTCAGGAGGCATGGGGACCTCTCACTCTCGGGCCAAGTGTTCTGCATCCCTTTACCTGATCCACGTACGAAGCAGTGGAGAGCTGATGACAGCCACCCTGAAGGCCGGCAGCCAGCAGTGCCTCCTCACCCCTGCTGGTGGGCATCTCCTGGCAACAGGCTGAGAGTGATGGTTCAGACAGGGTTAACTTGCAATTATTTGGAGGATGTCCATTTTTAAAAATGTTGTCTCCACTTGGGATTTTGTGACCTTCCTGGAAAGAGGGATAATTGCAAAGTAACCAAGGTAAATAAAAGTATAGATAACAAGAAACATGGGAGAAAAAATCCACAACGGAGACATATTGCTTGTATGTAGGAAATATCTTGAGATTTTTGGTTGTTTTGAGTAACATATCATTTCAGAAGAAATAAGTGTATATTGAGGAAAGTATTTAAAATTGTAAATTTAGAGTCAAAAGTGATGGATTCTGATTCAGTTTCCATACTAAACAGATGGGTAAACTGAAAGATTACTCTAACTGAGCCTCATTTTAAATCCCTAAAATAAGATTGTCCTAAAAAAATCTAAAATGTAAATCTTAATGGAATTTTTAATTAAATTTAAAAATTTGTTTTAATTAGTTATAGATGACTGCATTTATATACTTTGCTATATCACATAGATGGGATATAATTTCTCGTTGTTCTGAGTGTACATGTTGTAGAATCACATTGGTTATGCAGTCACATATATACATAAATCAATAATGTCTGTTTCATTCAACTATCCTTCCTATCCCCATATCCCCTCCTCTCTCCTTCCTTCACTTTTCTCTACCTTATCTAAGGTAAATCTGTTCTTCTCTTCCCCACTCTTATAGTGAATTAGCTTCTGCATGTTACAGAAAACATAAGGCCTTTGCTCTTTTGGAATTGGTTTATTTTGCTTAGCATGATATTCTCCAACTCCATCCATTTACTGACAAATGCCATAATTTCATTTTTCTTTAAAGCTGAGCAATATTCCATTGAATATATACATACCACATTTTCTTTATCTATTCATCTATTGAAGGACATCTACATTGGTTCCATAATATAGCTATTGTGAATTGAACTGCTAAAACATGGACATGACTGTATCACTGTAGTATGCTGATTTTAAGGGCTTTGGGTATAGACCGAGGAGAAGGATAGTTGGGTCAAATGGTGGTTCCATTCCAAGTTTTCTGAGAAATCTTCATACTGCTTCTCATAGTGGTTGTACCAATATGTAGTCCCAACAGCAATGTATGAATGTATCTTTTCCTCCACATCCTCACCAACATTTATTGTTGCCTGTATTCTTGATGATCACCATTCTGACTGGAGTAAGATGAAATCTTAGTTTAGTTTTGATTTGCATTTGTCTAATTGCTAGAGATGTTGAACATATTTTCATATATTTGTTAATCAATTGCATATCTTTATTCTGTGAAATGTCTGTTCAGCTCCTTAGCCCATTTATTGATTGGGTTATTTGGGTTTTTTGGAGTTAAGTTTTTTGAGTTCTTTATATATCCCAGAGATTAATGCTTTGTTGGAGGCACATATGGTAAAGATATTCTCCCGAGGTGTAGGCTCTCTCCTCACATTATTGTTTGTTTTACTGAGAAGAAGCTTTTTAATTTAAATCCATCCTATTTATTGATTCTTGATTTTACTTCTTGTGCTTTAGGGGTCTTGTTAGGGAAGTCAGATCCTAGGCTGTCATGGTGAAGATTTGGGCCTACTTTTTCTTCTATTAGGCGCAGCGTCTCTATTCTAGAGCCTAAGTCTTTGATCTACTTTGAGTTGATTTTTGTGCAGGGTGAAAGACAGAGGTTTAATTTCATTTTGCTCCATATGGATTTCCAGTTTTGCCAGCACCATTTGTTGAATAGGCTATGAGGACTGATCTGGGCCTGGTCATCCCATGAGATATCAGAGACAGTTAATGCCATTTCCTTTACATTTCAAATAATCATTGACAGACTTGGGACTCTATATCGCAAAGTGAGAAACTTTCAATACTGATGAAGATAGTTCAACTTTACATTGAGAGTTATTTGATTTGATTTGATTTTTCTATTCGCTAACATCTCTACCATATTTGGAACAGGGTGTTGTCAATGCATCAGTGTTTGGAGGATGATGATATATGGATGGTGTTTTGCATTTTTGTTGTATTCTTATATCTTTAATTTTTTCTCTTTGTTTATATTCTTCCTGTCACTTGTCTGTTTTCTTTCCAACTTTTCTCCAATCAACAGCAAATTTGTTGGCTCTTCTTTTACTCTTCCTGTAAGTTTTTGCTGCTAGCTTCTCTCTTCCTCCCTCACAAACATCAAGTTCTACCCTACTTCCATTCTCTCATCCACCATTTGAAATTGTAAACCGTTTTAGAAAACTTTCTGTTTATACTATAGATAGTTATTGAACTCATCATTTTGATTTGATAAGAGAAAGCACTAGATGCCTGAGTGGGAGCTATTAGGTTTAAGACTATATAATGTTTATACAGGGTGCTGTTGATATTGCTCTCACCATTAAAAGTGAGGTGTTAGAAACCTTCAGGGACACTATAGGTTACAGGATAGAATTTGTGCTGCCCTAGATCCATACTCTAGATGGGAAAACACATGAACAACATGACAAAACAATAGAAAAAATTTTAATGGTAAGAATCTTTTTATTTTTAAACTCTCTGAGGAATCATTAAGTCCTGATAAATTTTTAAGATACATTATTTAAGCATAAATTCTCAATAGTATGATACAAAATGTAAGAAAGCTTTGCTTGATTATGAGATAAATCAGATTGCAGTCAGTGTTCTTTGCAAGTACAATTGACAGAAAAATGGAAGCCATTATCTCAATGAAAAATATGAGCTACTATTATGTGGAAACAATTATAAAATTAAAATAGAAAATATTTATAAAGGTAATGAATTATAATCTTTAGCTTTTTGTGTATTCACAGGCGTGTTTACTCATTCATTAAACCAATAAACAGTTCTTGTCTTCCAGAGGCAAACAAGGAGGTCTGGTATTCCTGGGGAATTGGGAAGGTATACCACCCATCAAGCACCTAGAATCAAAAACTTTGAATCTTCATAAATTTATACCCAAGCATGCTCTTTGGACTGGATGACAAAATCCTGTTAGTGACATTCAGATTTATCATTCAGGTAAATGTTCTAGTAACCTAGCATCCTGTTTTATAGATATCCTCGTTCTTTATCATACGAAATCTTTATGGGTATTTGTGATTCTTTTTAGTAGTAACAGTAAAAACACTCAAGAGAAACAAGGACAGCCACTGTGTAAAGGCAGCCATCTTCCACATGAATGGGAAGAACACCTGGAATCATCACTCATTTGGCTGCCCTGCTATTCTAGGAAATTCTGGATCATTTCATAAATAGACTCCTCCTTAACTTACTAGGCTTAGAGTGCTGGGAGAGGAAATTAGTCTAATTTTAAAAATATTTTTATTTGTTGATGAACATAACACCTTTCCTGGGCTGAGCTCCTAGGATATTTTGAATGCCACAGAGCAGGAAAGGAAACAGAACAAGAAGCCTAACTAGAGCAGAATTACACTCAAGGATAATTGCAAAGGATGAGTAAAGGAGCGATGTAGTATTCAAGGTGAAGAGATAATTATAAGCCAAAAGCAAATAAATCAGATGTGAAGAGTGGGAGAGATGAAGGAGGAACACGTGTGGAAGTGTAAGACACAATCAGAAAACTTGGCTCATTAATTCGGTCATGGCAAAAACTGGTTTTGCTAGAGTTGGAATGGATGCCCCAACTAGAATTAAAGCCCTAGGTTATAGCGAACTCTTCTCAAATATATAGTACTTCCAGGAAATAAAAATAATTTATTTGAATAAAAAATCTTGTTGAATGTTTCTATTTGCCAGATCTTGAATCACTTGTGTTTATATAAATAAACAAACAGGAGACTTTGAAAAGCAAGGAAATCACATGTACAACAAATGTAATTACACAAATACAAGACACAATGAGAACACACAGTGGGGACAATTAAACATATTCTGGGATCTTGATCAGTAAAGACTTATTTAGGAAAGTGAGATTTAGGATCTTGTTTAGTTAGATTTTGTATTGTATTAACCTGGGCCTAGCAACAAAGATAAGAAATGAGCAAAGCATAGGGAAATTAAATTTTGCATCCTATTAAAGATCAAGAATGATCTACTTTGTCTTGTGTATGAGAAATTCTAGAAAGTAAGAGGGTCAAAGAAGTACATAAGGTTGGACAGAAAGTTAAGACATCTCAAAAGGTGAGTGATCTATGAGAAAAGATATGAGGAGGATCTAATCAACACTTTAAAAAAAATGTTCTAATTAGGTAAACATGACTGTAGAATACACTTTGGCACATCATATGTAAATAGAGTGTAACTTCTTATTCTTCTGCTTATACATGATGTAGAATCACACCAGTCATGCAGTCATACATGCATGTAGGGTAATAATGTCCAATTCATTCTACTGTCCCTCCTAATCTGATACCATATCCTCTCCTTTCACTCCTGTCTGCCTAATCCAAAGTACTTCTATTTTTCCCTAGCCTCCCCACCTTATTGTAAACTAGCATATACAAATCAGAAAAAAAAATTGGGCCTTTGGTTTTTTGGGATTGCCTCATTTTGCTTAGCAGGATATTCTCCAGCTCCATCCATTTACCTGAAAATCCCATAATATCAATCTTCTTTAAAGCTAGTAATATTCCATTGTATAAATAATCATGTTTTCTTGATCCATGCATCTGTTGAAGGGCATCTAGGTTGGTTGTATAGTTTGGCTATTATGATTTGAACTGCTATAAACATTGATGTGGCTGCGTCATGGTAGTTTGCTGATTTTAAGTCCTTTGAGTATAAACCAAAGAGAGGGATACTTGAGTAAAATGGTGGTTTTAATACAAGATTTCTGAGAAATCTCCATACTGCCTTGCATAGTAGTTGCATCAATTTGCAGTCCCACCAGCAATGTATGAGTGTACCTTTCCTCCAACATTCTCATTTATTGTTGCTTGTATTCTTGATTATTGCCATTTTGACAGGAGAGAGATGAAATCTTAGAGTAGTTTTGATTTGCATTTCTCTAATTGCAGAGATGTTAAACATTTTTGCATATATATTTGTTGATCAATTGCATTTCTTCATCTATGAAGTGTCTGTTCAGTTCCCTAGTCCATTTATTGATTGGGTTATTTTATTTTATTTTTTATTTATTTATTTTTGCTCTTAGGGTTTTTGAGCTCCTTATATATGCTGGAAATTAGTGCTCTATCCGAGGAACATGTGGTAAAGATTTTTTTTCCCCTTCTGTAGGCTCTCTCTTCACATTATTGATTGTTTCCTTTCCTGAGGAGCAGCTTTTTAGTTTGAATCCCTCCCATTTATTCATTTTTTAAAATTTTAATTCTTGTGCATTAGGAGTCTGGTTAAGGAAGTCAGGTCCAAAACTGACATGATGAAGATTTGGACCTACTTTTTATTTTATTAGGCAAAAGTAAATAAAGTGCTTGGGTTTTTGAGGCTCATCGTTTATGTAGTCTTTCAAAACACCTCTTAGTTGGAACAGAAATCAAATAGCAACTGCTGAAAAAAAGCACCGCACCAAGATGAAGAGCCCATGGTGCTCTGCTGCTTCTTTGGCTAAGCATTATTTTCTGATTCAGTTGGAGGCTCTGGAGAGTGAGTATGGTAGACTCACTAAGGAGGATTATAGCAATCCAACTTGGAAAATTGGGTATAACTGTATTGCCAGCTGGAGATGAAAGATATTTCTAGTTCTTACAACAATCAAAGTTCAGAAGCAGTAAAACAAACAAAAAATGTAGTCCTGGTAGACTATTTGTTGGACGAGAAATTCTTTTGACCTTCTGCCTTATGTCAGTGAGGACCCAGCTTTCCTCCTCTCCAGAGAATTCAAGGTTCTATCTCAGAAACCACCAGAGACCAGACCCTCCCTAGACAATAAATCAGCCAGTGCTTAGAACTGTGAGAATTAAGTCACTTTTCTTTATATATTACCCAGTCACAAATACTCTGCAATAGCAAAACAAAGAGACTAAGACAGTAAGAAACTTTTCTTCAAATTGCCTCAAAGGTCATCCACTTAAAGAAAAAACAAAGTAGCAATGAAGATGCCCTGAGTTGGTGACAAAAGTTTTAAAACATTTTGAGAAAAAAAGAACATGAAATTGAATAAGAATGAAAAGAAGAATTGTTCCATAATCTTATTGGTCCAAGCAAGGTTGAAAACTGAAATTCTAAAGAAAGTAGCACTCTTGAAGATTGTGTGATTCTTTTTTTCCTTCATCCACAGAACACACAAAGAAAACTTAAGCCAGGTGTGGTGGCACATGCCAATAATCATAGTGGTTTGGGAGGCTGAGACAGGAGGATTGTAAATTCAAAGCCAGCCTCAGCAACCTGTCTTTTGTTTATCTTCCTTTACTTCCTTACTGTTAGTTAATATAGGACATGTGTACCTTCCTTTTTGATTATTACCCATTCTTGTTACGCATAATCTAAAACTATGTGTGTATATACATATGCATGTGGGTTTGGATTGGAGTGGAAACATCGGTTAGCTGGAACATTTTCCTTGGGTGTGTATATTATCTCAAAACATTTTTCTTCAAATGTATAATATCTGTCGCCAAGATAATTTCTTTTCTTTCTAATACTTTTTCCTGTTACCTTTTTTTTCCCCCAGAACAAGCAGAAAATCTGTATGGCTTATTATGAAGCATTTTATGTTACAGGTTTCCTTTTTGATCTGAGAGAGTTTTATTTCCCTCTGAGATAACCCACAGAATGGTTTGTAAAAATCAGACATATGTAAATCAGAGATCTCTGATTCCAACCTCAGTCTTTACTAATAATCTTAATTATATAGTCAATCAAGAGTTTCCAACAAAGCAGATAAAGATCTGAGATTTTAACAGCATTAGACATGCATGTCTGGATGCGAACAATAATTAGGTCTCTAAATAACATTCATGGGGTTACTTTACACCACAAGAGCATTCAAGTTAAAAAGCATCTCATTGAATACTTTAGAAGGCCACATAATGCCCCATAGATTTTGAATTCTATCCACCATGAGTAAGAGACACTGCAAAGGGCATTTTAGAGATAAGTTCTCTTCCCTCTAGCAAATATCTATAGTTCCTTTTTTTAGAAGTCCAGCTGACAAGGAGACTAACAAGTTCATCTTCTAGTGTTTTCCCTCAGGACTTATACCATTAAAACAGTGAACAGAAATTGCAAACTAATTATTTCAATTACTTATTCATACCACTGAATGGACTTTGTCCAACAATTATTAAATTGATCATCAAACATATCCCTTGCCTTTTCTTAAAACACTGACTTCATCTGAAAGATGTGGACTTTCTTTGTGGCTTTTTCTTGCTCTTACATTATGGTACAAGATTTGTGGACAGGACAGATCCAAATCTCCAGAAGCTCAATATTCAGAGTAAGAAATCTTTAAGTATTTAAGGCTAAAGACTTCAAAATTTCTAAGAAGCTATGCTATGCACAAAATCTTTTGATGTTATTTCCTTTCTATATTAGTATACTAAATTAAATACCAAATGTTTAGTACAATATTACATTCTTTGAGTATTTATATGTTGATCCTCACAGCTTATTATTTGGACTAGGCATAGTATTATTAAAGATAGTTTTTCTTATAGCTTTTTTTCTTGTTGTTATTTTCTATTTTTATTTAAAAAAGGTGTTAGAGTGGAAATATTTTTACCTGTCTATCTTCAAACATAGAAAAATGAAGATGTCTACTGCTATAACTAAATTATCTATAATTGAAATAAATTTACAAATGTATTTACTTAAAAATCATTTATTTGATTTTTGTGTGAAATGATTTAAAATTTATGATTAACTAGATTCCTATAAGCTTTTAGAAAGGAAATGATTAAGGATTAAGTTTTTGCTATTTTGGAGTCTGAAAATATGAATAATATAGGCAAGTAGAAAGGTAAATACAGAAAAATAATAATACTAATCTTTAGATTAACTTTCAATTATTTTAAATAAGCAGCTAGAGTATTGAATTTTATCTACAGCAAATGTAATTCATTTCAGAGAAACAATGAAAAACAGTGTATTATACTATATGGGTCTTTTATATATGTTTCAGATTACTCTTTTAATATTTTTGATTAATAGAAAGAAGAATCAAATGCAAAATTTTCTGAGGATATAGGGAAAGTTACAGAAGGAACTCCAAAATTTCCAAAAATGGCTCCTGGAGAACTCATGGTGTTATTAGTAAGAAATACAGAACAAAAAGGCTTTGAGATGCTGTCTTTGACGTTTTCTGTTTGAAACTTTTTTTAAAACACACACTGAGAACTTCCATAATATGCTTTATATATTTGCAGACTACTGCATGCTGTTGTGACAATTCAAATAAATAAGTAAAATTATACTTCAGTGAAAATTTTAATAATTTTTCTAAATATTAGAGTCATATATTTGTACACCTCAAAGGAAGATCAGCAAGTGTTTACACTATTTTATCTACATAACATTTATTTGTTTCCATTGGAAAAGGAAATTGTTGCTTTTGGCATGTTTCTAATGCTTTAATGTTGCATAATTTAACAACTCTTGAGTAAGGGATAAGACTTTATTTGGGGACATAAAATCCTAGCTAAAGAAAGCTTTTCCATTTTGTAAACTCCAAGGCATAACAAAAAAAATGAGCTTTTTCAACATTAAATACTCATTCAAGATAGTTCATGGAGTTGGACCCAAAATTAGAACAGTGTGCATAAATTAGAACATTTCACAAGGGTGGAAAATTGAAATAAAGTAAAGCCATCTACTTTTTGCTTAAGAAGCATATAATTTGTTGCAAAGTCATAATGTAGGTATATGAAGCCACATGAAAAAAAGAAAGCTGTATATAATGCATGATATGATTCTTAAGTGATATGGAAATTTAGGAAAGAAAGACACCAATGACTCCAGAGTATCTGAGAATAATTCCATAGGTATATCTTGAAGTACTTTCAATACTCTATGTAAGGGGAAAATGCAGATGATGAGTGAAGATGACAGATAATGGCAAGCTTAAATTCTTGAAGTATTTTACTTAAATTAGTGTAATGGTTCTTAAAATTAACTTCAAGATTTAAAATGCTGCTTCCAAAATCACTGGAAACATTACTTTGATTTTGAATAGATCCAGGTGAAGATAACAGTAAAACAATACACAAAGATGTGTCTTTGATGAGACAAAAAATAAAATTAATTTTCACAGAGAAATTAGCTTTCTCTATTAAAATATTGTATAGTTTTAAATTTTCTGGTGAGACAGACAAAAGCAGAAGAAAACCACACAGAGTGTCAAACAGGAGAAGACTATATATATTATGACAAAAAATATTCTCTTTCCTGCTTCTGTGCTTATAAACTTAGAAAATAAACATACTTAGTTTCTAGGTACAGGACCAGATGCCTTTTATCTTAATGAATTTGGGCATCTCTTTGAAATTCACCAAGAATTGATTACTGAAACAATAGAATAATAAAAGGAAATTGAGAACACAAGTGTTAATACAAAAGATTTTGTAGGAGAAATTACCAAATTTGTTGCAAAGTGTAGTCAGTATCTAATGAGACTAATCTGCAGAGTATGAATACACATTAGAAAACATAGTTTTAAAAAATCTTCCTTTTAATGATTCTAATGCAAGTAGTTGGTTTCAGATTAGTGTCTTCCCTTTACTGACATTTAAGTTTTCATAAGAACTGTTGAAATTGAATTTAGGGACTATAATTCTGGATATCCTCATTCCAAAAATTATGAATTATTTACATCTGAAAAAAACACTTTTTTTCATATATGATAACATTTGTGGCTTCAGAGATTAGAAGCTCATATCTTTGGGGATGATTATACAGCCAACTACAGTTATTATTGGAAATGAGAGTGTATGTCTTTCATCTTCTATATTTCAAATTTTGCTATTTAAACTATGACCCTGTGTTACATGATTTATTTTTTAAATATTTGCCTCTTGCAATATATAAAATAGATTTGTCTTTGAGATGCCTCTTTACAGAAGAGTCTGGTTCTCATTTCTGTATTTCTAGTATGTGCTTTTTATGCTGGGCACATGGAGAGACTCAACAATTATTGCTAATTAATGAGTGCAATTAAGGTCAAATAGTCATAGGATTGCTTTCACTTATTTTCTTTCTCCCTCTACTTTAGCGTTTCTTGAAATTTAAAAAATACTAATATAACACTTTCCTTTTCTAAAAATAGAAGCAATATTGTAATTTAATGAGTTTTTTTTTCAGCTAGTTCTACAGACTAGCCATTTGCTTATTATATACTGCATGATGTGAAGACTCATCAGGTGTTTGTTTTAGGGTAATATTCTGCCAACATAAAAATAATGTTTATTACAAGGGTCTTCAAGGAACTGTTTAGTTTGCTGTAATCAGGTGGGAGGGGAAAGCAAAAGACAATTCCAAAGGAGTAACCCTGTTACAAAGACACTTTCAATTATCCAAATCTCTAAAGAGATCACTTTCTGAGCTATGAAGATAACAATGAGTGTTTGCAAAGAAAAGTAAAAATCCCTAAACATTTAAACTAAAGTTTTTGGAGCATTTTGCTCTTTTGGATATATCAAAGTAAAGGCTTTCAATCATTTTGAAAGTAACCGAAAAAAATTCAGGGTCTTCATGCTGGTTTAAGCAAGTCTCAATTTTTCTTCTGTTTTGTTTGCCTTTGCAAGTTTCCTCAAAAACAAAACAAAACAAAACAAAACAAAACAACAACAACAACAACAACAAACTATAAAGAAACAAAGCTAGATATAACTGATGGAACTTATTTGCTGCAGAAAATGATAACATTTTAGAAAAAATCATTTAAGAGATCTCATGGAAACAATATTTAAAAAGCAGAAGTGAAAGTGATGTATGAAAAGAACTTTGAAAGGTCTTTCACAAGAAAGTAAACAGATGAGCAAACATAGTCTGTTTGCTGTTTTTGTCCTTGAACAGAAACTCAGGGAAAAAAAATGTGTAGTTCAGAGCTCTTCATATAATATGTTTTAAGGTTCAAATTGGTGTGTTGAAAGGGTTTGGGTACAAACAGTACCACCCAAATGTGAACTAAAAAGTGATATATATTATTTCTCTATAAATGCCAATTTGCCAAACACATCTCACCATTTTTATTATCATTTTTCAAATGATAAAAAGATTATATTTTTGATCAACTCAATCAATGGACTTTAAAAAATTTCCCTGAACCTCAGTTTCCTTAAGTGAAAATGATATTTATTCTTTCAGTTTGTTGTATTAAATGAGAAGTTGTAATATACTAAATACTATTTCTGGCTAAATGAATACTTCCTCATTTCTTCAAAAAATGTTGCTTATTCTCAGTACAGAGGACTGGCAAATGTCTAATTCAAACAAGAAAAGGAAATCACAAAGCTTTGTAATTGGAGCAGAAAGTGATATGGTACTCTTACTTGAAATATTGCCACATTCTGCCTATGTGCCACTGATGAAAGCTAGTCTGTCACTGAGGTTTAGAGGCTGCTTTTGCTAAGAACCCCAACTCTTTACCTGGTCCTGCACATATCCAACAAGTGACTGACAGCAGGATCAAAGCTTGGCATCTCTGCCTTCCTACTGCATCAGTTCCTTTTGCTATTTTAAACTTCAGGTCAGAATCCAGTTGGTTCTTCAAATACACATGTATGTCATTCAAGAAGTGCTTGTCTAAAAATAATCCAAGGATGATTACCTCTAAGTTTTCCTAATTTCTCTACTCTCCTTTAATGGCTGAAGACATTAAGAGGAACTAAGATATTTTCAAGACTTACAGGAACATCATAATCACCAGGTTTTTCAACCACCAGCTTTTACAGTGTCTTATTCCAGACCACTGCATCAGTGCCCTGAAGTCTCCAGTCATTGCACTAAACCTGAAGTAAGGTCGAATTGTATCCTAACTAGCTTCATTTTGTTCCTTGAACTTGTTCATTCATTTTGAGTAATTTCTTCTCCTCAGCCCATCTCAAATCCAAGAACAGTGAGACTCATGGGCAATGCTTCCTCTGTTGTTAATAAAACCCCACAAAACCAGACCTGAAATAACCAGACCATAATTGATCAAGATTGCTTGTCTGTGCATACCTGTTTGTTCCTTCCCCTGTATAATCCTAGACCTATTATCAATCCCTGGAGCACATATCTTAGGTCACAAGATCACTATTTTATCTGGTAGGGCCACCACCACCCTCCTCCTGGTAATTGTATTATAATGGCAAGTGGCTAAGTCTGGTCTGTTAGAAGTCCAAGAGTGGGGTCTCCAGCCTAGGATTCCAGTAAAAAGTTGATAGAAAATAGACGTTTTGGGTTTAGTGTTCTTTCTAATTCCGTTTTAGGTCAGAGGATTTGTAGGAATGCCTCTATAAAGCCTCAGTTTCAGCTTTGTACGTTATGATCAGGTATCCCATATATGCTCTAAAGCCACAAGTAAAGATTAAATAAATTTATGTTATAATCAAAAGGCATGTTAGCTGATACATCATATATTTATCACTTCACAGCATTCTTTCAGGTGCCTTTAAACATGTTACTCACGTTTAAGTATAGAAGATAGTTGGGAAAGCAAAGTAAATTTTCAATATGTTAATAAAAATCAAGGGGTTGGGGCTATGTAACTCAGTGATAGAAAGCCTGCCTCATACACGTGAGGCGCTGGGTTCGATCTCAGCACCACATAAAAATAAATAAAGATATTAAAATTTTTAAAAATAATAGTTGAAGTGATGCATAATAAGATAGAAAGTAGATCGTTTGGGGTTAAAGGTGAATATATCAAAAAAGTCTGAGGAAGCTTTCTGGAAATGGAAGTTCTTGATATCAATCAGGGAGATTTATTACAGTATGGAGGGAAGAACACTCCAAGAACAAAAAAAATATGTAACAAAATCATAAAGAAATGAAAGACTGTGGCAGTGAACAGATTCAATAATTAGTAAGGTTGGGGAGGCAGATTCATGGGCTATAGTAGAAAGTAAATCAGGAAGGTAAAATAATACCAACAGAAGAATCCATTTCCCATAAAGACTTTCCCATTAGGTTCAATGTGCTCATACCAGCATAGCCGTCTCTATGTAAGTTATATTCTAGTAATGCAAGATAGCCATTTATTACCACTAAGAAATTTAGGAACTAATTATCATTGTCTATGTTAATATTAGTACAAAAGTGGCTTATTAAGTTTTAGTGTATATAACCTTTATAGTTTTCTTTCCTTCTCCCCCAGTCCCTTTGTGTAATTTAAATGAACCTGAATTCTACTATGTCTACTAGCACATATCTTATCTTTGAATGGTTTCAGTTTTGCATGGATCTGTATTTGTCAATGCTCACTCCATGCTTACATTGTTATATGTTGAAATAATTGATTTTGAATGACAACTTGCTTCTTGTTTACTATTTTTATAACATCAGGGATGGAGATAATAGAATTATCCCTTTATTTAACTGTCAGTCAAATGACAACTCAAGCATAGTATAAAATTAAACAGCTCCACAATCTGTCAAGGATTAGTGGTTTTGAGAATACTGCTGTCTTTGTGGAAGAAAGTTCAGTTTCTTATCTCATAACAGATACTAATGTAATACATTGAAAAATCAAAGTATAGAATTACATCAGCAAAAGTTACCAATAGCTGACTGAAAACAAGATAAAAGCTGGAGCTTTTTTTTGGGGGGACACTATTTGGGGGAGTGATTCTGGATCATCAAAGTTATATCCTTTGCACTTTCTTTGAGAACCAGAATGTTAGGAAAGGATATGGCTATCATCTTAGTCTGCCTTGAACTCTTGTGTTTTAGATAAAGAAATTACAGTTGTAAACTCAAAAGAGAAACAAAGAACCTGGAAGGGTAAGTCTGAATGGAGTGCCTCTGTTGAGGACTAGGAATGAACATATGGTGGCTTCTCAGCACTGAACAATTGGGCTGTGGGTGATGAATTACTGTTGGGGGGTGGGGATAAAATGGAGGCCAAAAAGAAGTTCCCATCTCATGAAAAGTTGCAAAGCTCTAACAGAAGCATCTCAGCTACATGGTAACATGTTGCCGATCACTTTCATGACTGTCAGTTTTTGTTATAGAATCACTGGAGTTTATGAGATTTCTAAATAACTGAGATTTGTAAAAATAAGAAAAAAATATATTTGGTGTTATCCCTTACTAAAAATAGATGTCAGAGCTCATGAAGTTCACACCCGCATATAAAACTGCACATTTATCACTAACACATTGCTGCCAGATTTTCAAAAAAAGAAAGAGTGAGTGTGGGGAATAATTATCCTGGAATAAATTAGCACATTTACAATTAGACTTTTTAAAGTGTTCTCTTTTTCACTTAAAGATTAAGAGACTGGGAACCAAGTAAATTTCAAAGAACAAGAAAAAAGTGGGTTAAATAATTTGAAATCTACCTTCATGATGACTCACTATGTACTCATTGAAAAGCATGAATTCCATAAAGAGTTTGGAAAATATAATTTTGTAATAAGAAGGAAGCAGATGGTTATTTAGATAGTATGTTAGCCAGTTTTGTATTACCATATCATAAGTATGAGGAAGCATAAAGGATTAATCAGCCCAAAGCAAGACCAAAAACCAGTAGGGCAGACTTTAAATCCTGAAGCTTGAAGTCTGGTCTCTGATACATATGATATCAAAGGGTGAGCCCCCAGGGTCCTGGGTAGCCCAACCCTTGTGGCTTTACCTGTCATAGCCCACATGGCAGCTGGGAGGCTACACATAATGTTCGCATCTCCCTGGGTCTGAGCTGCCTGTTGCTGCTCACTCTACCTTTCTAGGGCTTCCACTTCAGTTCCGTTCCCACAGCTGTACTAGACATCAGTCAGAAATTTCCTGTGGGGTCTCCAGCTCTGGTAAATTGTTTTCCTGACTTTTCTGGGCTTTTTTTTTTCAGAAATTTTAATGGAAGCTGCTGTGATCCCATAATTCTTGCATTCAAAACACCTGCAAAACAAGCACCATGTAGCCACCAAGGTCTGTCATTTGCATGAGATGTGCCTGGACCCATGTGAGCCACAACAACAGCTTTGGGGTGTTTCCCAGGTTAAAGGCAGAGAAACAGATCCCAAGGTGGTCCCAGGCAGTGAGCCTGTACAGACTGTCTTAGGATCCTTCCCAGAAACAATACTGCTGTAGAAGTTCTCAGAAACCAATTTGCATTTCTAGGCCTCTGTGCCCATAAAGGGAGGTGCCTCTTCAAAGATGGCTGAGATGATGTGGTGGCATCTTTCCTATTTTTTTTGATGCAAAACACTTGACGTCTTTTTATTTGTACTAATCTCTTTAGCAAGAGCTCCAACAACCAACAGCATCCTTTTTCGCCACACCCTTGTATTCTTTCTTTTAGTTCCTTCCCTTACTAGGCTATAAATTGGCCAAAACTTTCTGCTCTGTTTCCTTTTGGTCCCGAGTCTCAATGTAAATCTGACTAAATGGAACCAATACTACCTATGCTGCAGCCTGAAAGCTTTGTTGTTTTGAAATTACCTCCACCAAACAACATAGTCCATTATTCTTAACTCTGTCCTTTCCACAAAGTCTTAGAGAATGGGCACAAGGTATGTGAATTGTCTACCACCGTGTAACAGTGGGTGACTTTAGTCCAATTTTCAATATAGTCCTTATTTTCATCTAAGACTAATTCCCCAGTTTCATCTACTGAGCCCTCATCAGAATTGCCCATAGTGCTCTGCATATAGAATTCTAGGTTTTTCTTAGACTGTTTCTCCACATACTTCCAACCTGCCGGTAATTTCAAAGATGCTGCCACAGTTTAAAGTACAGTTAACATTCATTACTAAATTTATGTCTGAATGACCTATCTATTGGTGACATAGTCATGTAGAAATCAGCCAGTATTTTTTTTTGGGGGGGCAGGGTTTATCTAAGTCTTTACATTGTGACAGTATCCTTATAAGACACCAACGAAAAGAAATAGACAATCAGGAAAAAAGACCATGTAAAGATAGGGCAGAGACTGGAGAAATACTGTCAGAAGCCAAAGGACACCCAGAACCACTAGGTGTAGGGTGAGGCCAGGATGCAGTCTCCCCTAAGGCTTGGTAAGGAATGCAGCCCTGCACATATCTTGACTTCCAACTTCTGGCCTCCACAATGGAGAGAAAGTACATTTCCTTGGTTGTAGGTCAAAGTTTGTGAGATTTGTTACAACTGCTCTGGGAAATAAATACTGATGAAAATGAGGTCAACAGCATAGGTGAAAGATGTATACCAACCCTATAAAAGACAAAAATCAAGTGGCAATTCAAGCCTGCAGAACAACAGAAATGAAATCAAAAGCTGTCATCCATCAGATGTCATCCACTTGATGACTTTGATATATTTTAATGTTCTTCCTTGGAAGAGACTTTATTCCAAACACAAGGAAGTAGCCTACTGTGCCTTCCTTCCATGATGCTATGTCCTGGAATCCTTCAATCCATGTTCCCATAGGCTCTATAAGATCCATGTACTCGGGAGATCACATACCCCCCAATTGTCACTTGTGGAATTATATTTTATGTTCCCATCTCCTCTACACTATCAACTGTGAGATAATCATGGATGATTAATTTTAAGAGATTTTATAACATGTTGATAAACTATAAATCTCAAGCTAATTATTTTACCTTAGGACCTTGTCTTCCAAGAGCAGAATATTAGACCCCCTTAGCTGTGCCAACTTGGAGAAATATTGCTGGCTAGAGTCTTTTGTTCAAACCCCACCATTCTTTAAATTGATGTATCTGTCAAGGTTGCAGCAGGACAAAATTATGGCTGGAGCTGGCTGCAATTCATCTCAGCTTAGTTGAGAATGGAGCTCTGGCATAGCATCTATCCAACTTATATAAAGTCCTGGGTGCAATCTCTAGCAAGACACACACATACACACATATGCACACATGCAACAAAACAACAGCAACAACAATAACAACAGAAAAGAAAGAGTAAAAATGTAAGAAAATAATAAGATTAAAAAGAAAAAAATACAGGGGAATAAAAGAGGAATAAAATAGGAAAAAAGTGATAAAAGAAAAAAAGAGACAAAAAATTAACAATTAAAAAGAGGGTAAATTTAAAAAGAACAAAAATAAAGCATAGGCTGGGGGTTTTTTCTCCCCTAATTCTTTCCTTTGCGGTGCTCACCTGCTGACTACCAGGAGTAATTTGTTGCTGAAGCTAATTGAAGATCCTCTTAGCTGCTTTGCACATTGGAGCAAGTAAGTTAGAATTGCTAGGCAACAATTCTTTCCATAGTTTTTTTTTTTTTTTTTTTTTTTTGCGGGGGGGGGGTGGATGGAACCCTTTAAAGGCAGGGTAATGTTGGTACTGCTAGCATGGAACATGTTATCAAGCTAGCTCAGAATGCTAAACTCCTGATTCTTTCTCAAGTTTTCTGGAGATTTTGAGGCTGTGCACTGTGAGGACAGGGGAAACACTGTTGCTTGAATGTGTCAAGAAGCTAGCTCAGAATGCAGAACTCTCTAAAACAAGCTTCTCTCCAGCTTCTTCCTCTTTCTTAGTTGTATCTTCTATCTTCCACAGTGAAACACCTAGCTCCCTATTGCCGCACTGTATTTGTACAAGCAAGTTTCACTGTGTGCAACAAATATGCTACTCTTAGCATTGTCATTCCACTGTCCACTGTCAATTGGTTGTACACTGAAGCTCTTGCAGGCTCGGCTCGCAGGCTCTGACATTCCATGTAGGGCTAATGATACCCTCTTGGTGAATTTTATTCTATGCCACTGTCCCTTCCTTCACAGAGGACTATCTTGTTCAGATTTAACTAATGACAGTTGAATTAAATTATATGAAAATTTACAAATGCATAAAATAAGAATACAAAAACAAATGAGGGAAAACAAAACAATGTGAATACAATAAAAGTAAAAGCAAAAACACACAAGCAAACAAAAATCTTCTAGGATTTCTTCTTCCTTGCTGAGATAATTAAAATGGAGACTCTTCTTTCCAGCTTTCCAGGAGTTTTAATTTTGCTATCCACCAGGTATCGGGCCTGGTGGTGGTGTTTGTGGGACTGAGCTACTCTGATGATGGTTCTTTCTTAGCTCAAAGAGGCCAAACCAGTTAAGGCAGTCCATGGACTGAGTTCTGTCCTCCTTGCCCAATGTTAAGTGTTAAGGCAAAGTTGTGAACAGAAGGATTAGATTCTACCCTGATTCTTCCCGTTTTTGTACCTAAGTACAGGGGTGCAGCTACAGTAGGCACCACATGATAACCTCTTCCACTGAGCCTGTGGATTCATTCTGATTGTGCACTCTTGTTCCCAACATCTTCAGTCAGTGTACTTGGGGGTGTACTCTGAATTAATGCTCATGAGTGTGGAGGAGGCAACCAAGTTCATGGGATCTGTGCAAGCATTAAACCTTCTGCCCATCCAAGAAGTGGTACTCTCAGACCCAGCCCTCCCACAAATCCACATACACCCGATCCTGTTCCCTGTCACAAAGTTCAAACCACCAATTCTAAATGGAAGTATTCTCTACTTCCTTCTGCCTGGTTCACCATTCCATCTACAAACCACAGCGAGGCTGGCTTTGAACTTGCAATCCTCCTGTCTCAGTCTCCCCTACCTCTGAGATTATAGAAATGCTCCAGCACACTCGGAGAGAATTACTTTTAAAGGATAGGTACAGTCAATAAAATATACCAACAATCAAAAAGCACATACATTTCAAATTCTAATATTGATAGGTGTCAGATGTACTTATAAATCTTATTTATATGATTTGTTTGAATTTATGAGCATACATTGTATTTGAGAAGAAGAAAGAAATAAGACAATAAATTTTGAAAATCTCAATATTTTAATAATATCTATTAAGAAGTCCCAGAGCAGAAAACATTATGCTGGGCGTAAGTAGTTAGGAATGATTACCCTTATTTTGTTTTTCTAGGGAGCTTTTGTACTAAACATAAGGAACACACCCCTACCCCTCCGGATCCAACCCCCACGTATATACACATGTACATGGGGTTTATAAACTGTGTGTGTGTGTGAGTGTGTGTGTGTGTGTGTGTGTGTGTGTGTGTGTGTGTGTATAATCTGTGCATATAACATATATATGTAATTTCCAAGGTTTTAATATATATATATATATATATATATATATATATATATATATATATATAACCTCAGAATGAAAAGCAGTTAAAGTGAGATAAATATAGCCAATTTCAGATTAAATGTGATATCTCTTTGGCCTGAGGGACACAGTCAGGAGACACATTCATGTACAAGAAACAAAAAGGGAAGATTGAGGATAATAAAAGACCAAACTGTTAATTCACCACTTTCCTAGAGTCCAGCCCTAAAAGTCCTTTATGTCTCAATCTTTCAATGATAAATTATGTCTGTGCTATATATTTCATAAAAATTCAAATTTGTACTTTCAAAGAAGTTCTAGACTGTCAATCCAATATTCTCCCTAATGCAACCTAAAATTAGGTCCCATAAGTTTTTTCATGACAATAGAATTTATACCATTTTGTTTCTCATGAATATTTTCCAAAGACTTAAATCTAAAATTTGATAAAGCAAAAAAGTAATTTCAATGTGAGTCTCTGTTTAGTCTACAGCTCATCTTTGGGACAAGCATTTCAAGGACATGTGTCAATCATTAGCTGCAAAAAAAATTGATGTTTGCTAGAAATTTAGAGAATTAAAAAAAATGATAGAACCATCTCCAGTTTCTGTTACTAATGCAACAATAATAAAAAAGAATAAAATGTTACTGTAATACATCCATAAATTTGGCAATTACAAACCATTTATCTTCTGACTTCTGTATTTACCATTTTCCTTTCCAAAAAATCTGAAATAGAATACCCCTCAGCAAACACCACCCTGATTAATGTGGCCTTCTGTGCCATTGCTACAGATAATTTGTTACAGGACTAATTTCTCTGACACTGCAAATGGGTGTGGAACAGAGTGCTTATTCATATTGGTACCAAGATATTTGCAGTTCTTCAGGAGCACTTTGGGGAAAATGCCAATGTAAGAGTTTCCCCCAGGTACTTTCTACTTCCTCCTTCCTCAGTGCTATTTACTTTATGCATCTGTTTCCATCCCCCTTCTCATGCCTACTCATAGGAGCATAGATTCTCCACCATACCCTCTATGCTTCCAAATCACCCCACTCCCTAGATGATCTGTTCAGGAGCATCCTTTCCAAAGTAACCATACTCCAAACATCACTTACCTTCACACCATGAACCTCCACTTTTTTTTTTTTTTTAGGAAGTCAATAAATTAAAGCTTCTTTATTGGATGAGCCAATGCAGCTCCTGATGGCTCCGTTCAGACCTTAGTCTGTTCATACATGTCTTCAATGGGAAAATGGCATCTGCCTGGTGTACTTTGTAAAATACTAACATCATCCATGAGGGGAGGGGCTTTCGCTACACAGGTTACAGAAGAAACAGTGGCTGGTGGTGTTGCATGACAAAGAATCACACACACTTTTCAGACTTCTATTTCCTCTATTGAAAACTCTGTTGCCCCTCACTTGCCTGTGAATTCTCACTTTTGCTCCTCTGTATATAATAAAATATTAATTAAAATTAAGTATATATTTAATTTCTCTTCTGGATCTTGTTATGCCTTCTTTAATCTCCCATTGTAAACTTTGTTCTCAAGTGTTTTCTTATCATTGATGGATAATGATGGGTATTAGCAATGGATATTCTCTTCTTTGGGTCTCACTAAATTGCCAAGCTGGCCCTAAACTCTGGATTCAAGCAATCCTCCTGCCTCAATCTCCAGAGTAGCTGGGACTACAACAGGTGCATGTCATCATACCTGGCAACAAAAAGATACCTCAATCATTAATTACTTCCCAATCAGGAACCTTTCTCTCTCTGGAGGTCTTGTGGGCTGCATACCTGTCTCAGAGAACTGTTTGGTATAAGGCAGTTCAGGACCAGGTTTTGTGAACTAAGGACTGGCCATGTAATGGTAAGCACCGTGCTGGGTTAGTGTCTGCAGAAGAGAGGGGGGAATTGAGGGCTATTGCTTCTAATACCCAGCTGATGTGCCAAGCTGGGAGTTGCCGTAACGAAAGATGGTGAAAAAGTTGTTCCAAGATGGAGACAGATGCTTTCAGTGATGGGGAGTTGTTGGGTTGGGTCAGATGGTCATGTTGGGTGGTGTGTTCTGAGACATAGCTCTGTGGCATGCAATGTGGTGACTGGTGGCTCTCTCCAGCCCCTGTCCTGTGTCCCCAAGTGCAGGCTACCACATGTAGGGGACTATGGAAGTGGTTGCAGTGTCCCCAGATGGAGGCAACTGGGAGAGCCCCATGTTGGTAGATGGGGGTCCACATGGGAGTGGCAGCCGGAGGTCCTGTGCATGGGCAGTGGCTGAGTGTCCTGCCTTGGTGCGTGGCCAGGAGTCCTGTGTGGGTGCTGATGGTAGTCCTGCTCAGGCACGGGGCCTGGAGGTCCTGTGTGGGTGAGTAGCTTGGGGTCCTGTGCTGAGGCCTGAAGAATTGCATGAGCACAGTGGCCATAATTCCTGAATGGGAGCAGCTGTTGGGGGCCCTCTAATAACTTGCAGAGAAACAGTATTTCCACTACTTGAATCCCTGGTCATGGAACCACACAGAATGCAGCCTCCCTCTAGCCCGCCATCTTGGGTCAGAAATTTATCTTGATGATATATTTTGGTTTCTAAAGTATAGCTTTTTGTTACTTTTTAAGATAGCAAGACCAACAAAGACTTAGGATTTCAGTTGAGTCAATAAAAACAAAAATGGACAGAAACAATCTGGCTTTTTAAAAAGAACCAATTGAATGATAAACATATGGGAAAAGCACAGAGAGTGTAATCAAAATATTATCTCTATTATTGATATTATGGTAAAATGAGGCTAGATTTATGTTTAAGTGAATTTGTTAATAATTGATCCTGAATTAACAGTGGTACACATTCCTGGATCCTGCTCCTATGAATTCATGACATTGAAGGTACAATGTGTACATACATTCATGAGACAGGCTTGCTCTGTAAATAAAGATAGGGAGAATTTGTTGATCTGAACATGACCCTTTTGAAACGAACCAGGTAAGAAGGAGTGTATAAGAGATGGGGAAGGGAACTTTAGTGGATATTCTTCATTGTGAAAAATGGGTTTGGGAGAGAAATATTCTGTGCAAGAACATGGTATCCTTTGTATATATAAAATGTAGTTCAACCATCCTACTGTCTCCTTTCTGGGACATTTAAATTTTTTTTCATTTTTTCACCAGAATAAATAACATTTTAAACATGTCTATGTGCATACATATCTTTGTGTCTATCTCTGATAAATTTGCTGCTCTGTAGAGAGAAAAAAATCATTATTTTTAGAAACTATTGTCAATAAAACTGAACAGAGCACTGTTTTAAATTTAAGATCTCACGCTGAGAAGCATTCCATTTCAGATCAGTCTTGTCTAGCACAGTCATGTGCAAAATAATTTCAAACAGCACATTATAGAAAATAAAGCAACCTGAGTCGTTGATAGAGGTTCTATTTTTCTTACACAGCATATGCTTGGGAGTAGATTAAACAGTCAGTGCACACACGAAAATGCAGAAATTGGGTTCTTCTCAGCTATTGCAGTACACCAAGTTCATCCCACAGCCTCACAGATCAGCTAACCAGTTGACCAAAGTGCTTTAGTTGATTACCTTCCCACCGCAGCATCTCATCCACTAATCAATTTTTATTCTTTCACATTCCTGCAGCACAGAGTGCAACCAGACATCATTACCATAGAACACTTTCTTTTTCCTTTGTGAGTAAAAATCTCTTTTAATGAAAAGTAAATGAGTGTCAAAAAAGATGTTTTACTTTTATATCTATTTATCTAGTTCTCTAATCCCCCACCACCACCAGTACTACTCAACTACTGAGCTATATACCTCCAACCCTTGTTGAATATTTCTGAGAAAAAGAACAAGGTCAGCCATAGGAGATTTAAAAAACAAAAATTGCAAAGTGGTTACCATTGCCAGGAAGTAAGTTTCTTCACTGATAAGTGTCTGTGATGATGTCTGTCTGTAGTGGGGTGAATTTTGAGTGACTATTTTATTTTTGTTCATGTCGATTAATATTCATAATCTACTTCTTTTCAGCTAAAAGGATTTTTATAAATTAGATTTTTTTCTAGATTGGAGAAATTCTAGAGGACAAAGAAATTTTGAAGTTGTGCAATATTAGAAGTAGTCTATGGTGTGAAATAAACTCCAGGGGCCGGGCTGAGACTGAAATAGTGCAGAGTTCCTATGAAGGAGGGAAACTTCAAGTCCCAAGAGGGTTGTTAGGCCACCTAGAGGGAGGACAGGGTGAAACAACTTTGCCATGAATGCCAAGCAAAATTCAAGTTGAACGTCTGCTCCTAATTACAAGGGATTTCTATTTTCAAATATGAATTCCAGTCCTCTATCTTGAGGTAATATCCCTCATATAGATTATAGTCTTTCATGAATACTAATGTGAAGTCTATTATAGATTTACTGATCAGGAGATAACTTGAGATTAAATGTCTAGCTAACTTCTACAACTCACTTCTAAACTCTTGGGACACTTGTGCTCTGGACCCAGAAAATGTTGCCCTCAGATTTCTTACATCTAACTTATGTGGCTACCCAAAGAAAGATCTATGGCAAGTGATATATTTATTTCCGCAAGCTGTGCTTTTCAGACTCTTGTATCGACTTTCTTCTAGCTAAAATCTGCCAATGGAAGCCAGTAATGGGAAATTAAAAGTTTATAGAACAGGAAAAGTGAGGACTGGTCTGTCTCTAGTTGTCTTCTTAAAGCTATTTCCAGGAGCTTTACAGATAAGCATGGTGAAATATGAGCTTCTGCCATCTATTTGGATTCTGGTAACTTAATGTATGTAGAAAATGGGCTTTATTTGCAACTCAATATTAATATAGTACTTATCACAATAAAGATTATAGTTACACCTTTTTATATATATTTATTTTAATTGTAGTTGGACACAATACGTTTATTTTACTTATTTATTTTTATGTGATGCTAAGGGTCAAACCCAGTGCCTCACATGTGCTAGGCGAGAGCTCCACTACTGAGCCACATCCCCAGCCCTAGTTAAAACTCTTTAAAGAAGATTTATCTATAATGTCATTATTCATTGCTCAAAAATTATGCTTTACCACAAGATTCTTTTCCAAATACTATGCTTTAATGCTATGAGAAAAAATGTCCTAGATTTATTTACTGCAGAATGGATATTATATTAGAGGGCAAGAAACGAACATTAATCTCATTCTACATCTCCATCCAATCTCCTTGGAGACCTGATTGTTGTCAATGAGAAATAATATTTGAAAGAAATCTTTTTTTGAGCTGTAGGTATCAATAGTGACCTTAAAGTATCAGTAAACCACATTGTAAACAGATGTGCTGTCATCCAGGCTTTGGTATTCCATTTTCGGAACACAGAGAGAGTAGATTTAGTATAATTCTTAAAGGCTCTAGGATTTTTGGAAGAGTAAATGAGCATTGGCTTCAACTTCAAGTCACTGTCTGAGTTAATGCCTAACACAAGAATCACCCTGTCCTTTAAATTTTTTAAAGACAGAAATCAACTTCTATCTATGACAGTCCTTAGATGGCATCTTCTTTTAACATAGGCTGTTCTATCTGCATTGAAAATCTGTTGTTTAATGTAGGCATTTTTTTAACAGTTACCTGAACTGGCACTTCTGGGAAAGAAAATTTGAAGCTAACTGAAGTATTAAAATTAATATTAGTGTCAGGCATGGTGGCACATGCCTATAATTATAGCAACTCAGGAGGCTGAGGCAGGAGGACAGCAAGTTCAAAGCCAGCCTCAATAACTTAGTAAGGGCCTAAGCAACTTAGTGAAACCCTCACTCAAAATAAAATATAAAAAGGTCTGGAGATGTGGCTCAATTGTTAAGTGCCCCTGGGGTTGACCCCCAGTACAAATAATAATAATTCTTATTAAATGTATTTGAGACATAAATTCAAAAAGTTTGTTTTCTTATATGTTTAAGGTTGTTTAGACTCAATAATCCCTTCTTGAAAACATCCACATCCTAATCCCTATAACATTATATGGCAAAAGGGACTCTGCAAGTGTAAAAAAATTAATGATCTGATAGTGAGAGGTTATCCTGGACCATATGGCGGTCCCAATGTAATCATATGGTCCTTAAAAAGGAGGCAAAGGGTCAGAGTCAGATGAGGAGGTGTGATAACAGAAGCAAAATTGCAATCAAAGAGATCTGAAGATGCTATGCCATTAGCTAGGAAATCTATGTGGGCTAAGGGTCAAAGGATTTAAATGGTCTCTAGAAGAGAGAAAGCTAAGGAGAATATGTTGTCCCATGAATCTCCAAATAGAATGAAGCTTGCCAACTACTTGATTTTAGCTTTCAAGGCCCATTTCAGAATTCTGACTTCAGGACCCAGAATATAATAAATTTTTGTTTATTAAGCAATAAATTTGTGGTAAATTTTTACCCTGGCAGCAGAGAACTAATACAAAAGGTCAACTTATCTCATCAAGCTTGCAAAGTAAAGTGTCACTTTGAAGAGAATATTGAATTCATTATAAAAAAACTATGAAATTAACCTTTTCAAAACCTAGTTAATAAAATTATCATAAACATAATTATGTTTATAAATCCAGTGTATTCTATTTTTAACTATTTATTTAATTATTTAACAAATTCTTTAGATTCAAATCATAAATTCATCACTTCTTGTTTGAATTCTTTACTTCTCTAGTCTTACTCCATCACCATTTGCTTAGGCTTGCTACTTACTGCTTTTGACTCCTTTTCAGGTTTATTTAAATGATGTTCAATTGGATTTGGGTACATTTCATGTCTATTTCTGGCCCTAAGGTAATTGATATTAAGGTCTCAAATGTAATGTTGGAAAGATCTTCTGTGACATATTTTGTAGATTTTAATTTTTGTCATATCCTTCGAAAGGCATAAAATCAGCACCAGATACTATTCATGATGTGGAAAACAGACTAAGTTTCAGTACCTCAATGAAAAGTTGAAAAAGATGACAATTCAAGAGAGTTGTTGAAAAGTAGGATAAGGGCATAACTAATGAGAGCATCAAGGTGAAAAGCAGTAGACCTGTGTTAACAACTACACTTGTACTTGTAAGTATTGATGAGAAGTTTGAATTTAACAGCATCAACATTTTCATTACTCAGTTCTGAGTGTTTAGGAGTTTTAAAGTAATACAACCTGCTAGAGAATGAATGTTTGTATCCTGTCAGATTAATGTTATAGCCAAGATTGTATTTGTAGTTGTGGTTTTGAAAGGAGGTCATGAGGGTGGAGGCCCTATGAATACTATCAGTTCCCTTATAAAAAAAATATGGAGAGAATGCCTTCACTCTTTCTGCCATTGGAGTATATAGCCAGATTCCTCTCTAGCCACTGAATCTGCTGGTGCCGTAATCTTGAACTTACCACTCTTCTGGACTTAAGAAATGAAGTTCTGACGTTTATAAGCCATCCAGTTTATGACATTTGTTATAGCAGCCCAAATAGACTAAGACAGAACCACTGAGGACATCTGCTTTCTATTCCAGGGGATTGGTCTTGGCAGCAAATAGGCACACCAACTAACCCAGTACTGTTGTGAAATCCAATTTGGGCCCTTAGTGCAGACCTAAAAAATTAAATAAAGATTCTAAAAATGACTGAGCAAGAGGGTTATCATGTGTCTAAGAAAAAAATCTAGCTAATAAGACCAGAAATATATATATGGTAAGTATGATCAGCACTGAGATCCAGCTACCACTAATCCATAATAAGAGACAATGGGCACAACCACCCACCTAGTTTAATTCTAAATTATCATTATTAAAGTTGCCCTACATAAAGGTATTTCAATAAAAGTTGTTTTAATACCTGTATTATCAACCTTTTCCAAATATTTGTGTTGCTTTTTAAAATAATTTAAAACATTTCTTTAAATCTAGAGACATTTCACCTGAAAATGTGTTTGAAAAGTAAATGTAAATATTTTCAGCATATTTTTGGAAAATGAAAGTAAGACACTCTTTTAAAAATTTTTTATTGGAGTTGGGATAGTAGAGGATAGGAAAGGCAGCAGAATACAACAGACACTAGTATGGCAATATGTAAATCAATGGATGTGTAACAGATGTGATTCTGCAATCTGTATATGGGGTAAAAATGGGAGTTCATATCCCACTTGAATCAAAGTGTGAAATATGATATATCAAAAACTATATAATGTTTTGAACAACCAACAATAAAAATTAATTAAAAAAAATTTATTTAAAAATTTTTATTTAAAAATTTTATTTAAAAAATTCAGACCAATATGCATCCAGATGAATTTGATTTAAAATAACTGTTTACATTTTTTATTTTTATTTGAAATATGTTATGTCAGATATTAAAAGTACTACTATTAATTTGATCTTTATTATGCATATTACCATTTATTCATATCTAACTACATGATGTCTATTTAAGCAAATCCAAGGGGGCGGAAATCAGCATATCAAAATCAGGTTTAATAAAAATCAATCCTAGAGTACTAAGTAGTAAAAGAGGTTTTGCATATTAAAAAGAATTAAATCCATATTAAATCAAAAAATGTTTCAAATCATCATACTGTCAAAATTATACATTATACAAGGAAAATTTAGCTTTTTGTGGACACTTTTCTAATTGCATTATCAGTTTCAGATCACTAAAGAAAAATATCTAAACACTTTTATTAATAATGTTAAAAAATGGATACATCTTAGACTTTCTACCTGTCTTCTCACTTCCCAGACACACAAGAAATAAGCTTCTTTGTAATTATTCATAAAACACCAAATTTTATACCTGAAATGATACTGAAGAAACTCCAAGAGGTTATGAGTGACATTATATAGTACATTATCTCTTATGTTCCAGTTATATAATATATTATCTAACCATCTATGTACAACATTAATTAGCTAACACCAAAATTAAGAACAGCCTGGAGATAATCACTCATAAAAACTTCAGTGCAAAGTTGAAAATAATAAATAACAGATTATTCCATTCTATGAAAAGGAAACTGTTACATATCAAAATCTATGCTGGGAAAAAAATATGTACTTGGATACAAAAAAAATAGACTTAATATGAATTAACTCAATTAGAAAAACTACTTAAAAATAAACCCCAAAGGAAGCATTAATATGTAAATACTCAAATAAAAATTATATAAATTAGCAAATAAGAAAAGACTTCACAAACAAGTGCAAAGGTTTTTATGTATATAGACAAACATTAAAAAAATTCTTATTATTTTGCTAAAAGAAAAAAGAATGAAAAAGAAGAATTATACACTGTATCTACCACAGGCCCAGAAACAATGGCACTGGCCAACAATTGACAGAAATGTCTGAAACCATGACCTAAAAGACATTTTTCTTCCTTGAGGTTGCTTTTTCCAGATATTTTCTCACAGAGATAAAAAGCTAACACAAGGAATATGACTCATTTTACAAATCATCTGTTTTCAAGAGAGACCATTACATGGCCTAAAGGCAAGAAAAAGCATTTCCTTCTGGCAGTTGGAAGAAGACACTTCTGCTTACCAACAAGCCTCAGGGAGATTTGCATATTCAGTAGTCTCAGGCTCATTCATTCAAATATGACCATCTCTGGCCTCAGCATCACTTATTTTATCAGTGTCTGACTTTTGCATTAAGACAATTCTGCTCAACTATAAGCCTCAGGGAGATTTATATATTCAATAGTCTCAGGCTCATTCATTCAAATATTACCATCCCAGGCCTCAGCATCTCTTATTTTGTCAATGTCTGATTTTTCATAAAAGACTTTTTAAAGTTGCACTTTCTATTTTCTTTTGCTGCTCTGAAACCTTCTTAATTAGATAGGATACCTTATTTTCAACAAAGTACTCCAATAGAAATAAAGAAAATAAAGAAACAGATACATAGATAAATGATAAGCAGATTTTGTCAAAGAACTACAGTCTTTCTACTTTTCATTGCTTCAACAGTACTTGTGAGTCCACTGTATCGTAAAGATTATAGTCACTCCACTTGTCATGTGCAATAAAATTCCAAATGCCTTCAAAATAATAAGTAATTTAGCTCCAAAATCCCATTCTGTGGCTCCGTCATCTAGGGTCACTCACTCCTGGTATTATTTATAGCTCTGTTTCACCTGTGTGAAAATTTTGGCACATGGCCATTAAATTTCGCAGAGTACTAGTCATGTATAATCCCAACAGATCTCATAAAAGAAAGCTGAAAGGCACACGGGAGAGGTATGAGGTGATTAACTGTCACATTGTTCCCATATAAAGCAATAATATCCCATAGAGAGTTCATCACCCCAGTGGTAGTAGGGACAGAACAAATGTCTAAGGTTTCAGGAGGTATTAGACAAAAAAGAATAGAAAGTGTAACATAAATGGTATCTTCTATGCAATCAGGCAATTTACAGAAATAATGACAAATGGCCAGTAAATATATCCTGTCATGTTCACAAATTCACTATAGCATATTGTAAAATAATAATAATAATAATCCATCAGACTAGCAAGCATTACAAAAATTTATATTTTCTATTTTTTATATGGGTATATAAAAATGGTTCTTACCAGTGAGATCTCTATTATGTAAAGGGAGAGCACAAAATGTAGAAAATAACTGGCACAGTTTACAAAGTTATGCCTCTCTTTACCTTTCTCTCACACATTAGGACATACCTGTTCTCCTTAAGGGATTAAGTACAATTACCTTATCTAGCTCAAATTCCAAAATCTCATTGTAGTCCTACACATTTGGTCAAAATAGTACTCCTTTTATGATCTATTTTGTAAATTAAAAAGACTAGATTTCTGTCTCTTGCTCCATATCCAAACTACAGTGGTGAAGAAGATTCAGGATCTCTGCATTAAAATCTCTCCTTTGAAAAGAAAAAGTAGGTCCTGGGGATATAGCTCAATTGATAGAGTTCTTGCCTAGCATGCTAGAGGGTCCTGGGTTCCATCCCCAGCACCACCAAGAAAAAAAGAAAAAGTAGTGTTTTAGTCAGCTTTTTTCTAGTATAACTTAAGAACAAAACCAGAACAATTGTAGAGGAAGAAAAGTTTGAGAGCTCACTGTTTCAGAAGTCCATAGAAGGCCAGCTGCATTCCTAGGGGAGAGTGAGGCAGAGAAAAGCAGCTCACAGAATGATCAGAAAGCAGAGAGAGAGGCTCCACTCTACAGATACAAAATAGATACCCCATAGCCATGCCCCCAATAAACCACTTCCTCCAACCACAACCCACCAGCCTCCAATTACCACCAAGTTCATCCCATCAAGGATTAATTCACTAATTAAGTTATTAACTCGGTCATTTCTCCTCCAAAACTTCTTGCATTGTCTCACACTGAGCTTTTCCAGGACACCACATCTACACCACAAAAGGCAGGAACATATAACTGTGAATTACTCAAAAAAATAATAGACTTCTACTGATCCACCATTGCAAAAAGCCTTTTCTTTCTTTAAAAAATTGATTATTGCTTATTAATTTCACAAAATAGTGTGTTCCATTGTGATATACACATACATGCACATAACATAATCTAATTACTTTCACTCCCCTGTGCCTCCCTCCCTTGAGACCTCTTCAATGCACTCATGGACATCTGCTTTGGGGGAGAAATTTCCTTATCCATTGTTCATCCTGATCCTATGCCTTCTGAGTGGTTCTCCACCATCCATTATTTTCTCTTGCAAAATCTCAGTCAATGCATTTTCAGTCAAATTCAAATTTTTTTTCATTGTTTTTTAGTTTTTTTTCCCTGCAATACAATTACAGAACTTAGTAGACTTCTATTCAATTTACTTGCAGTCATTTTCATTTGCCAGTAACCTCAGCAGAAACTATTTCTTGGAAATAGTTCCCAATTTGACTTTTTTCCTTGCTTCTTTGTCCAAATGCTGCTCTTCAACTTTATTATAGCTATCAGTTTTAGGCATCTGAAACAACAGGCTTGGACTGGAAGGAAACTCTGAAATTGATTTCTAAACCTCTTTGTTTAACCAAAACATTTTAATGAGCTTTATAACACAATACTTTTTCAAGCTTATTTTCAGTTGTTTGGACTGTCCAGATAAAAATCATTTTTCTAAATGATTCTTTTTAATTTCTCCTCTTAAACTAGTTAAAATGTGTGTGGATTTATCTCTTTTTCTAGTACCTTGATACACATAAAAAATAAAAAGTATATATAACTTTCTGGAATTTTCTAATCTCTTCCTATAGGATTTCAGGTTCCGTGGGTACTTGTCTTAGTAGTAAGTAATCTCTCAAAAGATTTTTAGTCCATATAGCAGTCTTCATATTCTCACTCATTTTTTTCCTGTTTAACATGAAATGTTAAGTCAATGTCATATATTTTATGCTATTGTTAAAAACTACTTGACTTCAGGGCACTAATTTCCATATTATTAGGGCAACACTAATAGTAGTAGCAAATAAATGTTAAAATTTCAATAATTAAATCTACTAGACAGTTTTCAATCACATAGCAGACTGAGATCAGTGATCCTGATTTGTGCTAGCTTTTCCTCCTCATGACCCTAGGTTTACTCCATCTTGTGGCTCTACCATATTGGTTTTGGAAAATAAAAGGGAATATGAAAAAAGCACACTTTTAAAAACCCATGTCCTGAAAGTAAAATACATTAATTTTTGTTTGCTTTCCATTTGTGAGAACTCTTGACAAAGCCTTGGTATAAGGGGACTGGGAAATACAGTTTTTGACTAGATGATCATTTTTAAGTGACAGTTCTATGTACTGGAAAAAGAACAAAAATTTGTGTCAGTCAGGAAGCCATCTCTGTAATGGGTGTCTTTGAACTTTTACAGAATTCCATTCTGTTTTTGAAAGTTTCATTAAAGGAGGGAGTCATGTCTTAGTTATCTTTTTATTACCTTCCAATTATTTTTCTTTAATAAAGTGAGAGCAAAGGATTTGAATAAACAATATACACTTTTAAAAACATCACCTAATGTCACAAGATAGGAGGCCATGAATATCTATATACATTCATGAACACATGATTTTAATAATAAGAATGCATTTTAGAATACTTGAACTGATGCATCCCATTAAGGAGACTGTCTGTAGTGATAGGGAAAGGGCTTTGAAGGGACACAGATGTAGTTTGATGCCAAACTTGACACTAAGCAAGTTGTAGGCCCTTGGGCAAAATATTTAATATCTCCTGTCTTTTATTTTATTCAGGGTGGGGGCCTCAAATCCCTAGTCTCAAGCAATCCTCCTGCCTCAGATTTTTCAGTAACTGAGACTATAGGTGACCATTTCCTAATTTTGAAAGCTTGGGAATAATGCTCAAATCGAATAGAAAATTTTGGATCTGTGATAACCAAGTTCTTAAAAATGTTTAATATGTATCATATATTTAATAAGGATAGCAACCATTGCCTTAGCAAAAGTTTTTAAACTACAAACATAAAAATTAAGCTGGAATGAAACAAAACTGTTTTCTGATTAATATGTGTGCTTATATAAGTAATTCTTCTAATAGCTTGCTGTGGCATTTTAAAAATTAAACACTAACTGATAAATGGCTCACTTCTAGAATAACTTGGGAAACCATAGTCTCTAAGTATATATTTAAAAGAATTCTTTGTCAAATGTCAAAGGTTTAACATTGCCTTATATCAGCTGAGTTTGAAATAGAAATTAGAGAGAAATTTTCTGCAGTCCTCAGAGAAAAGATGATACAAACCCTGGAGTATGTCTACATTCCTTTCCCAAATAAGGGATGGAGTGGGGTGGGGAAAATTAAAAAGAACAATGAAAGAAAATGAAAACAAATGGGAAAATAAAATTGTTCTAAAATTATCAGAACACTGAATGGAGACGATTTTTTCACCACATGCCCTCAAATATTATTTAATTAGATCATTAACACAGACAAATTGATAGACTTAGGTATAAAGATAAAAAAAAGTTCTTGTTTCTCCCCATTTCCTTATTTTGTAAAGTTTCAAGCCAATAGAAGAGATGAATTGAGCAGTATAAAAAACACCTGTATGCCCTTTCCTAGATATATCCACTTTTGAGAATTTGAAAGTAACATACATATCACAGTACTTTATCTTAAGTATTGTCTGTTAAGAATGAAAACACTTTTCAAACTATTGATGAACCATCACCATCACACTTAAGACAAGAAGCACTGAGTAAGTAATACTCTGTAATATATAGTTCTCATTCAAATATCTTATTCAAATGCAATAATGTTTTTAGGTCATTTTAACCTTAACATGGGATCTAACCAAATGCCACTTCACATTTAAGTTATCAAGTTTGGTTAGTCTCCAAAAATTGTGTGTCAGCTCTTTTTCTTTCCTCTACCTTCTTCTCCTCCTCCTTCTACTTCTATTCATGACACTGACCTGTTTTTCAGTCTGGTTGAGTTGTTTAGTAGAACATCCCATATTCTAGAATTGATGTATGTTTTAATTATACACACTAAAAAAATATACACACTAAAAATTTTTGTGAAATATTTCATAATATATTTTAGGTACTTCATTGTGTCATATCAAAGTGGTACAAATTATAATTTTCCATTATTGGTGAAAATATTTTTAACGTTTTGGTTAAGATTATGTCCATCATATTTTTCAACTGCAAAGAATCCTTTTCTCTTTACAATTAGCCCCTTATAGAGAGAGTAATTCTTTGAACCTCTATTCATGTTCTATACCAAATAACATCTTTAACTCCATGATTTTAATATTCATTGATAACTTTTGCCTGAATCAATTATGACAATGGTGTTCGCAAATGGTAGTTTTCAATTTTTAATATTCCTCCTACAGTTATTAACTGATATTTCTCTGTTTAAAAAGTTTAATCCTTCGTCACTTTTTTTTAAGCAACACAATAGATCCAGTCATACATTTGTCACTGTTTTGTCCACTGCTATAATTATGATCCTTGATGTTCAAATTATCCCCCATTTCATTATTGAAAGACTCTTCAGGCTGACTTTTTAATTTTTTTTTTTACATGTTTCTATCATTTATTAAGAATTTTGTGTTTTCAAATCTATTTTTAAATTTGGTCCTGAATTGAATAATAAATTTCATATCATCACTCCTGGTCTTTAATCTCATTTTAATGTGTTAGGTTATTGGGACACAGTTAAGAATAATGATTAAGCTCAGACAAATCTTAATGAAAAGATGAATCTATAATATCCAAATGGTACATATTTGTGGGTCAGTAACCAATCCGCTCTAACTCTCAGGAATCTTATATCTGCAGTAGAGATAAATATTATATATTCCTCACTGAATGGTTTGGATGATTAAAATAACACATGAACAACATTAGCACAGTATTTAGTATTAAAAACTTAATAAATGTCAGCTATTGAAAAAATATTGTAAAATATTGTAAGCTGTGGGAGATTAGTGGAAATTGCAACCTCAGAAATACTCTTAATTCTTTATGAATTGAAGTCACCTATTTTTATGTCAGACTTCCACAGTCATTTTATCCCAAATAACAATTTTTATTTCACTAAAAAAAGTCTGGATCACAAAAGGCATTTCAAATTTTAACTATGCATTTTCTACTATATATTCCACTAAAATGTGAAAATGTGTATTTGATTGACAAGCATTTTTTTAACCATTAGATGAAACATCTCTCCACAAGAAAACTAGGTCAGTTAATGCAACAATAGCCTGGCTCATGGTCACAGTGGTTTGATTTTCTAAAAGCTAAATATTTTGGATATTTTGGAATGTCCCTGAAGATTGCCCAAGTGTGTTTTCTTTTCTTTTTTTTTCAAAATTAATATATATATATATATATATATATATATATATATATATATATATATATTTCAGTTCCCTTTATACAAAAAATACATAACATACTTTAAGAATTTACATCTGGTCCAACATTTAAAGGCATCTCCAATAAATTAAATGAAAATATATATTTCAAAAGTTTCCACTGACAGTCTATGTTATGTAATTCCTTATTTCCCAGTCACCACTTTAACTAGAAGTGCCAGAAAGAAAGATGAGGCAATAATAAACCATGATGCCTATAAAGATAGAACAAGCAAGAAAAGGTGTCAGTGGATCCCTTCACATGGAAGCCTATTTAGCCCTTAAGCTGTTCCATTTTACTTTTAAAGCCTTAAGAAATCAGATAACAATTGTTATTTCCATTCCCTTTTATATTGTTTTATATCCCAGTAAGAATTATAATATTTAATAAATGATTATGCTCACCGTGTTAGTGCATGGTTAGATAAACTACTTCTACTCCAAACAGCAACAAAACCACAAGGAGGGAATCCAAGGAAAGATGGTATAAAATAGAAACACAAAGTGGTGACCTGGGAGAAAATCATAGATCCAATGGGCTTCAAGACTACCAGCAGACAGTATTTTCTAATAATTTTATAAATATATGTAATGAAGATTAAGATTCTCAGTACAAAGTGGAAGAACCAAAATCTGCTAGAAATAATGAAACTTTTTAGTCAAATGAGGAGGCTTGATAAAAAACAAACAAATAAATAAGTGATTTATTTATTTATGGCATTTGGGGGTATTTATGGATAACTATCATTCAAATAAATAAGTAAATAAAATTTTTATTGATTTTTTAAAAAATAAATGACAGCGGAATGCATTACAATTCTTATTACACATACACAGCACATTTTTTTTATATCTCTGGTTGTATATAAAGTATGTTGACACCAATTCATGTCTTCATACATGTGCTTTGGATAATGATGTCTATCACATTCCAGTAAATAATTTTTTTAAAAAAGCTGTTGTTACACTGCCTTGGCTAGATTTTAGAGCAATCTTTTCATCTAGGATAATGAGAAGAAAAAGCCCAGACTTATAACTTAGAAACTGAACCAATTTGCCACTATTTATATTAATATATCTTGCATTTTTCTATATTGTAATAAAGTAAGAAACTCAAAACAACATTATACAGCATGATACCTCAGAGTAAGTTTCCAAGAGGAAAGTATAGGCAAATGAAAAACTCCAAAATTTTCTATATTGAGAGAAATAAAGGAAGGTTAAAACACAATAAAATGGAAGCTAAAAACTTTCACTCCATATGGGTCAGTAGATCAAAATATTAAAAATTCATTTGATATAAAAAATTAAATGCCAACAAAATTAACAGTCAAAATATCTACCCACTCCAAATGAAAAGAATCATGAAGAGTTCAAAAAACATAGTCCAACATTTAAAGGCATCTCCAATAAAGGTAAAAAATAAATGGAGAAATAATTTTGATTAAAATACATTTTGAAAAGAAGTAATGAACATAAAAAAACAGCTAGTAGAAATATTGGAAATAAAAGATATATTCTTTGGAAAAAGTTTAATAGAATAAATTCTGTAAAATGGAGAACAAATTTAACTGAAAAATTAGTCTAAGAACCTTTAGTAATATTTTTAACATAAAGAAACAATGAGCAACTATGAGAATTTTAGCCTCAAATAAGACAATTCATTAATCTCATAGCAATTAATTAAAATAAAAACTGGTGGCAAAACAGTTCTATTTAAAGAAATAATGGTAGGATATTTTCCATATCAACAAAAGAACTAAATTCTCAGATTAAAGTGAACATTGTAGTAAAATTGCAAAAAATAAAAAAGAAACAGAAAATGTGAAGTTATTAAAGGGAATAGATATTTTCCACAAAGCATTGATAATTAGGCTGAGCACATGGAAACTGCCAAGAAAATATTCACTAAGCATTTTATATCTAGCCAAGTTGCTATGAAGTATGAGAGTAAAATGTAGATTCTCAGTCATTAAAAAGTAAATAAACAAAAATTAAAATCTTTTACAAAACTCTTAAACTTTCATGAAAAAAAGAAATGCATGCTATTAAGGTGATGTAGTCAACTTCTAACATAAAAATTGATATTTTCCCTTTATCATCATTTAAAATTTTTATTTTATATTTTATTGTGGTAAAATACACATAGAATAAAAATATGTACCATTTTTACCATTTTTAAGTGTATAGTCTTCCCATATTAAATCAACTCATATCATTAAATTATTACCACCATTCATCTCCATAATTCTTTCCATCTTGCAAAACTGAAATTTGGTACCTGTTAGTAGTAATTTCTAATTTCCTTTCCCTCAGCCCTTGTAAACCATCATTCTGCTTTCTATTTCTGTGAATTTAACTACTCTAGGTATCTCATATAAATGAAACCAAACTGCATTTGTCTTCTGAGACTAGCTTTGAAAATTGATAAAATTGATTACACTAGAATTAAAATCTTCTGTTCAGTAAAGGATGCTACAAAAAAAAAAGTTTAACTGTACAATGCTTTTAACTACATAAACCATAAACCCAGTTTGCCCAGGATAGGCCTAGTGTCCTTCTATTATTTATTAAGAATGTACTTGTTTTAGTCATTTTTTTTGCTTCTGTGACTAAATGACCTGACCAGCACAATTATACAAGAGGAAGAATTTATTTGGGGGCCACCTATAAGAGGAAGAATTTATTTGGGGGCCACCTATAAGAGGAAGAATTTATTTGGCGGCTCACATCATGGTGACCAGGAAACAGACTTCACTGTCCAGATTCAATATATACACCAAAGCCAAGCCCTAATTCCCACCTCCTCCAGCCATACCTTACCACTTCAGTTACCACTGAAGCAATCCCACTGATTCAATCATTTCTCCTCGAACCTTCTTGCATTGTCTCACACATGAGCTTTTGGGGGACATCTTGTATCAAACCATAACAGTATTCTTTCATTCTTAAGAAGCTTTAAATGACTATATGGTTAGAGCAAAACTTTTAGAACTTTTATGTAAAAAAATTATGAAGAGCACTTAGAAAACTGTAAGAAAAAAATAACTTTAGAGGATAATGTTTAAAGTCTATTGAACAAAGAATCCATTCAGCAGAAATCCTACACAGCCAATTAATGCTGAAACTGTGCTCAACCTCACCAGAAATCAGAGACATCTAAACACAGCAATTGTTAGACACTATTTCACACAAGTCAAATTAGGAAAAATAAAGTGTGACAATAACAAGTAGTAATGAGGATTTGGAAAAACAAGAACTCAATGTTAGTTTTATGTGTATATGTAAGTATAAACACTTTGGAGGATAACTTATTGTTATCTTAATGAAGCTAAAAATTGTGTAAACATTGGTTTCACAACTCTATTTCTAGGTACTTTTCTTTGAGATACTTGTTCATAAGGATAAGTATAAAAAAAAACAGAATAACAACAGTCTAGAAGGAAGAATTAGAAACACCTATTTATTTACCAATAGGAGAGAGACTAAATGTATTTTAATATAATTATTAAATGCTACATGGCAATTATAATTAGTTAAGTGGAGCTATAAATATTAAGAGATAAATATCTCATCAACATGCTTATAACATGGGGAAAAACAAACTAGGAAAAAACTTAAAATATAACATCATATAGGTAAAGTTTGAAATCATAAAAAGTAACTTATTTGTAGTACATGGACATATTCATATGTTATTGTATACGAATTCATGGGCAAGCCAAACACAAAATTCAGGATAATATCAAACCTAAGGAGGCGACGATAGGAAAATGGGAATAGAAAGAATTTCAAGAAGTTTCAATTATATCAATAATATTTTATTTTTTAACAAGCTATAATGAACAAATATAATCATAATCTGATGGGATTTAATGTTGACTCTGTAGGCATTTATCATATTTTTGTTATTTTCTGTACAAATGGAATCTCTCTAATTTTTAAGATTAAAACAACCACGAATTCTTAACTTCATTCTTAACCTAAATCTGATGATTCTTATTCAAATAATACTGTTTTGTAAAAGTATGAAATATAAACAAAGTAGTAATTGCTTCCTACATTTCTATAATTTTTCTTGGCATACAAGAAATTTAGCTATATCTATATTTCTTAAAATGAGCTTCTGAATCCCAAAAATTTTTTACACATATTTATTAGACCCAAGCCATGTGTCAGGCAATATTTTAGATGTTGAAGGGACACCAATTAACAGACAACAAAACACTTTTTCTGGTGGAGGTTTCATTGTAGTGAGAAGAGGAAGATAATTAAAAACACAGCAAATCAAAAGTCTGGGAAATGATGCTTGCTATGAGAAAAGTGAAATAAGATAAGAATTCCAGAGTAAGAGGATGCAATTTTAATAAGATGCTTAAAACTGTTCACTGTGAAGGTGCTGTCAGAATAAAAATCTGAAAGAGATAGGAAAGCAAGCTATGCTCACATGCATGGGGAGGATTCTCCGACAGAAATAGCAAATGTCTCAAAAGACACCAAGGAGGTCAGTGGCTAGAAAGAGGGCCAGGTGAGGAGGAGGTTGGAGATGAAGGCAGGTCCTATATGGTACCTGGCAGGCTGTATAAGAATTTGACTTTTGCTCTTGAGTTAGATGGGAATTCCTTTGAAAATGTTGAGACGTGATCTGACATTTTTAAAAGCTTACTCTGGCTGCTGTAAAATTGTAGTAGAGAAATAATGGGAGCAGGGAGACAAGTTAGGAAGTTATTACCATAATCCAGTGAGAGATGATGGTGCCCTACAGTCTGGCTAAATTAGCATTTGAAAATATTTCTTTAAATCTCTGTTAAAGTCCTTGGAATCATGAAATTTTTAGTGCTGTTAGGTTTTGTATCAACATGTGGAATATGAAGTAGAGTGAGCCTCAGTAGTGAAAGGTGCATCATGCAGACACTGGTATGGGGGCAGTATGGTTTATAAGTACATACGTGTGAATATTAATGATCTGGCCAGAGAGAGACTAAATAAAGAACAGAGAGAGATTCTCCTCTCTTAATCCAAAATATTTGCAGAGAGTTCTGGAAAGTGTCAACATATGCCATGTAATGAAAAGCAATAATGAAATACTGAACTAAATAATTCTCTCTTCCCATAATATAATAACTTTCTCTCTCTCTTTCTCTCTCTCTCTCTCGCTCTCGCTCTCGCTCTCGCTCTTTTCTTTTCCCCTATTCTTTTGGATGTACTCCTTTGTTTCTGACAAGATAGTCAGCCCGGTTTGTGGACTTCTATGAGATGGTTTATATTACTGGGAAAAAGTCCTAGGGTTTCTATAAAATGGAGAAAATGATCCCTTGTTGGCTAAATGTTCACTGTACTGACCAAATAGTCTCACACCTTCTGAAAGGGCATAAGGAAAGTTTTATAAGTGTTTGGGAGTTGCTATTTTTGAGCCAAGTATCAAGTCACTTTTTGCTTGGTCCTGGTTTTCTTTGTCTTCCACAGTGGCAATGAAGAACAGTAATATCTACAAGATTAAGTGGCTCCTATGAGTACAGGAAATGCCAGTTTATATGAAACATAAATAAATTGCTTGCACTCTTATTAGACTAAAACAAAAACACAAAAATTTCTCCATTTGTATTTCCAATTAATGCATTAAATCTATGCTATATAAATTTTGTGACATATTATTAATTTATTTGATTTATGCCAGTAAGTATTAGCTATACAATAATTTCCAAATGAATAATTTATTGAATAAGTATTAAGGTTTATTGATAACATGTTGGAAGGTTTAAAACATTTACATTCCAGTTTAAGAATATCTCAATTATGACACTTCAAGAAGAATTGAAACAGCTGAGATTTTAATAAGTGTCTATCACATCCAGATGATGGTCTTTTGTTTTCAGTCAGATTCCTGTGGAGCTGCCAGTCATCAAGATTCCATGCAGCAGGCAGGCAAAAGACAAGCCTCTAGTGTGTTTATGAGCCCCATGCAACCGTCTGAATACATGTTGTTCAAGGTTGACAAAGAAAATCTGTCAGCCCGGGTAACATGTCTAATTAAAGTATTAAATGCTACATAAAAGCATATATTTAAATGATTGTGCTATTTTTATTCTCATACAAATATTGTTCAAGCATTGAAATGTGAATTTCATGTCCCAAATTGCAGAATGACAAAAATATAAATGGATGTTTATGAGGAAATTTCTTGAATCAATTTAAATTTCAGTACAATACTTTATCTAAAATGTGAGTTTCTACACTTTTGTAGTTCTTTATTTTTTGTTTGTTTGATTTTATTGAAATTGAACAGGTTTGAGAAGTTCATTATTACATTTTGAAGTTGATATAGTTAATTTTTTCTTATTTCATGTTTATGATTTATTACTTTCTACTATTATTTCCTATTTTTCTCTCTCCATTGCAGATGTTTTTAATTTCTTTTACCTTTATTTCTATCAACATGTGTTAATTGTGCATATAAATGTGATCTAGTGTGATATTTCAACACATGCACTATACTTAATGCAACTTTAATTATTCACATTTAGCCATCCAAATATTCTGAAAAATTTATCTAAAATCCTAAATCCTTAGACTCAACCACTTATTCATGCCACGATCATGTCCTAGCATCCTCAAGTTTCCATTATGAAGAGAATAAACAGCCAACACAAGTGTTTAAATAATCTTCCTTTGGTGTTCTCTTGGCATCTGACCACTTACAACATTATTCTACAGCTTCAAATCGTGCCTATCACCCTTGTTCCCATGCAGTGGTAAAACCTCTGGTTTTCTTTTTTCCCCATATTTTAACCTTCATACTGCTCTGTCTTTCCTTTCTCCCTTCCCATCTGCCCACTGCTCCCTTAACCCTTCATATTTCTTTATACATATCTTCAGGGAAATCCAGTCTACTCTAAATGTTTTGTGCTAGATTTCCAATTCCTTTACAGAATGGTAGTTCATCCTAGTCTTTCCAAAGCACAAACACAGAAAAAGAAGACAGAATTGTCTTTCTACAAATGACTACTTAAAATTATATTTTTACTTCCCCCAGAGCATAAAAATAAAGTTTTCTTTGTTCTCAGCTATTTTGTCATCATCTTTAGGAATCCTTATTACCATTTTCTATCATATTTCTTTTCTCAGACCCTTGTATTTATTGACAGCTTTTGCACTTGACTCCTCAGCACTAAGATAATCTCAATATGTAGAATCTATCTATTCAAAAATAACCATACTGAAGGTAATAATAATAGAATAACAGTAATAAAAACTCTTCCATTTTTCTACATTCTTTATAAACTCTTTAATGCCTATCATAACCATTTAACTTCACTGTGAAGTACATTGAAGTACATAGGAAGAAAGTAATCTTCCTAAGATTCTGCAGCTTAAGAAACAGATTCTATGTCTGTGACATTTATCTGTATAGAATATATATTTACTTCAGTTTTAGGAAACTTCACTTTCACTCCATTTCAAAATCCTATCCCAAAAAACCTTATCTTCTGTAAGATTTAACTTCTGAAATCTTGAGATTTAATAGGCCATTTCTTACAATACTTTCTTTCTTTTTCATTTTCTCTAGCCTTTTTCTCCAATTTCATTAAAACAACTTACTCCTGAACCACTAATAACTTTCATCCCAATTTATCAAGTCCTTTGATTTTCTCCATTCCCTAGTTAATACAGACCACAAAATAGATTGCTGTAGGCAGTCTTTTAATCCAGCACTGTACACTATTAAAATTTTTAAATCTTTCACTAATATACATCTACCTGAGTGTAAAATTTTTCTACAAGAAAACTGTACATCCATACTTGTGCCACCAAAACATTTATGTTCTTCAAACTCAGCTAGAACTGAAACGAACTTGCTCCTTCCCATCTTCATTATAATCCAATCCAAATTTTATTATTCTCAAACTGCCCATCTTTCCCCTTTTTCATCAGATGTACACAATTCTATTTTTTTAAAGGGAAATAAGACTACTTAACCATAGTTTCAACAATTTCCCTGAAACCTAATTCCATATTAACTGCATCCACCCTACTCACATCTAGGGCCCTTCACTTTCTCTTCCTCACCTGCCCCTTCTCTCCTGACTGTGTCAAAGCACGCTTCCTTGTCCCTTCCTAGTGTCTATCTCTCCTCCTGTTATTTCTTTCAACACCTATTCTCTTCAGGTATTAAACTCTTTTTCTCATCTAATTCCTTCCTTACAATATACAAATGTGGTCAGCATTTTTCACCTAAATAACAACAGCAGCAATATGTTCGCCTACATGGTCTACTAATCTTCTCAGTACACCCACTTTGAAATAACTAAAACTTGTTTGTAATCCATTGAGATGGTTCACTCCATGGTCAGTAATCCCCAGCTGGGATAACAAAGGGTGACTCATAGTCATCTCAATTTGGCCTGTTTGTGGTATCTAACTTTTGAGATATCTCTGCTTTCTTTCCTGGCTCATGTAAAACTACATATATTCATTTATTTATTCATTCATCAAACATTTATAGAACAATCTCCATATGCTACATCCATACCATCTCAAAGGCATATTAATTTTTGTCCCTGTAACTAGAGTTCCACCAATTTTAATCCTGCCCTTCATGTAGAGTTGCCTCCTCTATTAAGTTTCCTGACTAACCCAACCCCAGGCAATCTCTCCAGCCTCTATAATCCTGTAAGAATTTTAGTATAAATTAACTCCTTTAATGTTCAACTGTAACAATGTTGAATAGCTAAGTATATTATTTGGTGTATTAAATCCTTTAAGAACTTAAAATTGGGGTGAAAGTTCCTTCAAGGCAATGACCGCATTTTATGTCTTCTCTCTTTTCAATTGCCTTTTTCAGTGAAAAAGGAGAATAGAATACAATAATTATTACTAATTATTACAATAATTATTACTAATTTCCCTGAATTTCTACATGCAAATATTTCAAATAAAAGTCTCAAAATCTTGTATCAATTTAAACAACTTTTCCTCTAAAGTTTTATCTGTAAGAATCAATATTGCTACAGAAAAACCACAAGTCTGTGATATCTGTCCTTCTCCAAAATGTAAGGTCTTTAACTTGAACTAGAAATGAGTCAACTTATTCACACCAATGTTTGCTTTATGTTCTGATTATAAATTGGAAAGCACAGATGAGATTAATAATTTTCAAGGAAAGTACAATTTTATAAAATAATTTCCAGAGGAAAAAAAATAGAACATGACCAGTTTCTGTACATAAAAAGACCCACCATAAAGCAAAAGATCTAATCAGTTTCAAAAATGTAAAGACTAGCTAATACTTTGAGTGAAGGTTGAACTCAGGGGCACTCAACCACTGAACCACATCCCAGATCTTTTTTGTATTTTATTTAGAGACAGGGTCTCACTGAGTGGCTTAGTGTCTCACCATTGCTGAGGCTGGCTTTGAACTCATGATCCTTCTGCCTTGGCCTCCTGAACCGCGGGGATTATAGGTGTGTGCCACCATGCCCAACCTAGCTGATACATTTTTAATTCCAAATTACTACTGTAATTCCCAAATATTCTCATGAGTGGAGCATGAAATTGATTTCAATGCTTAATTGAGATTCCAAGATCAACAGTACAGATAAGCTATATTCATAAATATGAATGCAAAATAACATAATAAAATATTTACAAAAAGAATCAACATCACATTAAAAAGTATGGATTAATTCCAGGAATGTACAAATGGATCAATGTTAATCATGGTGACAATTTCAAGGAAAAAATCATTTGATCACTCCCATAGATGCTAATGAGGCATTTCATAAAATTCAACAAACTGTTGTTTTTTTGAATCACAAAATAAATTAGTATTGGATAAATAGTCTCCTAGCATAAAAACTGCATATCTCTCATCCAAATCCAGCAGCATGCTTAATAGGAAAATGCTGGAAATACTACCTTTAAAATACATAATGTCAAGATGTCAGTATCAAAATTATCAGTTAATGGGCTGGGGTTATAGTTCAATTGATAGAGTGCTCACTGCATGCACAAGGTCCTATGTTCAATCCTCAGGACCACAAAACAAACAAACAAATTATCAGTTGATCCTGTTATTGCACTCTTCTGCATATATATATATTAATCAATATAACTTTTAGTTATAAACAAAAGCTTATAGCACAGAAGTTTCTGTTCCTTTTCCAATTTAACACTTACGGGTCTGAATTCCATTTGTCTGATATTTAGATTACCACTCCTAGCTTTTTTTATATTTATATTTGCCTGGTTTACTTTTCTAAGTCACTAAAATTATTTTGCTTAACATTAATTTTTATGTCAATAACAAGCCAAAGCCACTAAAAGTTTCACAGCAGTAAGAGGTTTAACTTAGTAATTAAAAATTACACAAATGTAAAAGGAGCAAATAAAAAGTAAATTCTGAAGAGGGAAATTGGAGGATCAGAGAAACCATCAAAGGTTATACCTGAAACACTCACATAGGTACAAAAGTCTTACCTGAAAAAATCCATGCATCTATGAACATCTGTCTATAAATGTGGTCTGCTATCAAGGTGACCAGCACCCCAACATGGTAGGTTCCTGTTCAGGAGTTGTGAGTCACCCGGGAAATAAAAAGTCTGAAATAATTGGTAATAAATAAGGACAGAGTCAGAAATTATATGTGAAAGGGGAACATCTGATGGGTCTTCCAGTCCTGATAGGAGCTGGAACTAAACAACTGAAAAAGAGCCTTGGTAATTTATTTAAGGGAGTGTACATCAAAGGCAGGGATAAGGTTTCAGTGGGGGATTCTTGTTTTGGTGCTTGCTTCTTGGTGTGGCAGGGGTCTTGCAGTAAACAGTATGAATGGCATTTTGGCAAGCCACACTTAACTCTGAGAGGCTGTGTAGCTCCAGTGGTCACCCCATCTCTGGTGCTGTGTTGAACTTGAGATGGAGCTAGGCAGGACACCACATGAACCAGGCATTCTCAATCCAGCAGGGTTGCTACAGGGAGTTCCTGATACCAGCTTTCCTGCCTAATGGCCTCAACATTGCTGTAGTTCACCCACAGTTCTCCGATGGCTCCTGGCAATTTGTACCGGGGATATTTGTGGCTAGCTCAGAAAAAAACTGCCTCTTCTATTAGCACTGTACATCTGTATATGCACAGCCATGGTCCCAGGTATGAGCCCTGTGCCAGTGTTGATCAACAGGTTGGGCCATAGGAAACACCTTATCTCATCAGGTAGAGGACAAGAACTTTCTGAAGTCTACTATGTATACTGTTCCTGGCCATTATCACATCTGTTCATGTCCTTCTAAAAGAAGTTGCCTTTGCTTCCCTTCCACTCTTGAGAGTTCTTCTTTTTAACCAACTGTAGCTAGGAACTCTAGAATGAAGGGGAATCTGCAAAGCAGTTTCCAAACTTAATAGCAGTAATGCCAGTTTGACCATAGATAGTTTGATGTATGTTTCAGTATTCTTACTTATCACTCAATTTTGCAAATTTTGACACTAGATATTTCACTTGTAGCAATCAGCAAGAGTCCTTTTTTCCATCTCCTTTCTCTTCCTTTCTCATTTTGTAACTGGTTAACCTTTCTCCATTGTTAGGACATATAAATTTACATTTTGTTAGTTGTCCTTTTTGCCACATTTCTGTTCATCTTGGTTCAAAATAAAAGATACTCACAGTTAGTAACTTTTTCCTTGATTTCCAGTTGTCCCTTGTCTGTCTGACATTTTCTTGTAGGCAGTGTCTCAAGCAAGGAGTTTCAAGAAAAGTAACCCCTAGGTCTTTGGATGTTCAGAACAATCTATCTGTTGACTTTCCACTGGAAAGGCAATCTGGAGGACATGTAGTCATTGGTTCACACATCTTACCTGGCCTACTATGTAGATTTGCTCCATTGTTTACTGACACTGAATACTGTTAAAAAAAAACATGTGTGGCTGATTTATTTTCTGCTAAGTGATCTGATACTTTGGTCTACATGTGCAAATAATTCTTCAAAGATCTTTAAAGTATCAGTGACTTTATTAAAATATATTTCAGGATTGGCCATTGTGGTTCAAACTGCCCTGGAATATAACCTACCTTTTGAAAAATATAGATCCAAGTCTGCTTTTATTTCAAGAATGTTTTCTTGAATTGTACATTTCAGTGCTGTGTTCTGCTATACTTGTCTTTTCCCATTTTTTCCCCCCTTGGTGCCCCCGGGGATGGAATTCAGAGACTTACACTTACTAAGCAAGAGCTCTACCACGATGTTTCACCCTGTGCCTTTTCCCTGATATTTTTGAGGAACTCTAAATATGAGGCTTTTGTCTTCTTCACCATTCTTCTATATTAATTTCCTTTACTCCTTTTATACATATCTTCCTTTATTTTAATTTTATTTTGGTAACATTTGTCATTCGTCTTCCAGGTCTCTTTTTGTGCTATCTTCAATGTACATTGCCCTATGTGCTTCTGCCAGTATTGTCTTCATTTATGTGATTTTGTTATTCTTTCTAATTTATTCCTGAGTTCTGCCAATGTATATTTTATTATCTCCTATTTTCTCAACATGTTTTTCCTAAAATCTTATGTTTTCACTTTGGGAGTTTCTTTCATTACTTCCTATCTTTTTCATTTCTTTTCATTTAACTTTTTAGTTCATGATAAAATATTTGGCCAGAACTTTCATCTGTCCCTTTGCATTTTGTGAAGTGTTCTTTGAGAAAGTCTTTCTCACTTTCTTTCTTTTAATACTTCTATGTCAATGTTGGTTCAGTGCCTATTTTACTTCTTACTTTGAAATAAACTACATTGTCTTTGCCCAATTGTTGCAGAAGTTTCTTTTTAGAGAACATATTTGCACTGATATTTTCTGAAGTCTGTCACCATTTATTCATCATTCTTTTCTGCATATTTCTTTCATTCATTTTGGCTCATTTGTCTTCTTAATTTCTGTTTTTTCCTCCTCATATTCCACACCCCTTTTTTCATGTTGGCCTTTAATGAGATCTGCTGCTCTTGGACCACTTTTCTATTTTTCCTATGTTGTTCATTCTGCCTTTCAATTCATTTAGTTTATGTGCCAATGTTAGTTGCTTTTAGCAGCCTTTACACTTAAAAAAAATGTTGGGGTGTTCCTGTTTTCTAGTTTCAGTATAAAAGAAAACTAAATTGTCTTTATTTTTCTTGTTTTGATAAAATATATTACAGTTAAATGTAATAAACTAAAATATTATGAAGTAGAATAGGTAATATTTACTAAAAGTAAAAAATTCCATTGTTATCTTTGAAATTCAATTGTTTAAAAAGAATAGATCTTGGGGCTGGGGTTGTGGCTCAAATGTACAGCACTTGCCTAGCATGCATGAGGCAATGGGTTTGATCCTTGGTACCACATAAAAATAAAATAAAGATATTGTTTTCACCTACAACTAAAAACTAAATGTTTATTTTTTTTAAATAATAGGTCTTTATGTTTTGTAGTCTACAATAAAAGTTCCTTGAATACTATTTTATTTTCACTCTTCAAAATAATTTCTTTCCTAGTTTCTACCTAATTCTATATAGAGACAAATTCTGTATATAATTTCAATGTATATTAGAAATTAACTTCTAATCCAGTGATTGTATTCTTCCTACGAAAACATAGATTATACTTTACTGAATCATTATTTCTTCAACAACTTAATTTTTTTAGCTGCATGCAATGCATTTATTTCAACCTTATCTTTTGTACCAATACTTCATTTTTGCTTATTATTGATTCCTGTGTCTTTCTATTCTCAACTCATTTACTTAGGTCACAGTAATGTTGTTTGCAATCTCCTTTATTTCCTGATGTGTATAGTAGATGCTATTATGCACCATCCAAAGGTGCTCAGCTGACAGGAATGTTAACTGCTGGTTGCTTAGCATTGAAATTTACTCAGAATTTCCCTGGGCCAAAATGAGCTTCTTCAAACACAGTTATACCTCCTTTCCATAGTAACAGTCCATATCAAATGTCTAGGTGATGGGAGCCAAACACAAATCTGGAATGGCATACAAGGAAGGAAATGCACTGGCAAATTCAATATCGCTAGGTGTTGAGAGGTTCAGGAGAAATAATAAGTACAAAACCTGTAGAATAAGATGAGTATTGCTAGGTGGCATTGATTCATTAATGGAAGTCAGTATACAGCTTAAAATAACAACCAGTTGAAGGCAAATTGTGAATTGAGAGCCTTCTATGACATCACATAAAGTTTCATATTTCCTGTAGAGAGAATGCGAAATATGCTGTGGATGAGGCCTAGAACTTACTTAAAAGGCCAGCAGAGTTCAAACAAAGTTTGCACTGTTAATTCCAGCTAGTCTGATAAAAGAAATGAAGGACACTGAGATTTAGGTTGAACCATCTGGGCTAATGCAGTTTAATATGCTGTACTCCCAGGTTCTCCTGAAACATCTAGGCAAAATATCCTACTTCTCCCAGTTAAGGCCATTTCTTGTTAAGATGAAACCTTTATTTTGCATTACACATGCCTGGAGGGGCATCTTTCCCCATGTTTCATTTTATCCACCAGATAAATAATTTTGATTAAAAAATTTTTAAACAGTTTGGGAGGGGGAAGATGGCAGCAAAGGGAGTGCATCATCCCCGTGTACTGCATCACTGAGCAGGAGATTGACGAGGTAGAATGGCTAAAAGCTAGCTTGTTAGGAATTTCCAGCAAAATTGGGGTGCTCCGAAACCTAGAGGAAGGATTTCCATCGCATGAGGATCAGCTACTGGGGCTCAAACGTGAGAGATTTGTCCGCACGGAGGGTCACGCTGCTTATTCAGCAAATTGCAACATGGCTAGAGTCTGCGGCGCGCGCTGGGAAACAACGAGATCAAAGATACAGCGCTGCTGATTCTGCAGGCTCCTGCCAGCTGTACATTTACTGTACTCAGAGCTGAATTCTAGGTTTGAGACGGGGGTAGGAAGTGGTCCAATTCGGTTCTCCACACTGGTCAGACCACAGAGGAAGCCAGCGGCCACCATCTTGGAGAGCTGACGTCACCATCTTGGAGAGCTGAAGTCACCATCCCTGATCGCAGCTCTTTCAGCTACAGAACAGGTAATTTCAAGCTGCCATTTGCCTGCGTCTCGCAGACAAATTGCTCAGGCTCAGTGATAAAGAACCCGCGGAAACTGCTTCTTGGAGCCTGCTCCTAGCAGAACACACACCGAGCCCTGATCAGCTGCATTCAAGCTCAGGTTCGCCTGCTTTTCGTGACTCAGCACTAACGATCCCGCGGAAATAAATGGTCGGCCCTTCTAACTTACAGAGGTAAAAGCCAACCGAACCTTCATAGGCAGTGGCCACAGGATTGAAACGGGGCTTGGGAGAGAGACACTCAGGACCCACCCGTTGCATTGGTCACCCAGCAAAGGGAACGAACGGTCACCATTTTCATGGGATACCACCATGGCAGAGAACTGACGTCACGGGCGGAAGAGAGAACTTCACTGAAACCAGCGACGACAGGTGTGTAGTCCCCTAGCCATCCCTCTCCACTCAGTGGGAAACCTTAAGGGTCCCTCCCAGCTCTCCCGTGAGCGCGATAGCCAGACTGAGGGAATCAGGAGTGGCATGAGACTCGCGGCGCGGAACTCCCGGCTACCACTTCCACCAGTGCTGACAATTGAGGTCTCTTGCACCAGATACCGGGGGTGTGGCTACCGGAAGGTAAGCAAATTCGCTGGGGTTCTCAGCCCCAAGCTCTACAAACTTAGGGTCTGAGGGAGGCAAACAGGAAGAGTGTGCCCAGGCGCTAATGAAAACAGGGCTCCCAGGAGCAGCAGACCTGGCGGGTAGCCAGTATTGAGGTGAGCCTCACAGGGGAGAGGGGCCTGGCTTGAGGAAACACAAGAGAAGGCCCTAGACACTCAGGATTGGAGACCCGCCCAGTCTGGGAGAAAGAGCTGCTGCACAGTGATTGGTTCCCACCTATTGAGAGGTGAAACCTGACCCAGTGGGCACAGCTCCACCTACTGGAAGAGAAGTTAATCGATCTCTATGACTGCATTTATTATTATTATTATTATTATTATTATTATTATTATTATTTTAATTGTTTTTTTCTTTCATTTTCACTTTTTTGTTGTTGTTCTTTAACTTTTTTTGTTTTTAATTTTTTATTTTATTCTTATTATTTTCTTAAAAAATTTTTAATTTTCATTTTTTTATTATCATTATTTTTTTTTTTAAAAATTTTTCTTTCTTCCCTTATTTTCTATTTTTTCTTTTGTCTTTTCATTTCTTTTCAATTTTCTTATTCCCCCTTCCTTGAATTCTACCTGCCTACCCTCATTCTCTTTAGTGACTTCTTCCCCTACCTTCTAATATCTTTCCTCCCAAGCATCAAATAAATTTATAAGAGTAAACAGTAACCCAGCAATCAAACAGAACAAGAAGTAATATGAGCAGCATGAAAAAGCAAGGAAGAAAGGGAGTACAAACAATGAAGGACAGCCTAAATACTCAGGAGGACCTAGAGTCACCAGAAAAATGGTCATATAAAGAACTCAAGGAACACCTTAGACAGATGGAATGGAACCTTAAAGAGGATACGAGACAGCAAATCCAAACAGTGAAGGAACACATTGAAAATGAATTACATAAATAGATAAAAGAAGAAGTAAAGCATCTTTATCAGGAGATAGAGATTATAAAAAAAATCAAACAATAATTCTAGAAATGAAGGAAACAATAGATCAAATTAAAAACTCAATTGAGAGTATCACTAACAGAGTGGAGCATGTAGAAGCCAGAACGTCAGACAATGAAGACAAAATATATCATTTGGAAAAGAGTCTAGCCAACTCAGAAAGGCTGGTAAAAAATCACGAGAAAAACATCCAAGAAATATGGGACAATTTAAAAAAACCAAACCTACGAGTCATCGGGATAGAGGAAGGTACAGAGATTCAAACCAAGGGAATGAGTAAACTTCTGAATGAAATAATTACAGAAAACTTTTCAGAAATAAAAAAGGAAATGGATATACAAATTGTAGATGCATACAGGACACCGAGCACACAAAATCACAGTAGACCAACGCCAAGACACATTGTTATGAAGATAGCCAATATACAGAACAAAGAGAAAATATTAAAAGCTACAAGAGAAAGGAGGCAGATTACATTCAGGAGTAAACCAATAAGGTTAACAACGGATTTTTCATCACAGACGCTGAAAGCAAGAAGATCCTGGAATAACGTATTTCAAACACTGAAAGACAATGGATGCCAACCAAGAATTCTGTATCCAGCAAAATTAAGCTTCAGATATGACAACGAAATAAAAATCTTTCATGATAAACAAAAGCTAAAAGAATTTCCAGCCAGAAAACCAGCATTACAAAGCATCTTGAGCAAAGCCCTACACGAGGAAGAAATGAAAAACAACAACCAAAACCATCAGTGGGAAGTGACTCAGTAAAGACAGAGGGCAGGGGGGAAAGCTAACCATGGAGAAACAAACTAAATAAAAAAAAAAAAAAAGGATAAATAATCAAACATGGCTGACAGTACAAACCATATATCAATAGTAACTCTAAACGTTAATGGCTTAAACTCTTCAATAAAGCGACATAGGCTGGTAACATGGATTAAAAAAACAAATCCAACAATATGTTGCCTCCAGGAGACACATCTGATTGAAAAAGACATACACAGGCTGAAGGTAAAAGGGTGGGAAAAAATATACCACACACACGGTCCTCGGAAGCAAGCAGGGGTGGCCATCCTCATATTGAATAAAATCGACTTCAAGACTAATATAATCCAAAGGGATAAGGAAGGACATTATATACTGTTAAAAGGAACCATTCACCAACAAGACGTAAAAATTATCAATATTTATGCACCAAATAATGGTGCTGCGACATTCATAAAACAATTTCTCCTCAAGTGCAAGAATCAAATAGACCACAACACAATAATTATGGGTGACTTCAACACACCCCTCTCACCATTGGACAGATCCTCCAAACAAAAGTTGAATAAAGAAACTATAGAACTCAATATCACAATCAATAACCTAGACTTAACTGACATATATAGAATATATCAACCATCATCAAGTGGATATACTTTTTTTCTCAGCAGCACATGGATCCTTCTCAAAAATAGACCATATATTATGCCATAGGGCAACCCTCAGTAAATATAAAGGGGTGGAGATAATACCATGCATTTTATTGGATCATAATGGAATGAAACTGGAAATCAATGATAAAAGAAGGAAGGAAAAATCCTACATCACATGGAAAATGAACAATGTGTTACTGAATGATCAATGGGTTACAGAAGACATAAAAGAGGAAATCAAAAAATTCTTAGAGATAAATGAAAATACAGACACAACATATAGGAATCTATGGGACACAATGAAAGCAGTTTTAAGAGGAAACTCATCGCCTGGAGGACATTCCTCACAAAAAGGAAAAACCAACAAATAAATGAGCTCACACTTCATCTCAAAGCCCTAGAAAAGGAAGAGAAAACAACAGCAAATGTAGCAGAAGGCAAGAAATAATTAAAATCAGAGCGGAAATTAACGATATTGAAACAAAAGAAACCACTGAAAAAATAAACAAAACTCAAAGTTGGTTCTTCGAAAAAATAAATAAGATTGACAGACCCTTAGCGATGCTAATGAAGAGAAGAAGAGAGAGAACTAAAATTACTAACATATGGGATGAAAAAGGCAATATCACAACAGATGCTACAGAAATACAGAAGACAATTAGAAATTATTTTGAAAACCTATATTCCAATAAAATAGAAGATAGTGAAGACATCGATAAATTTCTTAAGTCATATGATTTGCCCAGACTGAGTCAGGAGGATACACACAATTTAAACAGACCAATTTCAATGGATGAAATAGAAGAAGCAATCAAAAGACTATCAACCATGAAAAGCCCAGGACCGGATGGGTATACAGCAGAGTTTTACAAAACCTATAAAGAAGAATTAATACCAATACTTTTCAAGTTATTTCAGGAAATAGAAAAAGAGGGAGCTCTGCCAAATTCATTCTATGAGGCCAACATCACCCTGATTCCAAAACCAGATAAAGACACCTCAAAGAAAGAAAACTACGACCAATATCTCTGATGGACCTAGATGCAAAAATCCTCAATAAAATTCTGGCGAATCGGATACAAAGGGACATCAAAAAAATTGTGCACCATGATCAAGTAGGATTCATCCCTGGGATGCAAGGATGGTTCAATATACGGAAATCAATAAATGTTATTCACCACATAAATAGACTTAAATATAAGAACCATATGATCATCTCGATAGACGCAGAAAAAGCATTCGACAAAGTACAGCATCCCTTTGTGTTCAAAACATTAGAAAAACTAGGGATAACAGGAACTTTCCTCGACATTGTAAAAGCTATCTATGCTAAGCCTCAGGCTAGCATCATTCTGAATGGAGAAAAATTGAAGGCATTCCCTCTAAAATCTGGAACAAGACAGGGATGCCCTCTATCTCCACTTCTATTCAATATAGTTCTCGAAACACTGGCCAGAGCAATTAGACGAAAGAAATTAAAGGCATCAAAATAGGAAAAGAAGAACTTAAATTATCACTGTTTGCAGATGACATGATCCTATACCTAGAAGACCCAAAAGGGTCTACAAAAAAACTACTAGAACTAATAAATGAATTCAGCAAAGTGGCAGGATATAAAATCAACACGCATAAATCAAAGGCATTTCTGTATATCAGTGACAAAACTTCTGAAACGGAAAGGAGGAAAACACTCCATTCACAATGTCCTCAAAAAAAAATAAAATACTTGGGAATCAACCTAACAAAAGAGGTGAAAGATTTATACAATGAAAACTACAGAACCCTAAAAAGAGAAGTAGAAGAAGATTTTAGAAGATGGAAAAATATACCCTGTTCATGGATAGGCAGAACTAACATCATCAAAATGGCGATATTACCAAAAGCTCTCTATAGGTTTAATGCAATGCCAATCAAAATCCCAAAGGCATTTCTTGTAGAAACAGATAAAGCAATCATGAAATTCATATGGAAAAATAAAAGACCCAGAATAGCAAAAGCAATTCTAAGCAGGAAATGCGAATCAGGTGGTATAGCGATACCAGATTTCAAGCTATATTACAGAGCAATAGTAACAAAAACAGCATGGTACTGGTACCAAAACAGACGGGTGGACCAATGGTACAGAATAGAGGACACAGAGACTAATCCACAAAGCTACAACTATCTTATATTTGATAAAGGAGCTAAAAGCATGCAATGCAGGAAGGATAGCATCTTCAACAAATGGTGTTGGGAAAACTGGAAATCCATATGCAACAAAATGAAACTGAATCCCCTCTCTCGCCATGCACAAAAGTTAACTCAAAGTGGATCAAGGAGCTAGATATCAAATCAGAGACTCTGCATCTGATAGAAGAAAAAGTTGGCTCCGATCTACATATTGTGGGGTCGGGCCCCAAATTCCTTAATAGGACACCCATAGCACAAGAGTTAATAACAAGAATCAACAAATGGGATTTACTTAAACTGAAAAGTTTTTTCTCAGCTAGAGAAACAATAAGAGAGGTAAATAGGGAGCCTACATCATGGGAACAAATATTTACTCCTCACACTTCAGATAGAGCCCTAATATCCAGAATATACAAAGAACTCAAAAAATTAGACAATAAGATAACAAATAACCCAATCAACAAATGGGCCAAGGACCTGAACAGACATTTCTCAGAGGAGGACATACAATTAATCAACAAGTACATGAAAAAATTCTCACCATCTCTAGCAGTCAGAGAAATGCAAAGAAAAACCACCATAAGATACCATCTCACTCCAGTAAGATTGGCAGCCATTAGGAAGTCAAGCAACAACAAGTGCTGGCAAGGATGTGAGGAAAAGGGTACTCTTGTACATTGCTGATGGAACTGCAAATTGGTGCGGCCAATTTGGAAAGCAGTATGGAGATTCCTGGGAAAGCTGGGAATGGAACCACCATTTGACCCAGCCATCGCCCTTCTCGGACTATTCCCTGAAGACCTTAAGAGAGCTTACTACAGAGATAGTGCCACATCGATGTTCATAGCAGCACAATTCACAATTGCTAGACTGAGGAACCAATCCAGATTCCCTTCAATAGATGAATGGATAAAAAAATGTGGCATTTATACACCATGGAGTATTACGCAGCACTAAAAAAATGACAAAATCATTGAATTTGCAGGGAAATGGATGGCATTAGAGCAGATTATGCTAAGTGAAGCTAGCCAATCCCTAAAAAACAAATGCCAAATGTCTTCTTTGATATAAGGAGAGCAACTAAGAACAGAGCAGGTAGAAAGAGCAGGAAGAAAAGATTAACATTTAACAGAGACATGAGGTGGGAGGGAAAGGGAGAGAAAAGGGAAATTGCATGGAAATGGAGGGAGACCCTCAATGTTATACAAAATTACATATAAGAGGTTGTGAGGGGAATGGGGAAAATAAACAAGGAGGGAAATGAATTACAGTAGATGGGATAGAGAGAGAAGAGGGAAGGGGAGGGGGGATAGTAGAGGATAGGAAAGGTAGCAGAATACAACAGTTACTAATAGGGCATTATGTAAAAATGTGGATGTGTAACCGATGTGATTCTGCAATCTGTATTTGGGGTAAAAATGGGAGTTCATAATCCACTTGAATCTAATGTATGAAATATGATATGTCAAGAGATTTGTAATATTTTGAACAACAAATAAAAAAAATAAAAATAACAAAAAAAATTTTTTTAAACAAACATTTATTTTTTAGTTGTAGGTGGACACAATGTCTTTATTTTATTTTTATAGGGTACCAAGGATCGAACCCAGTGCCTCATGCATGCTAAGCAAGTGCTGTACATACCTGGAGAAGAACTGTGCCTATTGAAGGAGTAAGAGAACAATAAGCTAATAAATGTCATAGGTCGTGAAGGTGCTGGATCAAGGACAAAATAGAAAGATGGATAAAATGTTGCTTTTTGAAATGTGAGTAGTCACAAGAGGTACAGGATAAGTTCTCTGGCCTGGTGAGAATCTCAGAAGTCTATGGTAACACAATGTTGGAAGCTTGGAAAAATTAAGGACCCCTGTAAAAGTAATGTAAAAATTCTGGAACTACCATGGCAGATTGTGGAATAAGGAATCACAAAGCTTCAGTCACAATTCCTTAACCATCTATGTTCTAGGAGACAGGATCCATTTGCTGAAATGATGAAAATGAAAAGGCACCAATATTGTTGAGAAGCTGAATAGTGGCTGTCATCTATAACTAGGTTTTATTGAGATATCCATGTGATAGAGATGATAGGCTCCTAAAATAATAGAGTCCAGGTGTATTGATTACAGGACACAAGCAAGATAAGTGTATTTATTGTAAAGAGAAGAAAAATCTTAGTGGAAATCAGCTGTGCCTAGATAAAAGATAGATGGATAAGCAAAGAGGGTACTGCTAAGTTTGGAAACCAACAGAAAATGCAAATGATGATCATGAGCCTGTGGAAACTCTTATAGCAAAATGATCATTGTTTGCCCAGCTTCTGATATGCACCATTTCTCAGATAGAAAATCCAATGAATGTAGGAGAGGCTGGATACCCATGAGGAAAGATTCTCAAATATCTGCAAGATTTCCCCAGTCCATTTCTAAAAAGAAACAGTGTGATATGAAAAAAGAAATCAATTAATTAAAAAATTCATGGGCAGAAAAGAAAGTATGGAAAAATAAAAAGGACAAAACAAAATTTTATAAATAAATTCAATAATATTAATGATTATGGAAAATGTAAATGGACAAAATATTACTAGCAAAAGTCAAAATTTATTATATATTATTAGAAGACTAAGTACATACATATTATTTGTGAAAGCCTCATCTACAAGTTAGGGTCACAGAATGTTCAAAAGTAAAGAGCCGATAAAAATATAAAGTATACCAGGTACATAGAAATAAAAGTGCCATTGATGAAGTTATATTAATATCAGGGAAATAAACTTCAAAGAAAATAGCATTATTATGGGTATAAATGAAAGGTCCAGGAATTGGGGGTATTGCTCAGTGGTAAAATGTGCATGCTTAGAACTGCACTAGGTTTAATCCCTAGGAACACACAAAAACTCCATAATGATAAAATTTCAATTTCTCAGAATGAAATAAAAATTACCAACTTCAATATGCCAAATAACATATTCATAAAATATAAGGACAAAACAGAAGGCAAAGTAAATAGAGATGAACCCATGTCATAATAGGAGATTTAAAAACATTTCTTCATAATGTATACATTTAGGAGGAAAAAAAGAGTAGAGAACATTCAAGATTAAATAAACAAGTTTGTTTAGGTCCTTGGCCCATTTATTGATTGGGTTATTTGTTTTTTTTGGTGCTTAGCTGCTTGAGTTCTTTATATATCCTAGAGGTTAGTGCTCTATATGATGTGTGAGGGGTAAAAATCTGCTCCCAGGATGTAGACTCTGTTCATCTCACAAATTGTTCCTTTTGCTGAGAAAAAACTTTTTAGTTTGAATCCATCCCATCTATTGATTCTTGTTTTTAATTCTTGTGCTACAGAAGTCTTATTAAGGAAGTTGGGGCCTAATCCCAAATGATGAAGATTATGGCCTACTTTTTCTTCTATTAGACACAAAGTCTCTGGTTTAATTCCTAGGTCCTTGATCCATTATGAGTTAAGTTTTGTGCATGGTGAGCGATAGCGTTTCAATTTCATTTTGTTGCATATGCATTTCCAGTTTCCCCAGCACCATTTGTTGAAGATGCTATTTTTTTCTCCAGTGTATGTTTTTTGCACCTTTGTCTAATATAAGATGATTGTAATTTTTGTGAGTTAGTTTCTGTGTTCTATGTTCTGTACCATTGGTGCCAATACTATGCTGTTTTTGTTACTATTGCTCTGTAGTATAGTTTAAGGTCTGGTATAGCGATACTACCTGCTTTGGTATTCCTGCTTAGAATTGCTTTAGTTATTCTGAGTCTCTTATTTTTCCAGATGAATTTCATGGTTGCTTTTTCTACTTCTATGAGGAACACTATTGGGATTTTGATTGGAATTGCATTAAACCTGTATAGTGCTCTTGGTAGGATGGTCATTTTGATAATATTAATTCTGCCAAACCATCTTCTAAGGTCTTCTTTGATTTCTCTCTTTAGATTCTTTGATTTCTGTAGTTTTCATTGTATAAATCTTTCACCTCATTCAATCAACAAATATGTGGAAAAATGCTCATCATCTCTAGCAATCAGAAAAATGAAAATCAAAATTACTCTAAGATAGCATCTTACTCCAGTCAGAATGGCAGCTATTTTGAAGACAAACAACAAGTGTTGGTGAGGATGTGGGGAAAAAATGTACACTCATACATTGCTGGTGGGACTGCAAATTGGTGCAGTCAATTTGGAAAGCAATATGGAGATTCCTTGGAAATATGGGAATGGAACCACCATTTGACTCAGCTATTCCTCTTCTTGGACTATACCCGAAGGACTTAAAAACAGGATAATACAGGGACATAGCCACATCAATGTTTATAGCAGCACAATTCACAATAGCTAAACTGTGGAGCCAACCTAGATGTCCTTCAGTGGATGAATAGATAAAAACAATGTGGCATTTATACACAATGGAATATTACTCAGCATTAAAAAGAACAAAATTGTGGCATTTGTAGGTAAATGGATGGCATTGGAGAAGATAATGGTAAGTGAAGTCAGCCAATCCCCAAAAAACAAATGCTGAATGTTTTGTCTGATATTAGGGGGGGTGACTCATAGTGGGGTAGGGAGGGAGAGCATGAGATGATTAGATTAATTCTAGATAGGGAAGAGGGTTGGGAGGGAAAGGGAGGGGGAGGGGGATTAGCAAGGATGGTGAAATGTGATGGTCATCATTATACAAAGTACATGTATGAAGACTTTAATTGGGTGTCAACATACATTAAATACAAACAGAGATATGAAAAATTGAGGTATATATGTGTATTAAGAATTGTAATGCAAAAAAGTACATGTATAATGGCATAAATTGGCATGAACATACTTTATATACAGAGATACGAAAAATTGTGCTCTATATGTGTAATAAAGATCTAACCAATAAAAAAAAAATAATAAATAAACTACTAGGGCTACTGCAGGAATCGCTGTGATTAAGAACTTTTGTTATACCCACTTTGCCATGTATGTATATGCTTATTTGATCACCCAGTAAACTTAAAAGTATCTTCAAAAAAAAAAAAGATTGTAATGCATTCCACTGTTGTTGTGTTTTTGAAAACATAATAAAATCAATTAAAAAAATAAGAATAAAAAATAAACAAGTTTGAAACAGAAGATGAACATAAATCCCTAAACCAATATTTAGACAACATACACTTTTAATTCAGGGAAGAGTTACAAAAATCTTAAAGACTACTTGGGTTTAGATACATGATGTCTTCCAAAATCTCACCTGGGAGATAATACAAGAGGGTTCAGGGGTGAAATTATTAGATTATGAAAGCTTTAACCTAATAAGCAGATTATTTCACAGATATGGATCAACAGGGAGGTAACTATAGGCAGGTAGGGTGTGGCTGGAGAAGGTGGGTCACTGGGGGAATGCTTTTGAGGTTTAGATTTTGTCCCTGGTGAGCAGAGATCTCAAGCTTGTTTCAGTGTTGCCATGTCCTGAGCTTCTTTCTGCCATGATGTTCTGCCTCATCTTGGGCCCACAGCTATGTTTTTGGCAAATGGCGAATTGAACCTCTGAAACCATGAGCCAAAATAAATTGTTCCACCTTCATGTTTTTCTTGTCAGGTCTTTTAGTCATAGTGAAGAAAAGCTCACTAAAGCAATGACAACCTGATAAAGAAGAGTATAAAATCTCAACACTTTTTTTTTTCTGGGTACCAAATTTCTTTATTTGAAGGAATGGTACAATGAACATAAATGGATGTTTTGGTACAACTTATAGAAAAGGTAAAGGTAACCCCAACATGCATGCACTGCCTTGGTGACCAGGGAAGTCACTTCCATGGCTATGGAAAGTCAGCCTAAGGTGTAGCTCTCATTATCACTTTCTCCCAGGGTGTGCTTGTCAAAGAAATATTCTGCCATGCCAGATTCTGGGAATCCCATCTTGTGCAAGTTGGTTACATGGACACCCAATTCTTTGATGGGTTTCACCTGATCATTCAGGTAATGAGACTCAATGAAGTCACAAAAGTGGGGGTCATTTTTGTCAGTGGCAAGTTTGTGCAGTTCCAGAAGTGACTGGTTCACACTTTTCTCCAAGTGCAAATCACATTCCATTGTATTGAGCCCAGTCTCCCAGTCATCATGTCTGGGTTTCTTGATATCCTGAAGGAAAACTTGGCCACCTCGTTGGTTCTGCAGCTTCATCAGTTTCTGGGCATGTTCCCTCTCTTCATGAGATTGGTGAAAAAAATATTTGGCAAAGTTCTTCAAAGCCACATCACCACAGTCAAAGTAGTAAGACATGGACAGGTAGACATCAGAGGCGTAGAGCTCTAGCTTGACCTGGCAGTTGATGATGGCCTCTGAGTCCAGTGGTAGTCTGGCATACCTGTGAGGGGGATGTGGTAGTCATGGTAGGTGGCTGAGGAGAGGCATGGTGCTGGAGAAGTGGCAGAGGCCTTGGGGCAGTCTGAGGGCGCTGTGAAGGGCTGCTGGCTCTGAGGCACTGGCCATGGTGGGGGTCCAGTGCTGGTTTTGTCCAAGTACTGGTGAAGCAGAAAACCCTGCATCTTTTGGTGGAGAACCCCTCTATAATTTCAATAGATTTTAAAAGTACCACAATATCTACTCATTAGATAAAGTTGGAAACTAATACCAAAATACTACTACTAGTAATAATAAGAAGAAAAAGTAGAAGTTTGGAAAATGATAAACATATTTTTAAAAAACTAATGTATCAAAGTTGATAATAACTAGCCTACATATCAAACTTCATCAAGACTAGGAGATGCAAAAAATAAACACATTAAAAAATAAAGGTGGAAGGAAAGCAAGAAACTTGGAGATGGGAGAGCAAGAAATGAAAGATGGAGACCAGGCAGACATACACATGAGAGTTTTGTCAGAGCTGACAAATAAAGACACATTCCTTTATAGTGGAGGCTTGGATTTGGGGGCTTTTATGGGCCAGGCTTAGGAATCAGAGATGAGTGGATCATAATGCGGGCAGCTTAAGGGTGGGGTTGCTATGAGGAGGTGGTGAGCCTTTTCTGGAAAGGTCCTTGGGCAGAAAAATGGTGACTGTCACTTAAGATGGCCGTCCAGATGCTAAACAAGGACTTTACAAAAGGAGGCACAAAATTACAGATGCTATAGAATGGAAATTGAAAATACTGTAATCTAATGTAAATGAAAATTATTTTGAGAATGAAATAATGACTTCTAGAGAACTGATGAAAAATAACTAGAAACTCAACATCATTCTGTGACCAGTATATGCATTAAGTCCACCAGTATAAATTTTCTCACAAAGAAAGGAGACCTCAGGATTACCAAATGTAAAAGAACATAATGGATCTTTCACAAACAATTCTAGGTCCTACTGTTTTCTATTTCTGTCTATGCAAATTACTTATCACATGTGTGTGTCACTAATCTCATCTATAAAGTAGGAACAATAATACCACTCACTTCAAATAGATTTTAAGAGCATTAAATAGAATCGTGCAAGGCTAAGAAAGTTTGGCATGCACTTTGCAAAAATTGTCTATTCTGGACTTAATACTTGGAATACATAGAATAAATCAGATGTTCAATAAATATGCATTGAATTCATCTGAGTTACTTGCCACTCTTTACTAACTCTTGCCCTTTTTAATTAATAAAATATTATTTAAAATTGATAGAATGGTTATAATATGCCAAACTCCAGTGTATTACACCTTTCAAATATAATATCCCATTTAATCCTTAACAGTAACCTTTTAAAGTTGGTATTGTAATTATCTAATTTTGTAGATTAGAAAACTATGGTACCAAGTGGTCAAGTAATTGACCTAAATTCACACAGAAAAGCTGGATTTAAACTTAAATTGGTCTGACTTTAGAGCCCTCAAACTTAATCACAGGTTATATACTTTAATTTCTAATTAGCACTTCACTGTAATTATTCCAAAACCTTTTAAAATCCCTCTTGAAAAGACTGAACTCTATTCTTCTTGATTGAAGTATTTAAATATACTCTACTAAAACCAAAAGTTTTCATTTGAGATGCTGTTACCACTTAAGAGCTTTTCAGTTTTTCCTTTATATGTTAAGTACTACCTCTGAGATCACAAGACAGATTTTTTTTAACACCAGAACTAGTCCAGATAAGTATGGTTATGCAACTTTGTTTGAAAACTCTTGAACTTCAAGCTACTCCTTCTAGGACAAGGTCTATAGAGAAATCAGTACACAGAACTCCAACTAATGTTGGTGTTTTAATGCTGCCCTGTTAACATATTGGAATGCCTTATGGATTATAGCTGATTTAAATTGCAGTATTAATCATATATTTCCTACCCTATGTCAGAGCCGTTTTGATTCATGCCAGTATAGTGGTTTGGATGTGGGGTGACTCCCAAAAGCTCATGTGTGAGATGGTTCAGAGGAAAAATAATTGGGTTGTGAGAGTCTTAACCCAATCAGTGATTAATACCCTGATAGAGATTAACTGAGTGGTAACTTAAGTGATAGGGTGTGGCTGGAGGAGGTGGAAATTAGGACGTGACTTCGGGGTATATATTGTATCTGGAGAGTGGAGCTTCTCTTTCTGAAACTCCTGATCAACATGTGAGCTGTTTCCCACTGCCACACTCTTCCACCATGATAATGCATCATCTGGAGCCATAAGTATTGGGGCCAGCCTTCTATGAAAAAAGACCTCTGAAACTGTGAGCCGCCAAATAAACTTTTCCTCCTTTATCTGAGCTCTCTTGAGCCCTGTCTTCACTGACCACTGTCCTATTGGCATTTTGGTCTTCTTAGCTCTTACCAGAATTGGCCATTAATTTTCCCTTAAACAATCTAAAGTATTTCTAGCATGCCCTGCTGCACATGCCAAAATTCCTCCCATCAATTTCAGAAAGCTCCCCAAAATTCTGAACCACATGGTCATTCAGTCACAGCAGAAAAAAAGCTGACTAAAACAGCCAGTAAGTCATATATGGGAATGAGAGAGATGTAAAATTTAAATTGTGGCTCTGTTCTTTACCAATTTATAAAGGCAAATACAATGATAAAAAATATAGTTTCTATATTTTTCAAGTCAAGTGTAAAATATTTTAGGTATGAAATTAATAGATAATTTAACCATTATCCAAGCACAAATAAATTCTTAAATCAGGTTTCTCATTGTTGATGCTCATCAGACTCACCTATTATGATTTAATGATTATTACATGCAATCTAGAGTCCTACATATGAAACATACAACTAATCTTTTACTTCTCACATAATAAAAACTGAACATGCTTGTGTTTTAATAACTTAACTAAAAATAACTTCAATTTTAGCAAAATTTTAACTAAATCTTTAATTGACTTTTTTTAAATTGTACTTTATTTTTTATTTTTATTCTTTTTAGTTATACATGACAGTACATGTATTTTGGCAAACTATACATACATAGAGTATAATTTATTCTAATTAGGATCCTATTCTTATGGTTATACCTGATGTGGAGTTACACTAATTGTGTATTCAAATACAAGGCTAAGGAAGTTATGTGTGATTAATTCTACTGTCCTTCCTATTTCCCTCTCCCTCCCTTCCATTTGTTCCCCTTTGTCTAATACAATGAACTTCTATTCTATCCCTCTCCACCCTCCCTTGTTGTGAGTCAACATCCATTCTGTCTTTAATTTTTGGTGACTGGCTTCTTTCACTTAGCATGATAGTCTCCAGTTCCATCCATTTACCAGAAAATGCCTAGCAGCTCAGGAGACTGAGGCAAGAAAGAGGATCAAAAGTTCTAGTCAATCCTAGGCAACTCAGTGAGACTTTCAGCTACTTAGCAAGACCCTGTCTCAAAAATATATTTTTAAAAAGGCCTGGGGATGTAAAATAGTGGTAGTAAGGCACCCCTGGATTCAATCACCAGTACCAGGAGAAAAAAAAATAAATAAAAAAGATTTGATGCAGTGTTTGTCAAAAAAAAATCAAAAATTTAAATGAAACAAATTTTAAATACATAAAATCATAGAATATTCAGAGGTTATCAGGATATTTTTATATGCCTGAGATCTAAAATATAATGAAAATATTTATTGTTAAGTTGGGAAACTAATACATTGTTCCCAGTAAGGAAATTGCAGTGAATAAGAATAATGAAACATAAAATTACCAGTGATAAGAAAAGTAAAAATATGGAAAAAATAAGATATTATTTTTATTATGATTGATTTTGTCAATTGGATATATGGTTTTACTGGATGACAGCAACTAGTTAGTTTTAAAATACTATAATTTAATGTTCCTTTTGTCCCAAGTTTTCATAATTGTATCTCAATTCAATTTTAATAATTGAAATATTAAATTATAATTAAAATGCTACATACAAATTAGTACATGTTATGTAACATTAACTATAATTAATTCCCCATACATAGTTCACCTAAAAATGTGTGAACAGTAACCAATACCCAAATATTTAATCTCTACCTAACATCTATTGTTGCTAAATAGTTACTAGTATTTGGAAAATTATTTTTTCCTATGATATCTGAGCTATTAATGGTCATTTTGACTTTTCATACAATAGTGTGGGAGAAACATATTGATTAAAATGGAATCTGAACTAAAACAGGAAAGGACATCAAAAATGACAATATTTTGTTAATTGGAAAACAGGAATGAAAAGCCAAAAGCTGCATCTGCCCATAAGGATGATAGTTGGTGATACTAGGAAAGGAGTTGGAGTATACTCTGGTGATGAACAGCACAAAAGAGCCTTTCATGAATAGAAGGGTTTCTGGTCTTACAAAACACATGATTGTGATAGGCAGAAAGTACTCAAAGCTCTCAATCACCTAACCTACTCATCACAGCTAAGTAACTATCATTCTTCCTCCACATCCCACATAGTTGTGGATAAACTCCCACCTCCCAGAAAACTTGTGATTTATTCTCTGATGAATTTGAATTGGAGATAATTTAAACTTGAGACAACAGGCACAGGTGAAGACTGAAGACCTCTACTAAAGTTAGCAGGACTTGGGAAAGTTTACCATTGGACAGTGAAACCCCAGCCTTCTATCTATATATGGCCCTTATTGCTATACCAGGCCAATAAAATCTGTTTCTGGGGAAATGAGCCCCCAAAGAAAACACCTTCAACTACTTCTCCCCAAAATACATGGATCTTTGTTCAAAAATTTCATTAAATTTCAGTAACAAATAGATTCCTCTCAAGAAATACACATACACACATAATTATTAATAAGCTTTTTTAGTGTTCTGTTTATAAATATAAACACCTACAATATGAAAGACAAAGACCAAAATTCCAAAAAAAAATAAAGGAACTTATAGAAAATAAAAATAAAAAAAAAGTTTAGGTAGAACTAAAATTAAGGTGCACCAAAAAGAGATGATTTTGCATCCATGAATTAAGAAAAATATTTCCTTAGAAAAAGAAAATTTGGGGAGTTAGGCAATCTTAGAAACTAAAAATATCATTCATTAACATAAATAAGTTCAGTGAAGAGATAGAATTATAAAGTCGATACGTTGAACAAAGATGAAAATGTATAAAATAGGAAGCATCAACCTAGAAATCCAATATTCTAATAATAGGGATCTCAGAAAGACTAGAAAAATTAGAATGCTTTCAACAAATAATATAATGACATTTTCTGTAAGTAAAGGACACATTTTCAGATTAATTGAGCTTTAGTATATAGAATGAAAGATTTTCCAAATCAAGAAATCAGAAATCATGATAATCTGATTTACTCTGAAATTTCAGAACATCTAGGATAGGCTAAAAAGAAAAAAAATCTGAAAGTTCATAAAAAGCAAAAATTGGCAACATGTAAGAGACTAGGAATAAGGATGATGTCAGGCTTTTCATAGCAACAGTATATTTAGAAAAACATATCAACAAATGCTTCCAAATTCTGAGACTATTTCATATATATATATATATATATATATATATATATATGCATATTTATATTTATATTCACATATATAATTCATATGTATATAATATATGTGTATATATACTTATTATATGTAACATCGATATCTTTCTATACTTATATACAGTACAATGCACTATATTTCTCTAGATTATAGATACATATATTATGCACATCTATCAATATATATCTATCCACAATATATACATATAGATATACATAGAGAAATTTATTTTAATGAATTTCCTAAAAGAAAATGTGATGGCCATGTCCAAAATTTATAGGGCAGGCTAGAAATTCAGGTTAGAGCTGATGTTGAAGTGTTGAGTCTGAATTCTGCAGGACTATGGGCTGGAAACTCAGGTAGGGTTTGTCTGTTTCCATCCTGAGGAGATTTCCTTCCCTTTTAAGGATCCTCAATGTTTGCTCATATGGTCTTCAACTAAGTGAATAGACATATCAACAATATGGATGATAATTCGTCTTACCCATAGTAACTCTACTGAGTTAAATGTAAATCAAATCCCATCGCCCTCAAAAAAAAAAAAAAAAAAAAAAAGAAAAAAGAAAAAAAAAAGAAAGAAAAGAAAAGAAAAAAACTCAGAGCATCAAAATTTGTACATGACTAAAACACCTGGGAACCAGAGCCTAGCCAGACTGACACAAACTTAATCAACATATCTATTGAGAAGATTATACCCACTCAAAAATATTAAAAATGAATGAGGGTATGATGAAAACATTCACGATCTCAAACAAGTATTTCCTATGCATTCTTTTTTGGAAGAAATACACAACTAAACAAAGGAGGAAATGAAGATATAGTGCTGGTACTAAGAAAACAAGTATCCCAACATGTGAAATAAATAAAAGCCAGTTGTGAACAAAAATCCAAAGATAATGGAAGTATACTAGGCCTAGATATTAGCCAGTCTAAATTAGAACAAGAGGATGGGAGAGTTACAGGAGAAATATTTTCACATTAATTTCCAAAAATGGGTTAGATGGAATATTTGACACTTTCTGTTATGGAGGGGAATTTACACTTTAAGTCAGAAAGTTCACCATGAATTTGTATGAGCATATAGCAAATCATAGAGTCAACACAAAAGCAGCAATTATGAAATATAAATCTTCAAGGAAATGTGTGAATATATTACAAGAACAAGTTACAGAAGGTTTTTACTCTACCTCAAAATATCCATTATATCATCTGTGATAATTAATTTTATGTGTCAGTTTGAGTTTGGTAATGAAGGCCCAGCTAACTCATAAAACATTGTTTTGGGTGTCATTTTGAATGTTTCTGGAAGCCATTAGCATTTGAATTGCTAGATAAACACAAGAGATCTGCCCTTACCAATGTAGGCAGGCATCATTCAATCCACTAATGTCCAGAAAATAATAAACTGATGGAGAAAAGGAGAATTCTGCATCTCTGAGTTGGAACATTCTTAGTCTCCTGTTCTCAGATACCAGAGCTTAGATATCAAAACTCCCAGTTCTTGGGCCTTCAGATGTCACCCTATACTCCTTCACTCCTGGTTCTCAGGCTTTCTGACTTGGAATGAAAGTACATAAAATGGAACATTGACTCACTGTGTATGTATGTGTGTGTGTGTGTGTATATATATATATATATATATATATATATATATATATATATATATATATATATATATATATAAAATACAAATATATAAAAGGTTTTGGCTCACATGACTATGGAAAATAAGAAATTTCATCATCTTCTATCTGCAAGCTGAAGAACCAGGAAAACTGGTGGTGTAATTCAGTTTAAAGGCATTAAAATTCTGTTTCTCTGGTGAACATTCATGAATATAATCACCATTCCACAACATCCATGCCACCTGATTTGAAGCCATCATCATCTCATACATGGATTCTTTCAAATGCCTCCTAACTAGTCTCCTTATATATTAGTCTATTTCCATTATTATACAAAAATGCCTGATGCTTGAGTAATTTTATGGGAAAAAAGAGGGTTTTTCTTGTTTGTTTTACCTCACTATTTTGGAGGCTGACAGTACAAGTTGGGTAGCTCATTGGTTTGGCCTCTGGTGAGAGCCTAACAGAGATGGCATAGATGAATCTTTTTTTTTTGCTCCTACTCTGTGTATTTGTTTTAACTTATTTTTTAAGTTTTAATTTGTTTTATAGGACAGCAGAATACATTATAATTCATATTGTACATAGAGAGCATGATTTATCATGTATCTGGTTATATACAAAATAGAGTCACACCATTCATGTCTTCATACATGTTTCTAGGATAGTGATGTCCATCTCATTCCACTGTCTTTCCTACCTCCATACCCCCTTCTTTCCCTTCCCTTCACTTTTCCCTATCTAAAGATTCTTTTTGACATCACTGAGACTCAGTAAATTGAACAGAATCTCACACACACACACACACACACACACACACACACACACACAATCTGTAACTCAAGCGCTGATCTCCAAACTCTAATACATGTTGATTAAGTATGCTTCAACTTAAGTTTTCTAATGCTAGCTCCTTTTGAGTGTGAAGTATTCTTTTAACCAACAATATAAATATGTCAAATTTATCTTATGTATTTAGATAATTCCATAAAATATAAAGAAATTATTTTATATTTTTTAATTTGTTCTTTCTATATATACATGACAGTAGAGTGTATTTTGACATATTTCACATATGTGGAATATAACTTATCCTAATTAGGATCTATTCTTGTAGTTGTATATGATGTGGAGTTTCACTGGTCATGTATTCATAGGTGAACATAGGAAAGTTTGTGCAATTCAGTCTATTAATTTTCTGATCCCACTACTCCTCCCTTCACTTCATTTCCCTTTGTCTAAACTAATGAATTTATATTCTCTCCACCCCTTATTCTATGTTAGCATCCACATATAAGAGAGAACATTTGGCTTTTGGTTTGGGGGACTGGCTTATTTCACTTAGCATGATAGTTTCCAGTTCCATCCATTTACCATCAAATACCATAATTTCACTCTGCTTTATGGCTGAGTAATATTTCATTATGTATATCTTCCACATTTGCTTTATCCATTTATGTGTTGAAGGGCACCTAGGTTGGTTCCATAGCTTTGATATTGTGAATTGTTCTGCTATAAACACTGATGTAACTGCATTACTGCAGTATGCTGTTTTTAAGTCCTTTGGGTATATATGAAGGAGTGGGATAGCTGAGTCAAATGGTGGTTCCATTCCAAGTTTTCTGAGGAACCCGTATTATTTTCCACATGGGTTGCACCAATTTTCAATCCCACCACCAATGCATAAGTGTACCTTTTTCCCCATATCCTCAGCAACATTTATTGTTACTTGTATTCTTTATAATGACCATTCTGACTGGAGAGAGATGAAATCTCAGATTGGTTTTAATTTGTAGTTCTCTAATTGCTAGATATGTTGACCATTTTTTCACATACTCTTTTACCATTTGTAGTTGTTCTCCTGTAAAGTGCATGCTAAGTTTCTTTGCCCATTTGTGCATTGTGGGTATATATATATATATATATATATATATATATATATATATATATATATATATACTGGAATTCTTTGTATATACTGGAGATTAATGCTCTGAGATGCTGGTAGCAAAGATTTTCTCCCATCCTATACGTTCTCTCTTCATTTTCTTGACTGCTTTCTTTACTGTGAGGATTTTTTGTTTGTTTGTTTGATACCATCCCACTTATTGATTCTTGATTTTATTTCTTTTGCTTTAGGAATCTTGTTGAGAAGTCCATTCCTAGGCTGACAGAATGAAGAGTTGGACATACATTTTCTTCTAGACAGTGCAGGGTCTCTGGTTAAAAGTGTAGGTCCTTGATGCACTCTGAGTTGAGTTTTGTGCCAGGTGAGAGATAGGAGTTTGATTTCATTCTGCTACATGTGTATTTCCAGTCTTTGCAGCACCATTTGTTGAAGAGGCTATCTTTTCTCCAATGTATGTTTATGGCACCTTTGTCTAGTATGAGATAACTGTATTTATGCTGGTGTGTCTGAATTCATGTATGAGTTCTAGAAGCTTTCTGGCAGAGATTTTTTTCTTCTAAATTTAGAATCATGTCATTGCCAAGTGTTCTTACCAAGTTGAAGTTTAGGTTTTAATACTTCCCAATTCCCCTTCTTGGGAGATTAATGTGGGCGAGCTAGGCTGCAAGTCAGGTGGCAAAGCTGCTGGCTGGGGAAGGTGAGCATAGCAGTGAACTGGTGTGTTGGACACGCTGGGATGTGGCCAGGTGATGAAGTGGGTGGCTGGGCCAGGAAGAGCAGTACCCTGCTGGGTGGGCCCAGCTGGCCCAGGCTGGTTTGTTCTGGTGTTCCTGACTGGGAAGTAGTGGGCCAGATGGGGCTGTGGATGGGTGGCAAAGTACCTGACCATGTCCAGTGGGCCTAGCTGGCCTGGGCCAGGTGGATCAGGATCAGGATCAGGATCAGGATCAGGATCATGGATCCTTCAGGCTGGCAGTGAAGCTATGTTCTGGTATGTACAGGCATGGCAGTGAAGTGGCAACCTGGTTGGCTAGACTATGAGCCAGGGTAAAACTGCTGGCCTAGTGGATGGAGCAATGACCTGGATCAGGGGCCAGGGTTTTGGAGGACTGGTGACTAGGGCCTGGGGTTCTGGGAAGGTGCTGGACCCCACTGGTACTGGGCCCTGGGGACTGGGTGGGTGCCAAACTGGGAAAGAAGCAGGGGACCAGGCTTGTGCTAGGACCTAGCAAGTGTTGGCCCCAGTGGGCCATGGGAACTCAGTGGGTTCGGGATCAGTTCATTGGGCATACTATTGGCCAAGTGCCCTCACACCTACCCTTCCAACCTCCTGTGCTGTAGCTGGCCCTGTCAGCCCCCACAGGCCACAAGGCTCACAGGGCTGGGGAGAGCTGGGCTGTCTCCAGCCTCTCCAACTTGTGTTCCCTGTGGGTAAAAATGCTCCTAGTTTCTGACTTTCCATAGGTTTGTTAGGCCCACACAGTCTGGGCAGACCTAACTACAAACTCACAAATCTGGGTTTCTCCAGTTCCCATTGGCTCTGCTCCACTGCAGTCCCAAGATGAATCCTGGATTGGCTCTCTGCAGAGAATTGATAAGTTCAGGTTGACTTTCTTCTTCTTCTTCTTCTTCTTCTTTTTTTTTTTTTTAGGTCTGTTTAATGAGTTGAGCAGGCTCTGGTTCGGCTAGGGCAGACTGCCTCTCCAGTCTCAGGACTTTCACTCTAAACCTTGGGGAGAAACAGTATTCCCACTTCTTGAGTTCTGTGTAGCTGAGCTAGCCATCTTACCAGGAAATTATTTTAAATTCTGATGGTTCTGACATCAGTCTTTATTTTCTACCATCATTCTCTTATTCTTGTTATTTCCAAGTTGCCTCCACTCAGGTCAACTTCTTTGGTTGGCAATACTTTGTGCGTGTTGCTGCATGTTTTAGCCAGCAGGAGATATCATTATTTATAACTTCATGGGGATAAGACAACAAGAAGTTCCACATTTAGGTCCCTTTTAGACTCTGCCTTATGTATCTCTTTCCATGGCTTGTTTTCTGCATCCTTTACCTGTAATAAACGTACTCATGAGCAAAAGAGGTATCAGTGAGTTCTGTGATTCTTAGTAAATTATCAAAATTGAGGATGAAGGGTTATGGAAAAATAATATTCCTACATGACAACCCCTGGGAAAAAAATGGAAAGATGGTGTGACTTGTAATGAAGGAGGGGAAATTAGCCAAACATTAAACCTCTCCCAGTAAATCCTTTCTACCAAACCATGGACCCTAAAGGAAGGGGGCAGATATTGAATACTGGGTTCTAGACTTTGACCTTCCCTCATTGCAAATTAGTCCTAAATGGAGGCACAGTTAATAATGAAACTGTGGGAAACAATAAATGCCAGAGGAAGAAGAAAAGCAATGGGCAGGATTTGAGCATTCATCCTTCAGTATCTATGCTCCTATCTGCTGGTAACAATGAGTTTCAAACTTTTTACGACTGCTTTCCTGAGTTAAAATTTTAACCTGCACAACTTGTTCCCTGACTGCCAAATAGGCATGTTTACAGTTTCCAATGATTATACCACTCTCACTGTACCCCATAAAACTAAAATCCCCCTGTAACCTATGACAATTTCATATCCAGAAAATGAGCCCTGTGGTGCTTGAGTGATTGTGTCCACAAATGAATAAATGGCTTCAGTGAATTTGTTTAGTTCTGCATCTTTCATTTTGTACTTACAGAGGATGGTTAGGAAAACTTTTGAACATGTAGTTGTTGTCACAGTGAGGGTATCCCCTGTAGACACAGACAGGTGACTAACTCTGGATATCATGACCATTATGTTTATATGTCCAGTATCATTCTTTTAAAATTTGTGTCTTACTGAATAAGATGAAATAAAAGATACAGAGTTGTAGTTTCACAGTTTCACAAAATGAAAAAGTGAGTATTTTTAAAGAAATTAATGCCTTGCATTACAAAGTACATATAAAATATCCTTCTATATTACTTGATTCTATAAAAGTAGATAAGTCATGGAAGGAAGTTCATGATTTACAATCAATTTTATTTTCCTTTAAAAAAAAAAGCTTTATTTATTTATTGGTCAGAAGTTCCTTTCATTATGTCGCAAGCAAATGCATTGGAACAAAATTGAAAAGGAAACATGAGAAATTAATGCTATTGTTTATCAACTTATACATAATTGTTACTTTGAAAGAATATTGGTTTGCTCCTCTATACAGAACTACAAATGAAAAAGTAAGAAAAAAAGGTGCTCTAATGGATCGATTATAATGGCATGATATTGAGAATTACTTTAATGATAATACATTCTAATTTAAGAATTTAAAAAATATCTCAGTTATTTTGCAGTGCTAAGTAAATAAACAGTGTCTGTATAAGCAATTGTGAAAAACCTAATAGTAGACCTTTCCAGGTTGGAATTATTAATAGAATGTTTGTGGAATGAATTGTGTTCTTAGTAGAGACCAACAGGCTGCAGTAAAGACCTTTATGAATAACATTTGAAGTTTTCCTCTCAGAATGAAAAGAAAAATATGAGTGTTGACCCTGGCAGCTACCATCATATGTTTAACCACTGATTTTCCAGTGAAAAATGAACAGATCATAACAGAACATACTACACAATCAAAACCAACCCAGTGTTCCACATAGCTTTATACATTTGGAACAACTCACCAGAAGGATTGTTTCCCTCAAACCGAGGAAAATAATTGCTGCTTAAATGGTAAACTGAAGAAGACAATCCTTTAAATAGTTACTACAAAGCCAAGAGATGATGCCTCTTACTCTACCAAGTGACTCAGGTAGGTCAGAGCACACTGTTAGAGAAATTCACGTCTCACAAGAAGGAATATATCATAGAACTTTAGAAATCCTTAGTTATATATTTTCAGAGACTAAAGTGCAAATTAAGAACAGATTTATCTTAAGTTTTCAGCAAATCATATTCTGTGAAGATCTATTAAATAAACAAAACATGTCCTCAAATGGCTCCTGAATTACTAAAAAATGGAAATGGTTGGAGACATTATTGTCAACTGGCTGAAGTAGGCGCCTGATTAACTCTAAGACTGGGTCAGATAAGGTGATGTTTCCTTTGAGGAGCAATGTTACTGTGCACCCTACTGCTGCCATTTAAACAATCTCTAGTCAGTGACTTTCCCTGGAGGATGCTACTGAGGGTTCAAAGGGGGATGCAGGCTTCGTGTGGTCCCCTCCCACAGACTCACTTGTTTGTATAAAATAATTGCCCTGCCAGAGGCCTCCCTCCAAGAGATTCTGATTTCCATTTAAAAACATGCTGTTCAATTTTTCTGGACAAAATATTCATAATATTAGAAAAATATTTTTGATGAAAGCAGCACATAGTTCAAATCAAAAGTAAGCATTTAAAATTATATTTATTACCATATGGTGTGATTATTTATTAACCAAAAAGTAGAATGTTCAATGCTAATAGAAAAAATATAGAAACACTAAAATATTGAATGGAGAAATTTATTCAACACTAAATATGTGTATTTAATTCATGATTACATCACAAAACAAGTCACACATTACTTGTTATTCCTTTACTTGAAGTTAGGTGAAAATTAGAGGAAATGCAGAAAAAGGAGCACATTATCCATCTACTGTTTATTATTGTCAAAGAATATAGATGTTGATAAAAAAAAGTTGGAATACCTGTATCCTTAAATTACATGTTGCAATCATCTAAATTTAATCATAAATAAGTAAACCACCTATGGAAAAGAAGTTTTACTTATATGTTCTATAATTTTTAGAACTATAATATAATTCAGTCTCATATTTAAAGAAGAAATAACTCACAAAGAAAAATAAAACAGACATAATAAATTGGATAATTTTGTTATCAAACTAAATATATAAATTCTACAAAAATAGAGTTTTGCCAAGACTAGAGCTGATTCCCTGAAACTAACCATAAGTTTAGTTGGTAAATTCTCAGCTATAGCACTTCTTTGTTCAAACACAATTCAATTAGACTGACATCTGCTTGCTATATAGGGACTCCAATAAAGTAGACACAATTTATACTTGTGCTCAAAGACATTTCAATGCAGTTGGCAAAACTAGCATACTCTGAAGAACTTTGTATACATCTGTTATGGCAACTACTATTATAAAAAACAAGTTACAATATATACTAATGCTCTACTGTACTGCAGGATTAAGCAATTGTTGTATCCTTAGAAAAGCAACAGAATACCTTACAAGCATAAACAATATTAGGGAATAATATCATTCATTCATTCATCAAAAATTTATTAGACATTAGTTTTGAGCTAGTAAGTCTTCCAAGAATGAAATACAGAGTAGTGATAAAAATGAATAAGATATAAATTTTAAGAAAAATTATATTCTAGACATAGTTAACCATTTTCTCCTCTGTCTTTTATCTGAGTCTTCAACCTATTCCACTATCATCACTTCTTTAAATTTAGCAAAAATCCAAGCTGTACCCATCATGGTACTATAAACTTCTGGCAATAATTAGTTAAGCATTATGCATATGACTCAAATAAAATAATAAGATTCCTTATGTGGTGTTGAAATTTCTCCTTAATTTCATTTACATTTCTGTCAACTCAACTTAAAATATTCCAATTAATATAATAGATGCACCATAAATAATCATTAAAAATAAATTTGTAGTGCTAAGAACTATCTCCATCTTTTCAGTTTGGAAATTATGAACTCCTAAGGACATAAATCTCATATAAAAACTGCTGAAAATTATTGGTTTTCAAAACCACCGCTTTGGAAGCAAATTACTACAAACAGATATTCCCAGAGGCTCTCTGAAGATTTTTAAGAGAACAAATTCAATAATAGTCCTAATTAAGATATAATTTGTAGGTATCAGTTAACTTACAATGTAGCTATATTGTTCACAACCAATGAATTGTTTTAGTCAGCTTTTTCACTGTTATGACTAAAAGACCTGACCAGAACAATTGTAGAGGAGGAAAAGTTTATTTGAGGGCTCCTGGTTTCAGAGGTCTCAGTCAATGGACAGCATGTTCCATTCTCTGGGCTGGAGGTGAGGCAGAACATCATGGTGGAAGAGCGAGGCAGAGGTAAGCAACTCACATGATAATGAGTAAGGAGAGAAAGACTCCACTTTCCAGATACAAAATATATGCCCCAAATGTATGCTTCTACAGCCATACCCTACCTGCTTTCAATCTGACAGTTAATCCCTTCAGGTCAATTAATTCACTGGTCAAGTTGAGACTCTCATAACCCAATAATTTCTCCTCTAAACCTTCCTGCATTGTCTCACACGTGAGCTTTTGGGGGATACCTCACATCCAAACCTTAATAGTAATCAAAATTTTTGTTAATTTCTTATGTATATTATCTTATGTTATTTTTTTAAATGTCCTTATGTATGTAGTAGATATTAAAATATTTGTAATAGTCAATTTGAATTATCAACTTGATTGGATTATGAGATGCCAATGATTAAGAGGCTTCTGGGTGTGTCAATCAGAGTGTGTCTAGGAATGATTAGCATGTGGGATAGCCAACTGAAATGGAGACTCTCCCTAAGCATGGGCAGTACGAACAAACACTTTGGTGGCTTGGATGAAATAAAAGTTGGAAGAACAAGGAAGCAGCAGCAGATGCAAGTTCCATTCTTCTTAAATGAGTTCTTGATTGCTGCTGTGATCGTTGAAGAAGATCAGACTCTCACTTCTTCACTCTTCCAAGGCAAACTCTACCAGTGCTTCTTTAGAAAGTTTCCAGAAGCTTTCAGTCTTGGAGTAGGATAGCATCATTGATACCTCTTGTTTTGGGGGCCTCAGCCTTTTGGACTGCAAAGGTTCTGCACTGATTCTTTCAGCTCTCCAGCCTGAAGACAGCTATTGTGGACTATCCAGCTTTTGGTTGTGTAAGTCAACCTAATAAATCCCTTTTTTATAATTATACTTCCTGTTGATTCTGTTTCTCTAGAGAATTTTAATAGAATATTATTATTATGTATTCTCAATGTGCTCATCAAGAAGTCAAAGTGTAATATGTTAAATAAAGATTCCAAAGATCCAATGTAATCTGAAAAATTGTGAAGTAAAGAAGACTATGGGGAGGTATTGGATAATTAAATCTACCAAATTACACTATGCCTATGTACTGATATATCACAATAAATCCTGCACACACAAATAAAATAACACACTATTAAAAATAACAGTAATAGAAGGGGGATCATTATAGCAGAGCAGGCAAATTGGGGAAGGGAGGAGGAAAGGGAAAGAGAAGGCAGTGGGGAATGTGATTGATCAAATTATGTTATATGCATGTACAAATATGGCATAATGAATTCTACCATTAGGCATAATTATAATGCTCCAATATAAATATGTAAACTGAATTTAACATCAATTTCAAACATCCCAAATTATCACCAGAAGTAATGAATAGATAATATACATGGACCCTTGCATTTTCCCTCAGTACTTCATATATACACATCTTGAGACTGATCCTGAGTCAATGGAAGACTTCACCCAATGAAAGACAAGTATTTTTCTATAAGGTTTACAATTCACCATGTACCCTTGTTACAACTAACATTTACAGAGATTCTATTTATAATAGAGGTACACTGGGAATGCTATTAAATGAATTGCTGAGTGTCTGGGAATTCAATTCAACACTTAACTAGAGTCAATGTTTCTTAAGTAAATATCTATCATCATCATAGAATGAACTTCTAGATTATAGGAATATGCATGAAATTTTATGAAGAAATTTTATTTTATTAGAAATTATAAAATATATTAGTCAAATTTTCAAGTTTGGCATCATTGTGCAGCAACAGATTGGCCTGTGATGACTATCTTGGATATTTGCAATGTTAAATAGAAATTCACTTTCAACTGAGGTCAGTAAGGAGGCAAGACCTTGTTTGGCTGACTCCATTAAAAGGCCTGTATGTTGATAAGTATATAAGGCACGTAAGATGATCTCACCATTACCAAGTCCTTTCTTCTCTCATAATAATTGATATTATATATTCTTTATAAGATAATTATATTATATTATACCTATAAGATAATTGATATTATATATTCTCTATAAGAATCATATTTTTTTACTCCTAGACATAAATATTTTAGTTGGTGATGATGGTGCAGTTTCAGGATGCAATCTCACAAACTGAAATTTTGTAGACAACTTGAAAAATTAGCTTTCTAAATGAATTTATATAAAGACAAAATTTTATTTTTTTCATCTGTAGTTATGAACTACAGTATTTTAAAAGAAGCTACTTTCTTGTGAAAAAAAAAATCTTAGTGGCCAATTTTGCATTCTTCTAAAAATTTTCTTAAGATATAATAAAGAATTTTCAGAATAGGATTAAGTAATTAACCATAAAATAGAAAACTTTTTTAAAGATGTTTTTATTTTTAGATAAACATAATAACTTTATTATATTTATTTGTTTTTTTAATGTGGTGCTAAGGATTGAACCCAGTGCCTCACATGTATTAGGAAAGTGTTCTACCACAGAGCCACAACCCCAGCCCTAAAATACAGATCTTAAAATTTATTTTACTTATTATTGAGAACACTGGATGCACTACATACTTCTAGAAATATTAGAATTGTAACATGATAGCTTTGAAGAACCCCAATGCAGCTAAAAATTCTTTTTACTCTGGTTATTGTCATTGATGTGTAGGGATAGGACTGTGGCTGACTTTCTCACAGTGACCACTAAATATCATTAAACATAATAAATTTATACTGCTACTCAAGTTTTCCATCTAGAAGCTTAGAATTTTGAATTGAGAGATAGGGAGAATTATTTTTTAATGGGCCACATTATTGTCCTAGCTCCAAAAGGATGTCCAGTGTCTAAACTGATAAGATTTCTGGAGCTATCTTGGTGTCAGCACTTCCTAAGTTCTTTGACATCATTAGTCATTGACTAAATTCTCTCAATAAGTTCTACTTTTTTCTTGGATTCTATTACTTATGACTAAAACTGCACGAAATGTAAAGAATATATCCTGTCACTGGCTTTTTACTCCTGACACTTAAGTATTTCTTATTAAATTTAAGCATTTTTGATTGTTAAAATTTTTTTTCAGTTATTAAAAATTCTGATAAACAATGTATAGTAAATTAAAAATTTGTGTCAATACATAAATTATAAAATATCTTAATAAAGATTATCTTAATATTAAACATTCTGAAATTTATCTATAGTATTGTATAAAAGAGTAGACACAGGAATCTCTTAGGAAAGATAAGAAACAAGCAATAAATAAGTATCAAAACATTGGAATAAAAACTTTTTAGAAATTTCAAACATATATAGGTCTACTTATGAAAAGAAAACCTTTCTTTTTTAAAACAAATATTTTTATTAACTACTCATAATTAAACAGGGTTAATGTTTTGTCATTTTTCTTCAAAAATTTTAATAAAAATAGCTATTTTAGATACAGTTGCACTCGACTTTGTTTTCTTCCTATTGCTTCATTACAAATCTGATGACTCAATCCATCTTTTTTATACTTTTGTAGGTATAAAAATACATTTTAATTTTTTGACTTTTATAAATTTGTTCTAATTAGTTATACATGACAGCAGAATGCATTTTGACATAAATGTTGGCAATGATGTGTGAGAAAAGGTACATTCGTACATTGCTGGTGGGACTGCAAATTGATGCAACCACTATGGAAAGCAGTATAGAGATTTCTCAGAAAAGTGGGAATGGAACCACCATTTGATGCAGCTATCCCACTCCTTAGATTATATCCAAAGGACTTAAAATCGGCATTCTACAGCGATGCAGCCACATCAATGTTTATAGCAGCTCAATTCACAATAGCTAAACTATGGAACTAACCTAGATGCCCTTCAACAGATGAATGGATAAAGAAAATGTGCTACATACACACAATGGAATACTACTCACCCTTAAAGAATGAAATTATGGCATTTGCAGGTAAATGGATGGAACTAGAGAATATCATATGCAATAAGTGCAATAATCTAATCCCCAAAAACCCAAGGCTGAATGTTTTCTCTGGTAAGCGGATGCTTATTCATAATGGTGGGGTGGAGTGTATGAAAGAATGAAGGAACTTTGGACTTTAGAGGGTAGTGAAGGGAGGGGTGGGACTATGGGGATGGGAAAGATGGTAGAATGAGATAGACTTTATTACCCTATTTACATGTATGATTACATTACTGGTATGACTCAGCACCATGTATAGTCAGAGGAATGAGAATTTATGCTCCATTTGTGTACAATAGAGCAATAGAAAATCTGTTTTCCCAATAGAAAGCCTCTTTGTCTTTAATACTTAGTTCTTATTGGATATACTTATTTCTTAGTACATTTTCTTGTCAATAGTAATACAGGAAAAATTATATTTTCATCCCTAAATGTTGTGGTTTAGAGATGAAGTGTCCTCCCAAACTCAAGTGAGACAACTCAAGAAAGTTTAGAGATAAAATGATTGAAATATGAGAGCCTTAAATTAATCAGTATATTAATCCCCTCATAGGGATTAACTAGGTAGTAACTGTAGGCAGATAGGTGTGGCTGGAAAAGATGAGTCATTGGGGTGTGTTCTTGGGGTTTATATTTAGTCCATGATGAGAAAAATCATGTTCTTAGCTACTTTCCTCTGCAACACCCTTCTGCCATGATATTCTGCTTCACCTTGGGCACAGAGCAATGAAATCAGGCATATAAGGACTGAGATCTCTGAAACCATAGGTGACAAACTTTTTCTCCTCTAGAATTCTTCTTCTCAGGTCTTTAGGTTACGGCAATGAAAAAGCTAAAACTCTGTAAAATACTGTTATGAAAATAATTTGCAGAAAAACATTTGTGTTGCAATAAAAATACAATTGGTAGACTGACTGTCACAATCACATGTAGAAATGGCTGGGCCTGAGAGCAATATCATGGTGTCACAGAAAGAGTGACTCTATCATTGTTTCTTGTCCTCTAAAATGTTTTCAGCTTATTTTGACTAGTGTGGTGCAACAGATACTCAAGTTTTTGAGAAAGCATTGGATTATAGAGAATTTAGGAATTTAAGTAAGAATAGTTATTTAAGTGGAAGAAAATATTTTTTCCTGCATAAAATAGTAATCTTTAACAATCATATTAACTGCTTGGAGAACAGAAATTATTGTTTTAGAAATTGTTATTAATTTCTAATAAACTTGTTACATTTTAGTTATATTTTGGAAAATCGGTTGGGGTCTTATGGTTTATATGTAATGCAGAATATTTTTTAAAATACTATTTCTTTAAAAAATTTTTTTAGTTATAGATGGACACAATACTTTTATCTATTTATTTATTTATCTATTTATTTATTTATTTTACGTGGTGTGGAAGATTGAAACCAGTGCCTCACATGTGCAAGGTAAGTGCTCTTACACTGAGCCAAAACCCAGCCCCAGAGATTTTTTTCCTAAAATAATGGAGGAAAACTCTTTAGTATGAAGTATCTGAAGAAACGACTTCCTGTAATTAAAGTACTGTACAGTATAAAGGAAAAAAAACAATATTTCTAGATTATTTTATAAGAATTCAGTAGAAAACTTAAGGCCGTTCTTGCTCATTATTTTCAATGCAAAGATTATACATAAAGATAAAAAAGAGCACTAAAAGAAAAAAATATAGAAAAACCAAGAGCGATTTATTTGAGAAATGCAAAAACTAAAAATATCCAGTATTATCTCAATTATAAATCATATATTATGAGGTTGAAGAAGTAAAGATTTTTTCATATAATACAAAATATATTTTAAACATCCATGTGAAATTTTTTGATGCACAAACAGTATGCTTAGTGGTGTAACATTACAAATATTCCTACTAAAGTTATGAGTAACTCAATCACTACCACTATTTGAAATCATCTGTAAAGTGCAATGAAATTTAAATAAGACAATGAAATGAGCATCAAGTATTTCATGTTTTGCAATGATAGTTTGAGTTCTTTATTTGGGTGTGGGGTACAGGGGATTGAACTCAGGGGCATTCAACCACTGAGCCACATTCCCATCCCTATTTTGTATTTTATTTAAAGATATGGTCTCATTGAGTTGTTTAGCACCTCTCTTTTGCTGAGGCTGGCTTTGAACTTGTGATCCTCCTGTCTCAGCCTCCTGAGCTGCTGGAATTGCAGGCATGCGCCATGGCCTAGTCTAGAGGTGTTGGGGAAAAAAAACAAACAAACAAAAAAACAACAACTGAAGTTCAAATGAGAATTCTTTAAGATAGTACATTTCAAAAATAAAAATTCCTCATTTAGACAAATAATAGCCAGTAATAAAGTATAACAAAATAAATGATTTTATGTATAAGTATAGCAAATACTCATATATAGAAGTAAACCAATCTGGAAAACAATGAAAAAAATGCTTCTCAATTTATAATGAATTTATGTTATTAAATCCATCATCATTTGAAATTCTTTTAATAAAACCACATATGGGATATCAGAGTTTAACTTAAATGAGCTCAGAATACTTACATTAGCCTATGTTTGTGCAATATCATTAAACACAATCTGTTTTATAAAGAAAGTGTTGAATATTCTATGTAATTCTTGAATTTCTTCTTTTTAATCAAAGTGAAAACATCCATTTTATGTGCATAGTTTTGCACCATCATAAATACAAAAAAATTGTAAGCCAAACCATCTTGAGTCAGAAATCAATCTGTAACTCTATGGAGAGAATATGAAAATTCACTTAAATACTATAAGTAATTATTTGAATAAGTAAAAATAAATTAAAAGAAAGAACTTTTTCTTATGTTGCCAAACTCAATATTTTAAAAATTCAATCCTTCAAAATGAACATGTAAAGTTAACATATTCTCAATATAAAAACCAATATATGCCTTAATATTCTTGTTCCTTTTCTACTCTCTTAAAAATTAAAACAAATCTAAAACTCATTCAGATAAAAATCAGCATATAAAATATCCAATAATATTTGAATGTGTCATGAGTGAAGATAATAATTCCCAATAATATATTAAAATATAAAGCTACAGTAATAAAATATTGTATTTCAAGCACCACTACAGATAGATCAATGGAGAGGATTAGATAATAGAAAACACATGTAGTGTACACGGGGATTTAGTACATGATGAAATCGTACCATATTATTCAGAACATTTAAGGTCACAAGTGAAAGGAACACAACTCAAACCAGTTGCTTTGGTCTGAAGGTCTGTATTCCTTCTACATTCATCGGTTGAAACTTTTAATTTGTAATGTGATGGCATTAGGAAGTAGACTATGGGAGAGGAAATTAGGTCATGAGTGTACAGCCCTCATACAGAATTAGTATCCTTTATTTAAAAAAAAAAGGCCCTAGAGAGCTGCCTTGCCCCTTCTACCATATGAAGAATCAGAAAGCACAACCTATTAACTAGGAAATAGATCCTTACCAGACACCAAATCTTCTGTGGCTTTGTTCTTAGACCTCACAGGCTCCAGAATGGTAAGAAATATTTTTTTTGTGATTTATTACCTACCTCGTTTATGGTATTTTGTTACAGAAATCTGAATGGGACTAAGACACCAGCCCAAAGGGGAACTTTTTTAGTTAGTGGAACCATTCCAGGCAAATATAAGGTTTGTAGCTGTATCAACAGAAATCAAGGATTCTTCTTTCTGTAACAGTATGTAATAATTGTCACAGTTCCTGGCCTATAAAATTATAAACAACAACTATCTGTTAATTGTATGCACAGATTAAAGAGCAGTCTGGAATCCAGAAGAAGTAATGAAGAAATGCAGTGGCAGGTATAAAGTGGAACTTGATTCTCAGGCTCAAGACAATTACAAGGTTAGAAGCAAGATTGTGTTCAAATTGTTAACGGCTCAGAGGACACTCAAAACAGGGAACAGAAGAGAAAAAAACTAGGTAAATTCTGGGTGAAGTCTGAGATATAGAATTTGAGGGAGAATGTAGTAGGAGAAATACATCTACAGATGCACAGGGTGTGATTTTAAAGTGGCAAGTTTAAAGTACAATTTGGAAAAAAAATCACATAGAAATAAAAAACAAATAATAATTTTAAGTTGAATGAATTCTATCAAGAAAGAAAATTACTCAGTTGTAATAAGGACATTTTTAAAAAGAGTAATATTTATTAAATTCTTATTATGATTCAGAGAAATTTCTAAGGTATTCACCAATCAGTAATAGCCAAATAAGATTGACAATATTATCACTCACTCCCATTTTATGCATAATAAATAAAAACTCAGAGGGTTAAAATATTGTCCAAGATCACATGGTTAATAAGCAGAGACCTGAGTTGTATCTGAATCTAGAGCCAATGGATATAAACTCTACAATGAACTTAATTGTGTATGTATAAATTTGAAAGGAAAACTAAATTAATTTAAAAAATAATTTATTTTAAAGTGATATTACATATATTCATATGCATATATATGTATATATGCATATGTGTGTATCATACCAAAACACTAGCACATCTAAATTTTCATAATATATTTTTGTAAATAAAATTTAATATGCTTGCACTTCTGCTCTCCTGGTTGATAAGGAATATTGTCATATTCATTTTGAGGTCTTCTTGCCATAATATATTCATGTACTCATATAAAATTGATAGGCTTCTGTGGTCAGAAAACTAGGGAAGATGTCCAGTCATTATTTCAAAATTGTTGCCATTTTTACTATTGCTCTTTTGCCCACGTTGATGATATTTTTAAATTCTGATAACTACTATCTATCTGGTGGGCCCTGGGGTTTCAGACTAACTGACTTGATTCTTAAAGGCCTCCATTCATCACAGACTCAGCCCTAGTAGCTTTTTCTCTTGTTTTTCGAATTTAGCATTCCCTATGTAGTTCCCTATTAGCAAAGTGAAGTAAATGCCCCTCTACTTCCCTTGAAATCTCAGACCACTAACTCTGAAATACTTTTTTCTTTATAGGTGAACAGTACCTATTTTTTGTCTTATCTCAGGTTAAGAATCTTCTTGGGAATCTTCAATTCTGTATTGTAGTTCAAACCAGTGAATATCCTTAGAAATTCACTCCTCTACTCAACAACTACTTCCACCTCTTTCTTTTCTATTTCGTTTTTAAAAGTTGAAAACAGTTGGAGGGAGGGGTTTAGTTTCCATCAGGCTGAGCTCACAGTGGAGAATTTACTTACAGCAGCCCTTCCCTGGGCCTGTTCATACTGGACCCAAGCCATGCTCCCTAGGACTATGGTTTTCTGGCCAAGGCCAAGTCTCTACAGTCTCTAGCCTCAGCATCAATGCAGAAAATTTCAGCCAGTCCTCTGTTTGGTATTTAAAAACCTGACCCGAAAGAAGCTTATTCTAAACTACTCACACATTTAGCCATAGCACTGAACATTTTTTTGAGTTTCAAATAGCTTCAAACTCAAGACTAATCCCAGTTACCAAAGTTACTGTTCCATGATCTCAAATATCTTCCATTCCTTTAGCAGGGAATCTCTCCAAATCTCTTAGCCAAAACAGAAATTTTACCTACTTCAAAAATATTCAGTTTGTGGACTTTGTCACTTTTTCAACAATAGTGCCCTCTTCCCAACTTCCAGTCATACAATTTCATCGCATACATAAATGATATTTAGACTTCCAGGTAATGAGTTTCCATAAAATAGATAGAGCTTTCCAATTGATTTGTTTAAATTTTGATCAGAAATATAGTTTTCATTATGATGAGTTACAAAAAATTTTATATATGTATATAAAATGTATTCAATAAAAATAAAACAATATAGACTCACTATATGTAATGCAACCAGACATTTCTATTCTATTGTACTTCATTTGATGTTTTAAAAATATTCTTGTTTTGACTCTCCAAGTTGATTTCATGAAGTACTAATGAGACCCAAAAGTCAAGATGAAAAACAATGGCCTCTGAGACCTTGGAGACATTAACTTGTGTGTGTTCTTCTCTCAGGTGTAGACAATTAAATCAGTTTTGAATTAATTCAAAGTCTAAGATAGGAGCTTTAAGTGTCCTTTTCTATTCCTCTCATTTCTCAGTAGTCTCTTAGAAATTCCTTTTACACTAAACATTATATCAGACCACTGATGTTGCCCATATATATGGGACTTTATAAAAAGTTTCTAGTATCCATTAATTCATCAATCAGGGTAATAGCCATTGTCTCAAAATTATCCATTGACTGGTCCTTTTGATAAGTATACATTGCATGAAGTTTCTGAATAATCTCCAACTTGTCCCATATATAACTGATGCTAACTTATTCTATAATATTCAAGCCTGTGAAGTTGTATATTGATTTAATATTCTAAATTGTTATAGTTAAAGAAATATCCCAGGGTTTCATAAATTGACTTCCAGACCACTCACATATAATCAAATCAAGCCTTTATTGAAGCACACCAGTGGTAACTGACCAGAACATAAAGGTGTTCCCCTGATCAGCCCCAAACAATTTCAAGGGCACTCCTAATAAGCCTGAAAACTGCAAAAGGGATGTTTTGGGGTCTAGCCAATACAAGAAAACCAAGTTACCGAAGCAGAGAGTACAGGCAGGTGGTGGGAAGCTTAACCCATCACAATTAGCCTAGTCACCCCAATTACAGAAACATAGCCCCGTTAGGTAGTTCCATGTTCTTAAGGTTTCTATAGCAAAAGGAAAAGAATAACTTTCCCCAGTAATGACCTTTCTATTTGGCATGGTTGTTTTACAAAATAGAGTCACTTGGGCTTGACTATCACAAAATCAATATCCTCCAAGGAAAGTGAGTAATTGGGAGACAAGTGAGTGAGAAATTAAAGACTGAGTGCAGGCAGAGATATACATGAGTTTATTTGTCAGAGCTAACAAATGCAGGCTATCTCTACATAGACAGAGAGAGGCAATGGGCTTGGGGTTCGGGACTTTTATGGGGCAGGCTCAGGGATTAGAGTCGGGTGGGCCCTCATACAGGTAGTTAAGGGTGGGATTGGTATGAGGGAGTGATGAGCTTTTCTCAGAAAGGTCCTTGTGCAGGAAAGCAAAGTTTTTCTCAAAATGGTGGCTGTTACTTAAGATGGCCATCCAGATGCTAAGCAAGGACCTTATACTGACAATAACTTCAAGTCAGTCTTTCCAATAAAACATTTTAAAAATCCTTAGTTTATACAATATCTGAACAAATCATGATTTCCTTTTTCATTGCTCCTTCACACTGCAACAATTAAGCAGTAATGTAGACTGTCTCTCATTAACTGGTTCTCTCTTAAGTTAACTATATTCAGAGATTCATATCACTTCAGCTCTCTGACCCTCATTTCACAATACATAGCAATCTTAAAACCCACCCCCAGTATTGGGAAACACATGCCACCTGGACACAAGTTTCCATATCAAGTTGAAATGCCAAAACTCCTTGTATAACTCTCAGGTAACTTTATACCTTTGTACTAGCCACATTTCCTGCTCCCACTGAATTTTCACTTTCATTGCCTATCTCTTGGGATTATTCAGCCTTAAAAAAAATGTTGTTGTATTTTTTCCTCTTAAATGTATTACTTCTTTATGGGAATTCAGAGTTTTAAAATATAATGAAGATATTTTACTTTTAGGGAATGGGTGAGCATAGAGAAGATGGGTACAAAGAAAGTAGCTTCTTGTTACAAATTTATTGTAAGCACTTAAGATTACCCTCTTCTGAATGATAGGAGAAGCTTAATAAGACAGCATGGAAAAAAGTGTACAAACTCTTATATATACTTTACAGTACTTTGTTTCACTAGAAGAAATATGAGATTAAAGATTATTATTTGTTGGGCTGGGGATGTGGCTCAAGCGGTAGCGTGCTCCCCTGGCATGCATGCGGCCTGGATTCGATCCTCAGCATCACATACAAAGATGTTGTGTCTGCCTAAAACTAAAAAATAAATATTAAAATTCTCTCTCTCTCTCTCTCTTAAAAAAAAAAAGATTATTATTTGTTGACTTAACTTCCCAAAGTGCATATTCCATTGAACAAATATAAGTTCAAAAACAATTAAATAGAGCATATAAATTGACATCAGTAGAAGACTTATAAAATTATGCATTGTATTACCTCAAAAGGAAAAACTCTTTTATGTTTTAAAGACACATAAGTGGGATGTAACTACTTTTGTATGAGAAAAACTTGAAGTATGGGTTTGGTCTAAATTACACTCACAAACACATAATGTATTCATATACTTTTGATAATTAATACAATGAACAATATAGCAGACACGTGCCATTGAATGTCTGATCAAGTTCATGGCTTTTTATTGTTAGTACTGCTGTTAAATGCTGACCTAACCATTCCTACATAGGTTATAACAAGTGTTACAGATGTAAGGGATACAGCAGACAGTTATATTAAGACTGTACTATTGTGGACATTAGTTCCATTAGTTCTAAGAGGGGCTGGAAAGAGATTGAGACATTTCAGGATCATAGAATAGAGATCCTGCTGGTGAGAAATATTAACATCCCAACCAAGCAAGAATGATTCTCACCCAAGCACAATCTAGTCCCAAATGAGCCTTAAAATTATTTCAACCAGAATTACTGTGGAGACAAGAGCCCCAAACCAACAACCAGGACCTAAGGAGGAACAATCAGAGAGGGACCTCAGGTCCCACCATTTGAAATGTACTTATATATCAAAAACAGAGAGACATCCCAGAAAAAGTAAGATAATTACACACCAAAAGATGTATGAAAAAGTGGAAGGAATTCCATCAGCCGATGCATAAGTCCAGAATTTCTGAGAACACAAGAAAATAGGCAAACTAACCCACCTCAAAAATTCACAATCCTCTATCTAAGGATTCCATTGATATTAAAGTGAACAAAATCCTAGCAAAGATCATAAAAAACTGAATGTTAAAATGTTAATTAACAAAAGATCCAAGAAATCAATTAAGACAGCATATACAGGAGATGAAAGACCACTTCAATAAAGAAACAAACATTGAAAGGAAACCAATCAGAACTCCTAGAAATGAAAGACACACTCAATCAAATTAAAAACTTTCTAGAAAGCATCACCAACAGACTAGACTGCATAAAAAATAGAACTTCAGCCCTTGAAGACAGAACTTCATGCCTTCAAGAAAGGGTATGTGCACTTGAGTACACAGAATTAAATAAAGGGAAAATGATAGAACATGATCATAATATACAAGAACTCTGGAACAACATCAAGAGACCAAACCTAAGAATCCTTGGAATAGAAAAGAACATGGAAATACAAACTAAAGGCTCTAAGAACATTTTCAATGAGATGGTTATGGAAAACTTTTTTCCATCTCAGAAATGAGATAGATATCCATATACAGGATTCCAAATACACATAATCAAATAAGAAGTTCCTCAAGACACATCATAATCAAAATGCTTGACATAGAAAATAAGGGAAGAATATTAAATACTGTAAGAGAGAAACATAATTTTATCATTTAGAGGCAAACAGTAAGGCTCATGTCTGATTTCTCAATTCACACCCTAAAATCAAGGAGGGCTTAGAATGAGATATACCAAGATATAAAAGAAAACAACTGGTAGCCAAGGTTACTATATCCACCAAATTTCAGTTTCAGTTTCAAATTTGAGGGAAAATGAAAAATTTCCATGAGCATAAATTAAAAGAAAAAAAATTAAATAAAATAAAGCACACATTAAATAAGATAAAATAATAAATTAAAAGAATTCATGAACGCCAAGCCAGCACTGCAGAGAATACTCAAAGATAAAATGCACACAGAGGAACTTAAAAACAAATCCCAAAGCTCCCAAATAGAGGAAGTTCAACAGAATAGAATCAATAAAGTATTAAATGTAGCAAAAATCCAAATGGAAGGAAAGCACAAACACATATCCATACTAATACTGAATGTTAGTGGTCTCAACTTGTCATTTGAAATACATATATTAGCAGAATAGACCCAAAAGCAAGAACTACATGCTGTTTATAAGAGACTCAGCTTATCAGCCAGCAACTACAGGATAAGAGTAAAAGATAGAAAAATACTCCACACAAATGGAGGAGTAGCTGTTCTCATACCTGACAAAGCATATTTTAAGCAAAAATTAATCAGAAGAGACAAAGAAGACCGCTACATCCTGGTAAATGGAAAACTTCAACAAGGAGATATAACAACAGTAAATATTTATGCCCCAAATTCCAGTGAACCCAATTACATTTTAAAAAATAAAAATGCTCTATGACATTATATCACAGATAGACCCCAACACAATACTACTGGGTGATTTCAACACACCTATCATGAATAAACAGGTTATCAAAACAAAAAATCAATTATGAAATTTCCAACTAAATAAACCTATAAATTAAATGGATCTAACAGACATATAGGATATTTAGTCCAAAACAGCTGAGTTTACCTTCTTCTCAGCAGTTCATGGAACATTTTTCCAAAATAGACCTCATTCTACGTCTCAAAGTAAATCTTGGAAAATTAAAAAAAAAAGATATAATTTCATGCATCCTATCAGAACATAATGGAATAAAACTAGAAAGCCACAGCAAAAAAATAATAATAGAAATCACATAAATACAAGAAGATTGAACAATACTCTCTTAAAATGTAGTATACATCAAAGAATAAATAGCAAGAGAAAGACTTTCTTAAAAATGAACGAGAAGAGAGATGCAACATATCAAAATCTCTGAGACAGTATGAAAGAAGGTCTAAGAGGAAAATTCACAGCTCTGAGTACCTACAATTAATATAGAGATCCCAAATGAATAAGATTATTCCTTACCTCAAGATCTTAGAAAAAGAACAAATTCCAAAATCAGTACAAGAAAGGAAATAATCAAGATCAGAGCTGAATATAATGAAATTGAGAATAAAAACACAATACAGAGAATCAATGCAATGAAGAGTTTGTTCTTTGAAAAGATAAATAAACTCTTAGCTAAAGTACCCAAAAGAAAGAGAAAAGACCCAACTCAATAAAATTAGGGATGGAAAAGTAGATTCAGACTCTTGGAGAATCTTTAGAATACATTTTGAAAAGCTATACTCCAATGAACTGGAAAATTCAGAAAACATTGACAAATGTCTAGATTTATCACACATATGGCCTATCCAAATTGAATCAGGAATATATAGAAAAGAAAGACCAATATCAAGTAATGAAATTGAAATAGCAGTTAAAAACCTTCCAAATAGAGAAAAGCCCAAGACCAGATGGATTCTCAGCTGATTTCTATCAGACCTTTACAGAAGAACTAACACGAGTCTTTTTCAAATTATTCCATGAACTTGAAAGAGAGAGAATACTTCCATATACATTAAGTAAATATAACCCTGATACCAAAAACAAAGAAGTATCAAGTAAAGAAAACTACTGACTGATATCCCTAATGAAAAGAAATGTAAAAATCCTTTATAAACTATTATCAAACTGCATTAAAATACACATCAGGAAGATAATATACCATGATCAAATGCAGTTCATTCCTGGGAGGCAAGATTAATTAAACACACAAAAATCAATAAATGTAATTCACTGGTTAAACAGAATTAAGGACAAAAATCACATGATCATCTCAATAGATGCAGAAAAGGCCTTGGATAAAATTGAGCATCGATTCAAAAATGCTAGAGAAGCCAGAGGTTGAAGCAACTTATTTCAGCATCACAAAGGATATTTATGACAAACCCAAAACAAACATCATACTGAGTATAGAACAACTAAAAGCATTTACTCTAAAATGTCTCTCTACTTTAACCATTGCTATTCAATGCAGTCATTGAAACATCAGCCAGAGTGATCAGGTAAGAGAAGGTATTCAGAGAAGAGAAGGCAATCAAAGGAACACAAATAGTAAAAGATGTCAGAGTATCTTTGTTGATGACCAGATTCTATATATAGAAGACCCCAAAATACCTCATCAGAATACTTCTAGGGATTATAAAGGAGTATAGCAAAGTAGCAGAATACAAGATCAACACCAGTAAAGCAATAGCTTTCCTATACTCCAACAGATCCAACTGGGAAGAAATCAAGAAAACCAGCCCATTCACAATAACCTGAAAAGAATATTTGGGAATTAATGTAACCATGGAGATAAAATATTTTACAGTGAAAATTATAGAACACTGAACAAAGAAATTGAACAATAGCTTACAAAATGGAAAGAACTATCATGTACTTGGATAGACAGAATTAATATTGTCAAAATGGTCATACTTTCAAATGCATTATTATACAGATTCAATACAACCTTATCAAAATGTCAATGACATTCTTCACAGAATTAGAAAAAAATCCTTAAATTTATTTGGAAGATTTTAAAGAGATCCAGATTAGCCAAAGCAATACAAAGCAAGAAAAGCAGTATTGAAGGCATCAAAATACCTGATTTTTACTCTAAGTACACATGTGATTGCACAAATGGTGAGACTCTACATTGTGTAAAAAAAGAGAAATAAAAAGTTATGCTCCATTTGTGTACAATGAAACAAAATGCATTCTGCTCTCATGTATAACTAATTAGAAAAAAAAAGGCTGATCTGAAATTATACTACAGAACTGTTGCACCAAATACAGCACAGTCTTGGCGTTAAAACAGACATGAATGCTTTATATATCCTATAGATTAGTGCTCTATCTGATGTGTTTGTGGTAAAGATTTTCTTCCATTCTGTATTCACCTCAGATCATTTATTTTGTTGAGAAGAAGTTTTTTAGTTTGAATCCATCTTATTTATTGATTCTTGATTTTAATTCTTACACAATAGGAGTCTCATTAAGAAAATTGGGACCTAATCTGACATGATGGAGATTTGGGCCTACTTTTTCTTCCATTATGCAGAAAGTCTCTGGTTTAATTTCTGGATCCTTGATCCACTTTGAGTTGAGTTTTGTGCATGGTTAGAGACAGATGTTTCATTTCATTTTGTTACAGGTGAATTTCCAGTTTTCCCAGCACCATTTGTTGAAGAGGCTATTTTTTTCCAATGTACATTTTTGGCATCTTTGTCTAATGTAGATAACTGTAGTTATGTAGGTTGGACTCTTTGTCTTCTATTCTGTACCATTGGTCTACAGATTTATTTTGGTGCCAATACAATGCTGTATTTGTTACTATTGCTCTGTAGTATAGTTTAAGGTCTGGAATAATATTGCCACCAGCTTCACTCTTATTGCTAAGAATTGTTTTGGCTACTCTGGGTCTCTTATTTTTCCAGATGAATTTCAGGATTGCTTTTTGTATTTCTATGAGAAACATCATTGGGATTTTGATTGGGATTGCATTGAATCTGCATAGTGCTTTTGATAGTATGGTCATTTTGACAATATTAATTCTGCCCATCCAAGAACAAGGTAGAAATTGCCATCTTCTACGGTCTTATTTAATTTCTTTATTTAGTTAGTTGTAGTTTTCATTATATAGTTCTTTCACCTCTTTAAGTTTATTTCTAAGATTTTTTTTGAGGCTACTGTAATTGGGGTAGTTTTCCTAGTTTCTCTTTCAATGGATTTGTCACTGATGTACAGAAATGCCTTTGATTTATGTGTGTTCATTTTATATTCAGCTACTTTGCTGAATTCATTTATTGGTTCTAGGAGATTTCTGGTGGAATGTTTTAAGTCTTCTAGGTATAGAATCATATCATCTGTAAATAGTAATAATTTGAGTTCTTTCTTTCCTATTTGTATCCCTTTAATTTCTTTTGTCTGTCTAATTGCTCTGGCTAGAATTTCAAGATCTATAGAAGTGGTGAAAGAGGGCATTCCTGTCTTGTACCAGTTTTTAGAAAGAATGCTTTCAATTTTTCTCCATTTAGAATAATGTTGCCCCGGGGCTTAGCATAGACAGCCTTTACAATGTTGAAGTATGTTACTGTTATCCCTAATTTTTCTAGGATTTTTAACATGAATGGATGCTGTATTTTATCAAATGCTTTCTCTGCATTATTGAGATAATCATATGATTTTTATCTTTTAATCTATTGATGTGATGAATTACATTTATTGATTTCTGTATGTTGAACCAACCTCACATCCCTGGAATAAACCCTACTTGATCATGGTGCACTATCTTTTTGATATGTTTTTGTATTCGATTTTCCAGAATTTTATTGAGAAATTTTCATCTATATTCATTAGAGATATTGGTCTGAAGTTATCTTTCTTTGATTTGTCTTTGTCTGGTTTTGGAATTAGGGTGATATTGGCCTTATAAAATGTGTAAGTGTTTCCTCTTTTTTCCATTTCATTAAATAGTTTGAGAAGTATTGGTGTTTGTTCTTCTTTATAGGTCTTGTAGAACTCAGCTGTGTATCCATGCAGTCCTGGGTTTTTCTTGGTTGATAGGCATCTGATGACATCCTCTATTTTTTTGCTCAAAATTGATCTGTTTAAATCTGTTTAAATTGGGTATATCATTCTGATTTAGTTTGGGCATATCATATGCTTCTAGAAATTTATGAATGCCTTTGACATTTTCTATTTTATTGGAGTACAAATTTTCAAGTAATTTCTAATTATCTTGTGTATTTCTGTAACCTTAACATCAAAACAAACAAACAAACAAACAAAGAACCCAATCAATAAATGGGCCAAAGATTTCAACAGACACTTCTCAAAAGAGGATATACAATCAACCAACAAACATATGAAAAAATGTTCAACATCCCTAGAAATTAGAGAAATGCAAATCAAAAGTACTCTAAGATTTTATTTCACTCCAGTAAGTATGACAACTATCAAGAATACAAACAACAATAATTGCTGGCGAGAATGTGGGGGAAAAGGCACACTCATACATTGCTGGTGGGACTGCAAACTGGTGCTGCCAATCTGGAAAACAGTCTGGAGATTCCTTGGAAAACCTGGAATGAAACCACAATTTGACATAGCTATTCCACTCCTCGGTTTATACCAAAAGGACTTAAAAACAGCATACCTAGAGCACAGTCATATCAGTGTTTATAGCCACACAATTCACAATAATTAAATTGTGGAACCAACACAGATGTCCTTCAGTGAATGAATGAATAGGGAAACTTTGATACACACACTCACACACATACACACACACACACACAATGGAATATTACTCAGTATTAAAAGAGAATAAAATCATGGTATTTTCAGGTAAATGAATGGAATTGGAGAATATAATGCTAAGTGAAACAAGCCAATCCCTAAAAACCAAAGGCTAATGTTTTCTTTGATATGAGGATGCTAATTCATAATGGCAATGGGGTGGGTAGCATGGAAGGGAATGGAGAAACTTTATTAAGGGCAAAGAGGAGGAAGGGGAAATGAGGGGAGAAAGGGATAGGAATGATGGTGGAATGAATTAGACATCATTACCCTAAGTACATTTATGAAGACACAAATGTTGTGAAAATACTTCGTGCACAACCAGAGATTTGAAAAATTGTGTTCTATGTGTGTAATATAAAATGAATTGCATTTTGCCATCATTTATATCAAATTAGAATAAATAAATAATTTAATAAAAATAAATAACAACGACAAAAAAGACATGAAGACTAATGGAACAGAAGACACAGATACTTATAGCCATCTGATACTTGGCAAAGGTACCAAAAAATATACTTTGGAGAAAAGACAGCTTTTTAAACAAATAGTGCTGAGAAAACTGGGTGGCTTTATGTAAAAGAATGAAACTAAAATTCTATCTCCCAACCTCCATAGAACTCAAATTAAAATGAATCAAAGACTTAGGAATTAAACCAGAAACCTTGTAACTGATAGAAGATAGACAAAGTCAGCACTTCATCTTATTGGTGCTGGCATTGACTTCCTTATCAAGATCCCGAGCCTAAGTCTTTGATTGACTTTGAGTTGAGTTTGGTGCAAGGTGAGAGATAGCGGTTTAATTTCATTTTGCTACATATAGATTTCCAGTTTTCCCAGAACCATTTGTTAAAGAGGCTATCTTTTCTCCAATGAATATTTTTGGCACCTTTCTCTAGTATGAGATAACTGTATTTATGTGAGTTTGTCTCTGTGTCTTCTATTCTATACCATGGGTCTATGTGTCTGTTTTGGTGCCTATATCATGGCATTTTCTTACTATGGCTCTGTAGTATAATTTAAGGTCAGGTATTATGATGTCTCCTGCTTCACTCTTCTTGCTAAGGATTGCTTTGGCTATTCCAGGCCTCTTAGTTTTTCCAAATGCATTTCATGATTGGATTTTCTAAATAATTGTGTCATCAGCAAATAGTGATAGTTTGAAAAATTCTTTTCCTATTTGTATCCCTTTAATTTCTTTCATCTGTCTAGTTGCTCTGACTGGACTATGTTGAATAGAAGTGGTGAAAGAGGACATCTTTGTCTTGTTCCAATTTTTAGAGGGAATGCTTTCAATTCTTCTCCATTTAGAATGATGTTGGATTTGGTTTAGCAGATGACATTAAAAGCCTCCAACCAAGAAAAGCCCTGGGACCAGACAGTTTCTCAGAAGAGTTCCACAAGACCTTCAAAGAAGCATTAACACCAATATTCCTCATATTATTCCAGGAAAAAGAAACGGAGGGAACTCTTCCAAACTCATTCTATGAGGTTAATATCACCCTGATACCCAAACCAGACAAAGACACATCAAGGAAAGGAAACTTCAGACCAATATCCCTGATGAACATAGATGCAAAAATATTCAATAAAATTCTGGCAAATTACATAAAAAAGGTATTAAAAGTAGGTATGACCAAGTGGGTTCATCCCAGGGGTGTAAGATTGTTTCAACATATGGAAATCAATAAATGTAATTATTTATATCATCATATTTAAAGAGAAGATTTATATGATCATCTCAATAGATGCAGAAAAAGCATTTGATAAAATACACCTTCATGTTCAAAACACTAGAAAAACTAGGGATACTAGGAACTTACCTCAACATTATGAAAGCAATCTATGCTAAATCCAAGGCCAACATCATTCTAAATGCAGATAAGATTTTTAATACATATACATATGTATATATCTTACAACTTTATATTAAAAACACAATCTGGCCATGGTGGTGCATGCCTGTAATCCCAGTGACTCAGGAGGCTAAGACAGGAGACTCTCAAGTTCAAAGGCAGCCTTGGCAATTTAGCAAGACCCTATCTCAAACTAAAAAGGGCTGGAATGTGACTCAGTGGCTAAGTGTTCCAGGGTTCAATCCTCAGTATCTCCCCACCTCGGGAAAAAAAAGTCAATTAAAAGTGGACAAAAATGTCATTCCTTTATTTATGAAGTATCAAAATTTTGCCCAAATTTTCATGTGATATTGACACTGTGTAAATATCTTGTACTTAGCTTCTATGATTACAGCCTGCCACAAAGTCCATCCTAAATTATGTATGCTGTTTCAAAAATATGGCATAGGCAGTAGATGATCCTTTCCACATTCTTAAACAGAGGTTAAATTGCACTTATGATTTAAAGATGATTCCTCAGACATTATTGTTTAGCTAAGAGCTTTCATATTTGAGCCCTATATTAACCTATGATGGTATAGAAGAGAAAGTATATTTGTGTTTATTTAAGAATAAATAAGGAAATTGGGATAGAGAATTTAAACTACACAGGCAGTATCAGAGTCAAAACACAACATATTTTTCTAAGTATAAATCCAATGCCAATTCTATGATCCCTGATAATGCTAAGCAGAATATTGGATAAAACCAATTTATCTTGGATCACATTTGGGGGAATTTAATTGTGTCTGTACTAAAAAATATATACATTTATAGGTTATCCCAACAAATGTGCCAAGTATTGAGTATTAGGAAGTTTGCTAGTGCAGTGTGCTTTTTCACACATAAAGTATGCTAGCCAATATCTGTCTCTGACAAAGTTGTGATTTTCCTAATGCTGAAATATTATTATTTTTTAAAAGAATGAAATTCACTTTCCTATATTTACTGAAGAAAAGAAAAAAAAAAGAAAGAAAAGGCCTTCCCTAAACCTCACTGAAAGTTGTTAATGTCAGGAAGACTTTTTTATTTTTATTTTAAAATCATCTTGGGGTTTTCACTGCTGTTTCCTTACTTTATAGAACTTGAGTGATCAATTACTCTTAACTGACAAGTAGACTCCATTGTATTCTGGCTCTAAAGAATTATACTCTGGTTGGCTTTGTGAGATATTAAACTGCTCTAGTCTCACTCCCTGAATACTATTCTTCTTTGCCACAAATTTCTGGCTCTTTCTCAGGGTCTACCTTCCCAGAACCATTGAAGTGGAAGTTTTAGATTTTTATTATTGTTTTCAAAGCATAGTTACCTCTTTGATTACAGCCAGAAGCTTTGAAGGTAGTTGTTGATAACAACCTGCACCTGATGGGCAACTGAACACTTGACTGAATTTTCCACTTGGACTACCTCAAAAGCATTATCATACTAGTCTCTGGTTCCAGTGAAGACAGATTTCCTGGAGTGTTCTGAACTGGAATCTCTTGGCCTACTGGGTACATAAAATCCTGCCAAATTAGACCTGTATTTCTGGACTCCTGATTTATAAAATAAATAAATAAAGAGTTGCATATTGGATATCTTTGACCTTCTTTCATATCCACTGATAGCAAAAGTTGCTTGTTTTTTTTTCTGATCATAGCAAGATTTCTTTGTATAAATAGAAAAGGAGTTGAGATGATAATAAGGGAATGAGACCAGTAGACTAACTTTAAAAGCAGCTTCCATGAGAATAAACAGGGAGTTTGGCTTAGAAATCTTTTTCATGAATTATATATTTGTTTTGTCTGTTTCTCTTGATAGTCAGGTTGACCAAAATTAGAAATATGAGAATTTAATACTTGTGCTCATAGGTGAACATAATGTATTGTTATCAATTTATTTTTCCACATATTTCTAGCACATATGATTTCACTAAATATCAGATACTAATCACATTTAACATTATATGTTTAGAAATCTCATTCATGTCCTCTCTAAATAAAACAATTGTAATAAGCTAATGAGAAAATAAGTTAATGCTTCCTAGAAATATAATTTTGAAAAGTGAAACCAGGCTAAATCACAATACCCAACAAAATTGACATGCACATTAAAATAGGTTGGAAATCATAATCTAGAGCTTTTATTTTATATTTATATTAATATGTTACTATATTTGCTATTAATATTATTTTGTTACAATTATGTAATTTGGTACCAAATTTAAATTTTTAAAGGTGTTCCATATCTGGGACAATGGGACAAAATGGTTTGAAAGACCAGTGACTTCTAAACTTTGCTGAATATTGGAATCACCTGAGGATCTTCAAAAATTGCTAATGCCAATTCCCATTCCCCAACTTATTTAGTTAGCTTGGAGTTCAAACTGAGCACTGAGATTACTAAAAGAAATGACACAGAATCTTAAGTCTTGAGTTAAATTCAATTTGCTTATCTACTGTAGTAGTGTCTTGAGAAAATTGGTTGATATCTCAAATATTTTTTCTTTTGGTAAAAAGGAAATGTTGACCATGCATTTTCTATATCACTAGTAGAAATTTTAAAAATTACTTCATTTTAGTTATACATAACTTTGACACAATTAATATGCTTAGAATTAAATTTGCTTCAATTCAGTCACCTGAAAAGAATATTTGGGAATTAATATAACCATGGAGGTAAAATATTTTTACAATAAAATTATAGAACACTGAACAAAGAAATTGAACAATAGCTTACAAAATGGAAAGAACTACCATGTTCTTGGATAGATAACTTTCAATCCATACTGACAGAAATAAATAAATGATTAAACAAATTAAAAAATGAGTGAGAAAATATGTTCTCTCATCCAGAATAATTACAAGTAAATGTTTTAAAGTAAATTACAAGTAAATGTTCTGCCTTCAAGAAGGAAGTTCATAACTTCCCCCTCATTGAGTGTGGGCTGTACAAAGTAACTGCTGCCAAAGACTATGTAAAAAAGAAAATAAAGAGTAACTTTATAGTGGATAAATCTGACAAACACTATCTCAAGCCAGGTGATCAACATTAATATCAATATGATAGTTCATGTTGGTAGTATCTTCCAATATAATATAATGAGAATGGCATTTTACCTCTGAGTCTTCCTTCCCCAAACACATTACTCTAGTGAAAACATGAGAAAGATATCATAAAAATTCCAACTGAGAGGCATTCTACAAAATACTTGACATCTTTTCTCAAATTATCAAAGTCACTGAAAATAAGGAAACTCTGAGAAATTGTAATATCCAAGATGAGTTAAGAAGACATGGAAATTAAATGCATTGTACTCTGGGTGAGATCTTAGAACAGAAAAAAGAACATTACAGAAAAACAGAAGAAATGTAAATAATGTATGAAATTTACTTAATAATAATGTATTACTATTAGTAAATTAATTTTGATCAATGTATCATACTATGATAAGATGAGGAACTGGAGAATAATAATAGAAGAAATTGGTATTGGATATGTAGTAATGCTCTGTACTATCATTTCAATAAGGCTATGAATCTAAACCTCTTCTAAAATAAAAAGATTATTAAAACATCTGTGTACAATATTATTAATTAGTATTTGGAGAGGTTTATCTTACATGTAATCATTTTGGGGTAGACATTTACCGACACTTTAACACATATGTCATCATCATTTCCTAGAAAGAGAAAAAGGGACCTTTATAATATTTTGAATGAAAATAAACTCTATCAAACATATGTACTTAAAGAATTTCTTTTTGGTTTATATATGCATAATATTTTGTAGGTCAAATATTGATAGTATCTACTATATTAATGTGCCGCATTATGAAGTTCAATAGCTTTTTCAGAATTAAGGAACTAAATTAGGTATATAGTTCTCTTTTTTTTCCAAGAAAGTTTATATTTATCCATTTGAATTTTCTAAATAGCTTTATGATACTGCACTTTTTATGTAGATTTGTTTTAATAGCATATGGGTTAACAGAGGCAAGGCATATAAAGATATCTTTAAAAACTTGCACTTTCTAAAATTTTACATTTTAAATATATATATATGTGTGTGTGTGTGTGTGTGTGTGTATTATAAAAGCCCAAGAAAATAAGTTCTCAATATTATTTCCCTGACTTCACTATAATAAGAAATATTCAAATTTTAGCTCATATTCAGAATAGGCATAGCTAGATATTTAGACCTATTTTTCTCCTGAACTATATTGAATACAGTGAACCTTTTATTTTATGTTTCTTAAGTTTCGGCATTTATTTAAATAAAAATGTTAACCAAGCCAAGTAAAATACCAGTTTGGTAAAACTGAGTTCCAACAAAAATACATGAGCCAGTTCCACACATACAAATGAAAGGGGCTTGGTAGACTCTAAGCTTTATTTTTCTCTTTATTTAACTACTAATTAAGAGGGGTAGCTGTAAAACAAACCTAAAACTCTAAGATGAAGAATATTAAGATTTTTCAACTCTGTTCTTCTAGGAACAAATACACTTAAAATACTTTATTCCATTTTTAAATTTTAAGTTGTTATATATGATAGCAGAATGCATTACAATTCATATTATACATATAGAGTACAATTTTCATATTTCTAGTTGTACACAATGTCACACCATTTGTGTCTTTATACATGTACTTAGGGTAATGATGTCCATCTCATTCCATTTTTAACAAGCATGAAAAATCTGATCTCCAGAGAGACCTACTTTATAAATATATTTATAAATATCAAATTCATCCTTTCCCTCACTCTCTTTATGCTACCATTCTAAATATTAAGTAAGATTTATAAATTTTAAATATATATAGATTATAATTTACTTATGGGCAAATATCTCATAAATTTGCTGAAATCTACAAACTGTGCTTTTGCAATAATCAGTACCCACAATGAAAATCCCTTCTTAAATTACTACAGTCATGCTCTACATGGTCCCTGTTATGTATAAGATGAACTAATCAAATGACTGATCACCAGAGATTCCCCACCTTCTTCCAAGTAAAAATTTGTCCAAAGGCTATTAGATATGGTTTCCAGGTGAGAAAAGTCACAATATCTAAGATCATTCTATCCCCCTCAGGTCATATCTCTTTCAGTTATTAATTGTTCTAATCTCTCTTTATTTCTCTAGATTCACTGCAATGTCTGAAAAGAATAAAAAAATTATAAATTCACTAAACTAACAAAATATTTTACAATTATTGATAATCAGGACTAACAAGATGTTGGAGGAACCAGTAAATATAACCAGCCCTGATGATTCATGGGGTGTGGGATTCTTCTATGATAGATAGATATTAATAAATTTCATGTGGATATTTTTCCTTTAGCTGTCCCTTCCAAATAGTTTTAATAAGGCCCAATTTTAATGTCTTTGTTTACATAATGTTAAGATATAGTCAAGGGGCTGGAGTTGTGGCTCAGCGGTACAGAACTTGCCTAGCCCTGGGTTCCATCCTCAGCACCACATGAGAAATAAAATAAAATAAAGGTATTGTGTCCATCTACAACTAAAAAATAAATGTTTTTTTAAAAAGATATATTCAATGCCACTTTTCAAATTAAGGCATCTAAGTAATGAAAAATCAATACTGTGTTTAAAGTTACATAGATCTGTATCATTTTGTCTTTACAAAGATATGAATTTGCCAAGTGTGAAGAGAAACAATATAATACTGAATATATTAAAAATAATGATATATAAAGAAAGATTTTTACTATGGTTTTTTGCCTAGTGCTTGCATGTCACTTACCTTTCAGGTAAGACTGTTGTCAGTCTCTTTATATCCATTTATTCTGAAATGCCAGCATACGCATGAAGCTTTCATGTAATTCTCCCCTGTACTACAGGCTGAAATCATAAATTCCCTTCCAGACATCTCTTGTTCAATGTGTAATAAGCATTTTAAATCTAATACATCCAAAATAGGAACTTATTGCATTAATTTTCTATCACTGTGGGACTAACTTAAATAGCTTAAAACATTTCTTGATTATTTCAGTTTCTGTAAGTCAGAGTCCTAAGCACAGAGTTTTTGAGTTCTCTGCTTAGAATCACATATGGTTACAAGCAAGGTATTGGCTCATCTTGAGTGTGGATACATCTCCAATTTTATTCAGGCTACTGACTAAATTTAATTCTTTGTTGCTATATTACCAAGGCTTCTATTTTCTGGATATCAGCTATGGGCAATAATGAACTCTCAGGTTATCCTCATGTCTTTGTTGTTTGATCTCCTTCCTCTCACCACACATCAGCTTGCTTCTTTAGGTCATTAGGAAAGCATTTATTTGACATTTCACCTTTTGAGGCTGTCAATAAAGATGTCATAAAATTCTGTAAATTCTACCTCCTAAACATAATCCAAACCACTTTTTATCTTCTTCTTTTCACTAATTTCTTCTATAATACTTTCTCTACGCAGAGCAGAATTACTTTTTAAATTTTTATATCAAATCATTTCACACTTCTTAGTTTTCTTGTCTTTCTACTTTGAATGAAAGTCAAATTTCTTAACTAAGTCTTATAAGGCTCTACGTAAAGATGTTATGGTTTGAAGGTGATGTCTCCAATTGCTCTACATTATGAGTTGAAACTTAAACCCCACTGTGATAGTATTAGGAATTGGGTTCTTCTGGGAAATGAGCAAATCATGAGTGTTCATGAATGAATTAATTTCCTTATAAGATAGGTTTCAGGGAGAATTCACCCACTTTTTTGCCCTTGTGAGGATACAGCATTCGTTCCCTCTGGAAGAAGCAACAACAATGGAAGCAGAGAGCAGTCCTCATCAGACACCAAACCTTCTGGATATGTGATCTTGGATTTCCCTGTTTCTGTAACTATGAGTAATAAATTTCTATTGTTTATAAATTACCCAGTCTGTTGTATTTGATCACAGTGATACAGACTAAGAAGGCCTCTCTGAAGGGATATTATTTAATAAATAACTGACTAAAGGGAGCCAGCTTGGTACCCATCACAGGGAAGAGTATACCAGCAGAGAATACAAAAATTCTGAAGCAGAGATATGCTTGACATGTTTGAGGAACTGAAAGAAACCCTGTATTACTAGTACCACCTTAGAGTGAGTAAAGGGGGTGGCTAACCACAATATCTGACTCCTCTGGGAAAAGTGACAGGAAAGATGTTCTGTGACTAGTACCAGTGTAATTTAGCATTGATTTTCACTAACCTTAGATATTTAAGCTGCTAGTTTCATGGGTACTTTGTGGATTGTCTGAACATCTCCAATCACAGAAGTCTTTCACCTTTAGTTCCCTTGATGAATACAGTACATTTATATTGGGTGTTATTTATAATTCCTGTCATTATTATCCATATCTTCTGTTATAATATCCTTTCCCTGTTAAGCAGAACTCTTTAAAGTGGGTATAAGAAAACTCTGGCTTTCTTTTTTATGTAGCCCACATCTGGGACAGAGGAAACATGTAACTTTAGTGTAATCATGGTGGGCATACCACCACTTTCCACCTGTAATGTCTCCGAGGCTTCCACAAACTGCTTCAGTCATACTTTTCTGTTTAGCTTTTTCAGATGTTCATCAGATCAGTCTTTTCTCATCAAGCTGCTATGAGCACTTATGAATTTCGACTTGTATTCTCGATAAACTTCTCATTTCACTTGAGGCAAGTGGGAAACAATCCCCCCCATTTGTGGGAACTCAGACATTCTTACAAGTACTTTCAAATTCCTACTTCCTGGATGAACTGTTTAATCCTTGCTTATGTAAACAATGGCATTTACATTCTTTCCTATGTTATTAGTGCATAGATCGCCTGGTGACACTCTTTAGATAGTACAAATAGCATGTACACAGAATAGAGTACATACTTGAGAGAACTAACCATGATGCTACATTGCTGGGTTCAACTCCTCCTGTCTCTGCCACTTACCAGCAGCGTAAATGTGACCAAGTTACTTAAACTTTCTATGTCTGTTTCTTCATGTGTAAAATATAGAAAATAATAGCATGAATGTTGTAAGATTATTAGAAGAATTAAATTAACTATATACATATTCTTACACATAATCCTAGGCATACCCAGCTACACACACACACACACAGAGTTGGATGTGTATATATATTCATATTTATTTATGTATGTACATGTATTTATTCTTTTTTTAAAGGATAGCAAAGTTTGTATGAAGGGAAAAGAGAAGGGTAAAAGAGACTCTAAAGGGAGAGTGGGTCTTATCAAAGGAGAGCACAACTTACTCCTTCGTTCCCAGCTTTTATTGGAGTAGGGGGTAGATTATTAGAAGATCTTAACCAAGTATCAACTCTTGGCTCTGAATAGACAGACTATATTAGTTAATGACTTAAGGGCAATTCATAGTCATCTTGGCCTGACAAGTCCTAACTGGGACTAGTTTTATAGAGTTTATGGTCAGTGGGCTCTGGTCTTAATTATTCTACATTCTCAGGTCTGGGAAATCTCTGATCTGGCTTGAATTGCATTTCTCCTTCAAAGAGTCCCATCTGTGGGCTAAACTTGGATTGCAGGGTAGTCTTAGAACTTTCCCTCCATCTCCTAAGACCCAGATCCCTCCCCACATTTGTCAGCCACACATCCACACATTTTTTTAAAAAACTGGATCATATGGTAGCTTTATTCTTATTTGTTCTAATTAGTTATACATGACAGTAGAATGCATTCTGACACATCATACATAAATAGTGTGTAACTTATCCTTCTAGTTATACATGATGTAGAATCACACTGGTCATCTAGTCATATAAGCATATAGGGTGTTAATCTCTAATTTATTTTATTATCCTTACTACCCCCATACCCCGTCCTCTCCCTTCACTCCCCTCTGCTAATCCAAAGTACTTTTATTCTTCCCTAGCACACTCTCACCCTTATTGTGAATTAGCATCCAAATATAACAGAAAAAATTTAGCCTTTGGCTTTTTGGGATTGGCTCCTTTAGCTTAGCATGATATTGTCCTGCTCCATTCATTCACCTGAAAATGCCATAATTTCATTATTTTTTAAGTTTTTGTTTTTTTAAAATTTGTTCTTGTTAGTTATACATGGCAGTAGGATGCATTTTGACATATCATATATACATGGAATATAACCTCTAATTTTTGTGGTTGTACATTATGTGGACTTACACTGGTGGTGTATTAATAAATGAACAAAGTTATGTCTGATTCATTTTAATGTCTTTCCCATTCGCATTCTCCCTGCCTTCCCTCTCCCCAATCCCCCCGTCCAATCCAGTGAACGAACATTCCCTTCTCTCCCCACCACACCTATTGTAAGTCAGCATACACATATCAGAGAGAACATTCAGTCTCTGGTTTGGGGGGATTGGCTCATTCTACTTAGCATGATAGTCACCAGTTCCAACCATTTGTCAGAAAATAGCAAAGATTCATTCTTCTTTATAGCTGAGTAATATTCCATTGTGTATATGTACCACATTTCTTTATCCATTCATTCATTGGCTGAAGGGCACCTAAGTTGTTTCTATAGCTTAGCTATTGTGAACTGAGGTGCTATAAACATTATTGTGGCTGCATCACTACAGTATGCTGATTTTAAGTCCTTTGAGTATATGCTGAGCAGTGGGATAGCTGGGCCAAATGATGGTTCCATTCCAGGTTTTCTGAGGACTCTCCAACTGCTTTCCATAGTTGGTTGAACCAATATGCAGTCCCAGGAGCAATGTATGATTGTATCTTTTTTCCCACATCCTTGCCAACATTTATTGTTACTTTTATTCTTAATAATTGCCATTCTGATGGAGTGAGATAAAATCTCAGTATACTTTTAATTTGCATTTCTCTAATTACTAGAGATGTTGAATATTTTTTCATATATTTGTTGATCAATTATATGTCATTTCTTTTCTTCTCCCTCCCTTCCTACTTCCCTCCCTCCCTTTCTTTCTTTTACAGTAGAATGGATTTTGACATATTGTACACAAATGGAGCACAATTTCTCATTCCTCTGGCTATACATGGTACAGTAGTGTAATCATACACATATATAGGGAAATAATGTCTGTCTGATTCAACTGTCCTTTCATCTTCACAGCCTCACCCTTCCCCTAACTTTCCTCTATACAAACCAAAGTTCATTCATTCTTCCCTATCCTACACCCCACTATGGATCAACATCCACTTATCAGAGAAAACATTCCACTTTTTGTTTTTTGGGATTGGCTTATTTCACTTAGCATGATATTCTCTAGCTCCATCCATTTACCTGTAAATGCCATAATTTAATTCTTCTTTAAGCTGAGTAATATTCCATTGTATATATGTACCATATTTTCTTTATCCATTCATCTGTTGAAAGGCATCTAGGTTGGTTCCATAGTTTAGCGATTGTGAGTTGAGCTGCTAAAAACATTGATCTGGCTGTGTCACTGTAGTATACTGATTTTAAGTCCTTTGGTATAAACTGAGGAGAGGAATTTCTGGGTTAAACAGTGGTTCCATTCCTAGTTTTCTAAGGAACCTCCAAGTACATATGTATTCTATTCACTAAAATAAACTATATATATATATATATATATATATATATATATATATATATATATATGTATGTATGTAATTTATATAAATTTATATATATATATATATATACACATATATATATAATTACTTGTAACCTATTTTATTGTAAGTCTATGTATATCTTATAATCAAGACAAAAAAGTTCCATGTTAAGGTGCTGCCAGAAAAATACATAAATAAGAAAGAAATAATAAAAATATGATGAAAATTCTTAAGTAAACCACATGCATAGTATGTATATGTGTTATAAAAATGTCTGAAACACTACTAAATTTGATTTGTATTATGGCATTCGATATAAAAGGTAGTTCACAAAGCATTATTGCATTTTTACTCAGAATAAGATAATGCTCCATTGGGTTCTTATCTAGTGATCTTTAAGCTGGACATTGTTCCTTACCTCAGATACAGGAGCAATCATTCCACCCATTAGCAGTGATTATCACACAACATTTGTGAATTTTTTTTAAGAAACACAATTAGTATGTTGAACACAAGTCTTGTAGTGTAATTTTAAATCACATTTCTGTTTTATCTCTGATATCACTTTAAAATTTAATCAATATGAGTAATCTTTCCTGCCCCTGGACGGAAAATTGGCTAGATTTCATTGTTTTCTAGCTTCCTCTCAGGTAATAACAACATTATGACCCCTCATATCACATAACATTGTTTCCAATTAAAAGTATAATATATACAATATAATCTATTAATCAATGTTTCAATGGCTATTCAAATTAAGACTTTTCTCTGCCAAGGTCAAGGGTCTACAGTTGCCTGACTCAACATAAAGAGAATGGTTCTTTGTCTTCTGTCTTTTTTCCCCTTGTCTAATCTTCTTCCATGGCTAGCTGCTTTTTCAAAACTCTTGGGAGATCAAAATGAACAGAAGTAAAATAAAATAGTTTTTCCCTGGTTGATTATGCCATATTCTTTGTATCTGACATGTGGATAAATTTTACTTTCTTATGAGAATTAGATTTGGAGGTTTCTAGAACTATGGAATTTTATTCTCCTGACTGGATGGTCACTATTCAGTGCCCAATTTCCTTGGAGATCTCTTTCACATAATCTCACACTACTGGAGACAATTGGAGTTCCTTCAATAATTCTTGTTTATTTTCTTGGTTAGGCCTTAAAATAGCTTCTGTCCAGCTCTCTTTCTTACAGTGGCTCATAGTGGTCTGTAGGGCATGGCTGCCCGCTTCCCAGTCTTGGGGCCGCCCATGTGGCTGGGATGGCCCCTGGCAATCAGCCAGGAGGTAGTGCTGTGGGCAGTGATGGAAGAGGTGGACAACCTACAGGATAGGTCCAGGACTCTTCTGCCCTCATGGACAGCTCATGCCTTCCCTTATGGACTATGGGATGGGAACCTACTCTGGGGCATCTGATTGTCCTCCGGTGAAGGAGGACTGGGTGTGGGATGCCAGTCGACTTTTACATCTCTTGGCTCATCCTGGTGGGGGAGTGCTTTCCCTGATTCTCCCACCAGTCAGGAGGAGACAGGGGGCTAAAAACCCCAACAGTGGTCCACTTACATATCCTTTAATACAACAAAGGTCTCTTGGAGACCAGACTAGTCTCAGAGAAGAGGCATAACATCATGGTATTTGCAGGTAAATGGATGGAGTTGGAGAATATCATGCTAAGTGAAGTAAGCCACTCCTAAAAATCCAAAATCCAAATGTTTTCTCTAATATGTAGATGCTGATCCATAATGGTGGGTGGGGGAATGGGAAGAATGGAGGAACTTTAGATAGGGTAAAGCTGAGGGAAGGGAAGAAAGGAGGCATGGGGTAGGAAAGATGGTGCAATGAAATGGACATCATTACCCTGGTATGAAGACAGGAATGGTGTGACTCTATCAGGTTTTTATCTAGTGATCTTTAAGCTGATCTTTAAGTACAACCAGAGACATGAAAAATTGTGCTCTATATGTGTACTATAAATTGAAATGCATTCTGTTGTCATGTATAACAAATTAGAATACATAAATAAATTTTAAAAATTAATTATAAAAAAACAAAAACAAAAACAAAAAGCAGCCCTGGCTATATACTAAGCAGATATTCATTCATTTTCATCCCTTTTCTTACCCTTTAGATAAGCTGAGCAAGTGTCTGACTCCAAGTTGCAATCCATCCATTTCAGGAAACTCATATAAAGCTGTCTTAATGGTTTCATTGAAGTCTACTCTAGGACCACATCAGTATTCTTCTTGAGTTTTACGGCACCATTTTCTTCAGATAATGCATTTAACCATCTGTATATGCTGATGTTTTCCAAATGTCCTTGAACTACCTGAGGGAATCAAAAATCAGAGAACTGGGTTTCTAGATTTTCTTCTGTATATTTGAGAAAGGGGGCAACAGGTAAGGTCTATCTCATTTTTATTCAAAGCTATTATATTGTTACTTCAGTAAAAAATTTAGATGCTATTATATTATCACTTTAGTAAAAATTTAAACAAATCTATGTATGTGTTATACATTTTTAAGTCCCCTGATGAACTATAACCTCCTTATAAAGAGATAACTGTGTTCTAGTTTTTTTCCCCTATATTCCTCATGACACACAGAATAGAATCTATACTTGGATCAACAAGGAAAGCTAGTCAAAGGCTAGGGCCTGGTATTAGGTGGGATATGGCAGGGTATAATAGTGAAGCAATTCAAAATAAGAAAAACATGAATTTAAATCCTTACTTCACCATTTGTAGTTAGTTGAGTAATCTGGACTTGTTTAGGTTAAACTTAGTAGGCACTAAATTGTTTACCTGGAAAGTGTAGATAATAAAGCTTCCCTCATAAAGTAAAAAATTACAAAAGTATTAGCTATTAGCTACTTCTGTTATTAGTAGTATATTTAATAATACCCATTTATCTAGAAGAATAATAAATCTGGCCAAATACAAATAGATTAATTTTAATTTATAAATAATTTTATAATTAAATTAAACAAATAGTTCTGCAATTATCTGCAGATTAATCACTAAAAGCAATTTTTATTAGTATTTTCTGAATTATAAAGCCTAGTTACTTTATATTCCCTCTTTATATACATGTGACAAGGAAGAAAGGAAACAATGAAGGGAGCAGAGGAGGGAGGAAAAGAAGGAGGAAGCAGAGATAAAGGAAAGAATTACTGAAAAAAGAAGACTATGTAGAATACTACCTACTTAAGGGAAAAGGACAGTGAATGTTACATGTTAATTTCTTCTAATATGAGTCATCATAAAAAATGTAACCACAATGAAAGTTGGTTTCAAATTTACTATATGGTAGGTAGTTGGCCATGGATGGTTTCCCACCATTTAATCCAAAAGCCTCTGTCTAGATAGGAACCATCTATCTTGATTACAAATAAACAACAGATATTTATTCATAAGCTGAATGATAAATTGGATTTCACAGGTGACATTAGATAAGTGGATTAACTAAAATATTATATAAACATTTGATTCTCCAATTGTATGTACAGGTTATAAGAATCTGTAAATATTTTACTTTTTAATAAATGGAACCTGAAACTTTGCTATTTTTTAAATAGTCTTGTATTTAGCCACTGATTCTTGAAAGTTATGGGTCCTCTGACTGAGTAGAGAGCTAAAATACAGCAGTTTCCCTTTATTCACAGTTTGGCTTTCTGATGTTTCAGTTACCAGTAGTCAACCACAGTCTGAAAATATTAAATGGAAAATTCCAGAAATAATTCATAAGTTTTAAATTGTGCACTGTTCTGAGTAGATTCATGAAAAATCTCCCATAGTCCCACTACATCCCACCCTGGACATGAATCATCCCTTTATCCAGCCTATCCACATTTACACATTTATCCACCCATTAGTCACTTAGTAAGCATCTTAGTTATCATCAGATTGACTGTCACAGTATTGCAGGGCTTGCATTTAAGTAGATCTTATTTTATTTAATACTGGCCCCAAAGTGCAGAAGTAGTGATGTTGATGATTTTACTGTAGTAAAATTATAGTTTACTTTTATAAATATCCTATTTTATTATTAGTCATTGTTGTTAACCTCTTATTGTACCTAATATATAAATTAAACTTCATCATAGTATGTAATGCATAGGAAAAAAGCATAGTATATATCAAGTTTGGCATGAGCCTTCATTTCTGGCATCCACTGAGGGTCTTGAAACATATCAATTATGGCAATCACAGCAACTTGGGATTCTGATGTAGGAGGGTCACACGTTCAAGGCCACTACGGGAAACTTAGCAAGATACTGTCTCAAAATAAAAAATAAAAAGGGATGAGAATATAACTTAGAGGGTCTGAGTTCAATCCCAAGCACAGAATCTGACAGACAAAAAATAAAAACAAAACAACAACAACAAAAAATGTAATGAATAGTTTGGATGAGATGCAAAGTAAAATCATTATTTTAGATAATAAATTCATGTATAAACATGTGTGTTTATGTGCCTACATGATATTTTTACCTTGCTTCTCTTCTAAACTTATATTACATATACATACACATCAGTAAATGCTTCCTTTATAGAATCTACTGTCAAATCCTAATTAAAGTAAACTTGAATATAGCTCTTCTATAACACATGACACAAAGTTAAACCAAGTGTCTATGGTTCTGTAGTCTGCTCTTAAGAAAATACAGAAAAGGAGCTGCAATGTGAGTCAAATACAGAACATTGCAATTGATTCATATTTCACAGGGATGGGGAGAACTGTGGGTCTAGATTGCAGCTCTTAGTCACTAGCCAGCTTCGCCTGCATTTTCATGATAGGCTCTGTCTTCACTTTTTAAAATACTAACAGGCTTCTTGTGGGTGGGATCAAATGACTGCCCCTCTCCCTTCACCTGTGAAATTTCAGAGCCTATTTGAAAAGGTCCATTGTTTCCCAGGAATGCCAGGCCTAGTCCAGGAAAGAAAGTCTTCATTTCAGCAGGAATTTGGAGCCTGCTTGAGAAGGCCAGCCAGTTACTTGGTGAAAACTGTAGCAATTCATTCAAGCTCTGAACAGTACTATCTGAGCCTTACTTGCTTACTTTCAACTCCTAAGTTTTATGACTGTGTTTTTTCCCCTTAAATCATAGGGATGTGTGCATGTGCATCTGTTTGTGCACATCGCAGAAAAAAAGGAGTATGTATATGCAGCATGTATACAGGCAGAGAGATGATGGAGAAAACCTCTTTCCCCAGTGAGCTGTTGCCCTGAGTATAAGACATAAGTTCCTCTGTTCTAGCTTTTGCCCCTATATTCACAGCACTTGAATGCATTCATGTGAATAAGCTCAGATGTTTAACAAGAATTTAAAGTAGGTTCCCAATAAAATATATTTGTACAAGAATACAAAACAAAGATACAGTACATGAATTCAAGACCTAGACAGAGAGCTCCTGTCTGAAGTACATTAAAAATAATTTCTAAAGCTAAATTAGGACTAGAAGCCAAAAGAAGAGAAACACCTTGATACAGAGATGCAGAGTCAAATCTTTCTGGTTAGAATCTACAGGGAAAGACTAGCAGTTATCTAAATTTCCTATTGTTTATATTCTCTGACATTTTCTACAAAATAACACAGAAATTTTCCAAGATTTTTCATTCTACTAATAATTATTTATAGATCCTTAAAATTTACCTCTGCTCCTGAAAAAATTCAAAACATCACCTAAGCATTCAAATTGACCTTACACTTTAGTGTAAAAGTAAAATAAGCAAAAATAGCACCAATAAACTTGAAAGGAAAGTATTTATCCTTATGCTTTTTTTATCAGAAGAATGATGCCAATACAGCAACAGAATAGGATTTTGGAATTTTCTTTCTTTTTTTTTTCCCCCAAGGAAAAGGGAAGTAGTCCTGAATATGAACTGATACTAATTATTATGTTGAACATCTAAAGATTTGGGGAAAGCTTTATTTTCTGACTCTGACACAGAGTTAATCTGTAATTTAATATGGTGAACCACTATGTAACTGTTTTCCAAAAGGAATATTGGAAAATCAGAAAACAGAGTAAAACAGGCTAGTCAACTCAAAAAATGGCTTTTTCCCTTCTCTTTTCCTTTGTCAGATGTTTCCTGTGATCTTGGGAAAAAGCTGATGTGACATTATTAGTCACTGGACTTGAGGGTAGATGGTGCACAAAAGGAAGCTTGTCCTTTTGGGACCTGGTTTTGAACCAGTTTCAGACGACAGAAAAATACTCTTTTGTGGCTACTAAAGTTCAGGAATGAATTCTGGCAGTCTTACCCAATTCCCTAAAGCAGAGTCCACATTACCAACATCTAATTGGCAGGCTTTGCTTGTAACTCCCACTAGGGCCAAGGTAATGAATGGATTCAGTGAAGGTGTCCTGAGTCATCTGTATAGTGGCTAGTCTGGGTACTAGCTCTTCCTTCTAACCTCCCCAGAGAAGTCACTCAAGGGAAAGAGAGAGGCCTACGTGCTTTCATAACAGTGACAAGACACAGCAATTTTATTGATTTGTAGTTCCAAAGAAAGTTATTATCTTTATTTGATCTGGAGAAACAAAGGAGTCTTAGGAAACAAAACATATTCTTTTGGGGTCACTTCATTCATTAATTTCCATTCCAAATACTTATTTTTGGCTTAAATATTCAGCTAAATGTGGTTGAATATAACTTCCTCCAAGTCTACTTCAGATTATTCTTTAGGCATCAAGGAAGAAATCTGGACAATTCTACCTAGACAAGCCCATAAGGGTTTACTGTTATTACTAAGTAACTTTTATTTCTTATGTTTGGGAGGGAGAATTTGCTTGTTAAGTACAAATAAGTAAGATTAAATACTTGGTGTAGATGCATTTTTATCTTGTTAATTATTTAAATAATTAATATCAAATTTGTATCTGAAAATATTACATTTGCCTTTTCAGTAAAGCTCACCAGTCTCCCAAATCCAGCAACCACAATCGAACACGACAATTTCAGTGCCAATAATATAGCTTTACTCAAGTTAAGAGTGTAGGAAAAAGATTGTTAACAAAAATAAAATGACAATCATGAGAAAAATTATGGAATGATTCATTAGTGTTGAAAAAAGTACTCTCACTTTCTACCAAGAGACTTATGATAAAGTAACATTATTTATTTTCTTAACAAACATTTTAACACAGATTCGGCTTAAACTCAAATAAGGCATTACTATGTGAAAGTCACAAGGATTATTTCTTCAGAGAATTTTCATACATTTGTTATATTCTTAAACTCTTTCCCTTTCCAGAACCAAAAATCAACATGTATGCTACACTCCGATTTTTTTAATGAATAAAAAGATACAGTGAAGTCCCAAGAACAAAATCCACATTGAAAAGTTAGGTGCTTTGAACTTTCTCATCACCTTACCAGGGTTTCCGCACGGGTGGTCTAAAAGACAACTCAGCAATGTCTGAATGAACTACAAACAATGGCTCCTTCACAAGTGGGTCTTTAATTGATTACGGCTGTGTTTATGGAAGCAGAAGAGAATTTACAAAAAATAACAGATTCCCTTCATTTGAGGGAGTTCTACCAGCATACATGATAAGGGTGGTTCCTCTACTAAACAGTCCTGTTCCCTTTCCCTATATATACTCTTCTGTTATCCATCTAAATGGAAAAAAATGAAAAAAAAATATTACTTTATATTATTTTTTACAAGAATTATCTCCTCTTTATTTTTTAATGGATTGTATTCATACTAAAATATAGCTCATACTCAGAATTCAAAAAAGGTCTGGTTTTCCTTCCTCTGTTATTGAATCTTTATTAAATATTAGGGAAGGTAATTAATTAGGAAACATTAGAACTTAAATTAGTGTGGTCTCTGCTGTCAATTTGCCTATAAACTAGACATGGGAAATGTGGGAAGTGAGATGATTTGGCTAATCGATTCAAGGAGTAATATGTAATTTTTCCATTTAATTTTATGAAAAATTAAAATTTTCAAGTTATTTTACATTATATAACGCCTTAATATGGGATAGTGCTATGAATTATCTAGTGATTTGAGGTAGATGGAAATTAAAATTTAGCTCTTAATGTGTAATTTCAAAAGGTTTTTCATTTGTCTGTTAATAGTGACCTCTACAGGTCAAATGTAACAACAACAAAGCATCCATATATAACACTCTAGGGAGAAAGATTTAAGAGAAGACAAGGGATAAAATTGTAACATTAAATTTAAAATTTCTAAGTCTCTCAATGTCAATTTATATTTTATATCGTTAAACCAATAAAATTAGTAGTCTCATAAACATCTATGAACTCAATTTCAAAATAAAGTAATACTTGATAAGGTCTTAATTAACTTATTCAAATAGAATTAATTACCTTTGAAGAGCTTAGAAGCAGAGAAACCTAAGGAGTATGTTAATGTTAATCTTTCATTATGAAAAATGAAGATGAAAACATAATATTATGAATTCTTTTTCTGAAAATTATGTGAAAATAAAAGTTGATAATAAAAAATGTATCTTAAAGCTTAAACAGTATGCTTTTAACTCATTCACCAAGGACCTCTTTAAAAAAACAGTGAAAATAAGTAGTTGTGGAATTTTTATCTTTGGTATTGGACTTACGCTTTAATTAACATGTTATTAATTTATTGATTTTTTAATGAAAATATACTGATAGGTCCACACAAGATAAATATTTCTGTTTGCAACATTAAATTCGATAGTTCTTTATAAGTAAGCTAGGAAATGCTGCAATAATGCTTAAACTACTTAAACATTTTGGGTTATCATTCTAAAATTCTTTTTAGCTCAAGTCATCAAAATAATTAATCTAATAAATTGACTCTCTAGTTTTAGTTATTATTCGCCAGTTACACTAGATATTCTAATGTACACCTGAAAATTATAAATTAATGCACAAAAACTTTCTCACTTCAACCTTTTAATTCCTTCACACACTTGCATTATCTTTCATATCATTGGTTTCTCAAATTCATTGATCTCTTTATTCTTTCCCCAATATGGTCCTACAATTCAAATACTCTCTTGAAATATCTGAAACTCCTCCTCTCTATTCCATTCATGATACTAGATTAACAGACTCTAACCCTTATACTTTCCTATCTATCCTGAGTAGGTGTGTTTTCAGACAGAAGAATTTGACAATTTAAGGATATATTTAAGAAATCTATAGTGCCCAATAAAGCTAGTCAGGATCTCTTGAAAACAACAAGATAGGGTTCATTGAAAAATAACTATTTAGTTTTTATAATGAATAATAATAAGCATCTGAAATCTGGGATCAAAATGAATTATGAAAAAATATGTCCAGAATTATCCGGATGTACATTTAATGATAGTTATGAAAGAAGTTATTTGTAAATATCTAGGGTTATTTGATACTCTTGGTTTTCTAAAGTTAATTCTAGTCAGTATTAAATGAATTCTTCCTCTGTCATTTTCTTGCTAAATACTCCATGTCTCAGTTTCCTCTTGTGTAAAATGAGCACAATAGGATACTTAATATGATAAAATGTAAGTACATTAGAAATTCACTTAAACAGTGAATTACTTTTAATATGTTAAAGAAAATAAATTCTAATAAAATTCATGCAACAGTGATGATTTAGAATTTTGAAAAATCTTAGAAGTATGCTTCCTTCTTCATGTCTTTTAAAGTCATTCTGCTAATTTTGCATATTAAACTGAAATATTTTATGCACACCATATAATTTTTGCTAATTATTGAATAGGTTTTAAGCATATTTTTTAAAATGCTAAGAATTATAAATAAAACATTGACTATATTATTCAATTTTAATTTTTAACCTCAAACTCATTAAGCATGACTAGTATCAAAACAAAAAAGAAAGAAAGAAAACTGAATGAGTGTAGGTGAGGATATGGAGAAACTGGAACTCTTGTGAATTGAGGTTGGGAATATAAAATGATGCAATTGCAGTGGAAAACAGTGTGATGATTCCTCAAAAAAAAAAATCTCACTTCTGGCTAAATATCAAAAGGAGTTGAAAGCAGGCCCTCAAAGAGATATTTACACATTCATGGCAGCATTATACACAAAAGAAATGGAATCAATCCCGGTATCCCTCAATGAATAAAGAAAGAAAATGTGATATAAATATATATGCTATTACATAAAATAAACTTGAGGATATTATGATAAATGAAATAAGTTAGTCACAAAGAGACAAATAGTATATATGATTTCACTTACATGAAGTAGCCATACCTCATAAAATTTATAGATGAGGCAAGTAGAAAGATGGAGTTCAGGGACAATGGGGAGAGAGAAGTGGGAGTTGTTTCATGGGTATAGAGTTTCAACTACTCAAAATAAAGCAGTTATGGACATAAGTTTACACAACAATGTGAATATATTTACTGCTATTAATGAGTACAGTGGAAACTGTAAAATAGTAAATTCTATGTTTTTACCACAATTAAAAATTTCAAAATTATGTAATATTCTAAATATATAGAAAGATTCTCAAAATAATAAGCATCTATGTGCCCATTAAATAAATATTACTTACTTGAAATTACAGAATTAAATACTGGATCTTCTAGCCCAAATGGATAGATAAAGATTTATATTGTGAACGGAAGAAACTTTTATAACAAAGAACGTAGAGGGAGGAAAGGAGAAGGTATATAGACATAGATGACTGAGAGGGTAAATGTGGCTGTACAAATGTGATATTGTAACCTGTGATGAAATATTCTAAAATCAGATGCCTTATATAATTTATTCAGATATACTGCAAAAGGGATGGTCAATTTTCTCTAATGACACCATCTCTATTCCCCTAACTTCTGCCAAAGAATACTAATTCTTTAGGATAAGTTCCATGAGAACATACAAAAGGAACATCTGTAGGAAATATCGAAAGTAGTTTCACCTTATTTTGTCGAGTAAAGATCTCATGGCTGGATTTACACCTTGCCTGTTTATGCCTTTACCAATCTAATTATGAACTGAGATAACTAACATATACACAGTAACATATTTATTTGAATTTCAAAATAAAGGTAGATTTATTGACAAAGAGTAGTCAGAATTTGGTTGATCTGCTACATAATGAAGATAGTCTCTACTAATAAGACAATTTAGTGTGTCTTAAATTTTCTTAATTTACTTTATTTACCTCTGCTCAAATGAGAAAGCACATGATTCTAATGACTTGATAAAAACTCCTCTAAGTCAGGTATTTTTCAAATCTTTGCTTCAAATAAAACTAAAGGATAAAGTTATCAGCAGATAAAGGATTAGGAATAATTTTCAATAATCTGCCATGTCAATTTAGTATATAAACAAGTTTGGAAAATTGAGTATAAACTCCTTCCATTCTTTGCTACTTATTTATGTAAATGAGAGCTCTGTTATGGTCTGAGTGCTTATGCCCCTGCCCCCAACTTTATATGTTAAAATCCTAACCCCTAAGACAATGGTATTAGGAAGCAGGGGATTTGGAGGGCATTTGGATCATGAGGGAAGAGTTCTCAGGAATGAGATTGTTTCCCTTATTAAAAAGGTCACAAGACACTCTTATCCCTTCTATTATATACAGACACATCAAGATGGCATCATTTGTGAACCAGAAAGTTGGCCCTTATCAGCCACCAAATTTTCCTATATCTTTACCTTATACTTTTCAGCCTCCAGAACACTGAGGAACAAGATCCCTACCCAGGTAACACGTACAATTTCTACAAAGATTACAATAAGAATAAGAATAGGTGATTGTCATCAAGAGAGAGAAAGTAGCCAACAGAACAAATCCCCCAAAAGCCAGATGTTGGATTTAGCAGATAAGGACTTAAATCAATTCCATTTAAAGACTTAATAAAAGAGATGGGGGGAGCTGGGGTTGTGGCTCAGTGGTAGAGTGCTCGCCTAGCACATGTGAGGCCCTGGGTTTGATCCTCAGCACCACATAAAAATAAATAAGATAAAGACATTGTGTCCATCTACTAAAAAAAAAATAGTGAGAGATGGGGAATGGGAACAACAACAACAACAACAACAACAACAAAAATACCCAAATGGACAGTCTAAAGTTGAAAAGTACTATCTGAAATCTAAAAATTATGGCTCTAATTTAATAGCAGATAAGAGATTGCAGAAGAAAAATTTACTTAGGGTAAATTTACTTAGGATACTCAGGTCAATATCAGTTATCTAATACAAAGAACACAGAGAAAACAGCTTAAAAAGTTAATAACCAGAGCCTCAGTGTCTTGTAAACAAGTATCACACAGTTATAAGCAATTTAGGTAACACAATAAATGTGCAGAAAACATATTTCAGGAAATAATTATCAAAAATTATTAAATAATTATCAATAATTATCAAAAATTATTCGAGACTTGGTTTAAAAATCTACTCAATATTCAAGAATCTTAGTGTAAAACATGCTAAATACAAACAACTACAGTGAGACTGTCATAGTCAAGCTTTTAAAAAACAGAAACAACAAATATTTCACCCAGGGGTAATAAAATCTATATATACAGTGAAAGAACAATAATAATAGTGGCTGGTTTCATAAAAGGAAGAAAATGCAAACAGAAGTAATTTAATATGCATGGAGTGCTTAAAGGAAAAGAATGAGAATCCTGAATTCTATTTCCAGTGATATATCCCATATGCATAAGAGTTTAATGTAGACATTTTCAAATAAAATATGAGATGTACCCCGCAACAATGATAAAGGAAGTTCTTCAGACTGATGGAAAATGGCACTGGATGGAAAATCACTTAAGAAACAATGAAGAGGACTAGAAATGTTAAATTAATGGGTAAACACTAAAAGAAGCAAAAAGTCATTTTATTTTGTTCCAAAATATTTCAAAGTAAAAAAAGGGCACTATATTATGATGTTTATTACATTTGCAGATTTAAAATATATGATAACAGTAGCCAAAAGGATGAAGTACAAATGGAATTTTACTACTGTAAGGTTATTACAGGTTTTTAAAGTTATGTGAAGTAGCACAGTATTAACTTGAAATATGCTATGACAATTTAAGGATGCATATTGTAATTCCTAGAAAAAGTGCTTACAAAAGAAGTACAAAGAAGTATAACTAAACAACTATGAAAGGAATTTAAGTGGAATTTTTAAAAAGTAGGTAAAGTGTCTGAGTTTGAAGGTAAGGATAGTGAAAAAGAATTCAAACTATAGCATATTAAACAAAGTGGAAGTGAGAGATTAAATACTTTAGACCAATTTCCCCTTTCTTTGTTCCCCTGGTAATGCATTTCACTCTTCAATGTACTGCATAATCAGCTAACTTGTAAAATAATTATTTTAGTTTTCTTTTCTTTTGGAATTGATTGCAGCAACATGCTATGAATGGAATAAGGCTTAAAATTCCTCATGTAATATTTATGTTTGTAAAACAGAGAGAGGTGATCATCTTAGTACAAAGATGTTTGGCAAGAACCAAAAATATACCTGTGTTAATGACTGTGAGCTAAGAGGCACAAAATACCAAACATCTACTAGATGAAAAAAAATACTTTATGGAAAACCTTTAGGGAAAAGCCCTGTAAATACAGGGCAGAGGATTTATATGTAGGTCCACTCTTTTGATTATCCTGATAACACTAACACCTGTTACGGTCAATGGGAAGAAGCTGAATTTGGAAGAGTATTGAGAAAGGTTATAGAATAAAGATAGGTTTTAAATATCTGAGAAAATTTACTTGCTGCAACATGGCTTGAGATAGCCTAAACACTATTTTTTGTTGTGGAAAATGTCTTATAAATTTCAAAAAATTAAAAATAAATTAAAATATCAAGATATTTACCTGAGAGTTTGGAAGTCAGAATAATTGATCAATGTAATGATCCTCACTATGTTACTCAAGTATCTCAGAGATTAATAACCCTTACAGAGAACTAACCCTAGACATAGGCAAATAGGACCACCCTTAAAGACATAATACCTGAGAGTTTTAGTACTTTGGAGCAACTTCTGAATACCTTCTAAGTTCCCGAAACCAATCAGGTTTGTAAAGGCATCTGAAGTTCAGACCAGGCTCCAAACAGACCTTATCTCAGTTTTTTTTCCCTTTGACACTCCCCAGATGGCATACATACTATGGGATTTGTACCTGTAGGAACTGTAGCCGAGTCCTGATTCCTAGGAAGTTCTGAATCAAAGGGGATTATTCTTACTACCTTGAGCAGTATCTCTCAAATAAGATATTGGGGATTGGCTCCAGAATGTTCCTGGTATGATAATAATTTTTTTTTACTCACTCATGTGAAACACATGCAAAGCTGTATACTTCCTTAGTCCCTCATAGAACCTTAGTATTAAATTGTATGTATAGTCCTGTGCATGGGCTATCACCTACATGTATTCTAAACATTTACCACTCTTGGTAAACAACACCCAAAGAAGACTGTTATAGCAGTATTCTTTAACTTTCTGTCTCTGGTACTGAGAGTTGTCAACCTGCCCTCTCAACAGACTTCACATCACATGTTAAGCCAACTTTCAGTGTTGGCGATGAGAGACTTTTATTGAAACTAGACCTTTCACTGTAAATGGTCTCTTCCAATTAATGCTCTTTTTAAATATTTAATCAGTGTGATAATATGATGCTACTGTGGGTAAATTTTAGACCTTCCCAGGTCTAAGGAACAATCATCATACAAATGGGACCATTCTTCTTGTACCACCTACAGGACCCTCATTGTTTTGTCCACTATTGGCAGTACATGTTGGTTCAATTTACATTGAAAGTATAACATTTTAGGAATGCTGTTTACAGACTAAAGTATTCAAGAGAAGATATGGTAGGAAATGGATTGCTGTATGTATATTCTATAAAACGACAAATGATAAGTTTAACAAAACTAGAAAATAAATTATTCTTATAATTATTGCAAGTTCTAGGACTTGTATGAGTGTCACCACAATGAAATACTTTGAGAAAGACAGTGTACCAGTATTAACAGCAGCATGATGGATGATACAGCATCATATGTAGTTAGTAACCATCATTAAATTAATAGTACTGGAAATACAGAGGCAAATTAGTCTGTTTAAACAAATGGGTTCCAGAGAGCCATGTATTGTGAATAATAAGTGTTGCCATCTTTTTATTGTGATGGGAAATATTTGATTATGTAAGAATTGTACTTTTGACAATAAAGAAAAAAGAAATGGTTCCTAAATCTAAACAGGCAGGGATAGAGCCTGAACACTATGAAGAATCTTCATTTGCTCTTGATTGCAACAAACAAATATGTACGTGTCATTCTCTATCCACTATTCTAAATCTTAATCAATAAATTTCTAAGACTTAATAGATCTATGAACTTTGCAAATGCTTTAAGTCAAATTATTTATTTCAACAATGAGTCTCCAAAAACTTATTTTTATTGTGTCCTATATATTCTAGCAGTGCCTCTACTTTTGGGAAAATGCAGGGGCCAATGTTGTGTGTAAGAGAGTTCAAGGACAGTAGAATTAGCAACTATGTTTGAGTCTCTGTACTAGATATTATATATATATATATATATATATATATATGTGTGTGTGTGTGTGTGTGTGTGTGTGTGTGTGTGTGTGTGTATTTGAGAGAGAGAGAGAGAGAGAAAGTTTAATATTTATTTTTTAGTTTTCGGCAGACACAACATCTTTGTATGTGATGCTGAAGATCGAACCCAGGCTGCACGCATGCCAGGCAAGCGCACTACCGCTTGAGCCACATCCCCAGCCCTAGATATTTTATATTAATTACACATCTAATCCCCACAATTGGTCTATAAGATAGACATTTATTCATTGATTAACAATGAACAGAAACTTAGAAAACAAGTTGCTCAAAGTCATACAACTAGTAATTAACAGAACCAGGATTGAAATTCAGGTCTGTGTTCAATGCTATAGTTAGTCAAATTTTAAGCTGAACCAAATAACTTATTTCTACCCAGAAGAGTTTGTTTCAACAATGATGACTCTTGGAAACAAGAATACAATTCTAAATGTATCTCAACAATAATTTTTACAGCTACATAATTTGTCTTTGTGAGTAGACATTTATACTTTTAAACTTTCCTGGCATTCTGCTTTTTGCAAAAAAAAAATATTTAACAATATAAGGCAAAGGAACTATCCATATCTAGTTCTAGAGTAAAGGAATATAACAACAACTTTAAATTAGATTTTGCTGCCATCAATGAGAAACTAAAAAGGTCCACTGAATACCAATCTTAAAGTGTAGGGTTAATGCAGTTATAAGGAAACTCATTTTGGAAAATGCTGATCTTTAATGGTAATTGACCAATTAAATAGTACAACTGGAAAAGGGCCATCCTATTTGGTGTTCTGGTAAAACTGAATGCAGGCAGAAAGCAAATTTTTTTAAAACCTTGATTGATTTTTCTGTGATACCCAGATTGTTTCTTTCAGGGAAAATAATCTTCATTCTGAGCATAATGTAAAGGAAGTGATGTAGCAATAGCTAACATTTAGATAATGCTAATCACCAGACACTATTTTAAATGCATCATACATATTAACTCATTTGATTCTTACAACATCCTTATGAGGAAAATACTATTTTAACTATTTCATCACCATTTTATAGAAGAAACAGTTGAGACAGAGGTTAGCTCATACAACTGTTTAGTAGCCAAGTGGAACTTGAAGCCATCAATCAGGTTTCAAGCTCTATGCCTTAATCACAACACAATACATCTTCTCTGTGTGGTGTGGTGGTGAAGAGGATAAACTCTGGAACCAGACTGCCTGAATTAAAAATTCAGCTTCACTACATACAATATGTGACTTTGAACATAAGTTCTCTTAGCCTCAGCTTCCTCCTTTGCATACTGAAATTATAACAAATCTTTATCAGGGTTGAGTGAAGCAGTCCACTTAAAGCACTCAGCACAATCATTATGATAATGAAATAACTTCCTAGTAGATAGGGTAGGGTGAGGTAGATTAAATAAGAGACAGCCTAATTCTTTTGTAACCCCAAATGGGGAAAAAGAATCAACCAATATGTGGATATATTAACATATAAATATTGTATATCCTTAAACTTGGACTTGATGTTTTTACAAAAATACTTAAATAATATTGTATTAAATATTATTGAAACATTTTCTCTAAGAAGCTCCTGATTAATCACAACATATATTTATAACATAACATTGGCAAATCCCTCCTAATTAAATTCTGAATAAATGCTTTTTCCACTTACAAGTTTATTGAAAATATTAGCTTATAGTTAAATTTATGCACATTTTTAATATATATCACCTGAAGAAAATATTTGTAAAAAAACTTAGTTCATTTATTAAAATCTTCTTTACAGTTTGACCATACTGTGTTCCAACACAATATCGTTCCTATGTCATCAAAAATATTGATGATACAATTCTTAAAAGTCCCATATTGTTTTCTTCAGATTTTTCTTTCAAGTTGCTGGCACCCATTCTGAAGTGGAGATCCTGTTGCTTTCCTAATTAAATAAGCTCAACTGCTTTTCCTCTAATTCTATTACATTTTGTGAAACCTTAAGCAGTTCTGTTCAAAACCAACAGAATGTTGTTTAACAAATTAATGTTTCAATATTCTGCCATTTATCTTGTGTGTTGCATGGATTTGGTCATTGCAGCTTCTCTTAGCTTTGCAATTTATCTATTTCAATAAATTCAGTAATATTTCCTGGTTCAAGTGCATTACTTAATATGTAGTTACATCACATGCAGTTTCAAAAACACATAAATTAATGAAGTAAATACAATCTAAATTACTATACCATGTAAAACATGTACAGGCACTGACTACTATGCTACAATTGATATACTTAGTTGACAATAATTATAAAATGCATCCTTGTTTTAGATACATTAATATTTGGAAAAATGAGTATCTTTAATTTGGCAAGCTGTATATCCAGCCCCTCTAACTGGAACATTTTTATTTTTAATGTTCTCAAACTTCATAGTTTGAAATAGAGAGAGCTACTGTCCTGTAGCAGTGCTACCAAGAGAAATACTATCTACTAACTCATCTACAAAAGTCTAGATAAAAGCTTATGAGATGTATTTAATACAAAGTTGACCTGTTCTCTTTCATATTTGTGTTCAGACCTTTCCTCATATTCTACATCCATTATTTGGACTTAATCATGCTAAGTTTTGAAGAACATATTATACCACAAGAATTTTCTCTTTTTTTTTTTCTAAATCTTAAAGACAAGTTAACTACATACCAGAAGTTCAAGGTTATGTTTTAAATTTAAAGGCTGTTATCATTTAGTTAAATTTCCTTGGCTCTTCCAGACAAAACTGTTGAAAGGCTTGCACAAAGTTGAGAATAAACATTCAATTGTATCTTTGCATCTCCAGCATAAAAGTAATTAAATACAATTTTCTTGATGATGGCCATTAAGTTACTGATAATTCTCTTTTTAAAATCTTAATCTTTATAGTGTTTGTATCCATTTTTAAAATTCTATATTAATACTGCTTAATAATCACACAGAAATAAGCACACAGAAATAATCAAAATGCACTATAACTTTTCAAAGTATATAAACAACTTACAGAAAGCAGAGATTAGAGACTAAAAGAATATTCAGACTAAAACTGAAATCTCAAGTTGACATCTTCTTTAACAATCTTCCTTAACAAAATAAGTCATTCTCTGTTGTTAACAAACTAAAGGCAAAACTTTATAGTCCAACTATTTGGACTATAATTACATTCCTTTTAAAAATATTCTTAGTTTTAGATGGATTCAATACCTTTATTTCATTTATTTATGCGGTGCTGAGGATCAAACCCAGTGCCTCACATTATGAGGCAAACGCTCCACCACCGAGCTACAATCCCAGCCCTATAATAACATTCTTACATGCAATTTTTTAAACTGTTGTTTTATCTTTCATATTTACCTTCAAAGTATTTTAGCTGTTTCAGGTATTTTAGAAATCAGAGTACATTATGATTTAAAGTATTTTAAGGTATTTTAGAATTTAGAGAAAATATATGCAATAAATTCCAGTTCATTTATTTATTTACATACCTGAATATATTTATGTACACAGGACTCTGCTGTAGGTTATGGGAGATAAATATATAGTTACAAAATATGCACCAAGAAAACAAAATGATAAAAAGTAATAATATATGGTATAAAGTGGAATTAGATGTTATTTTAAGGGCACTGTATACCTTTAGGGATTAAAAGATTTCATCATCTCTGTTATGTTTAATCAGTTGAAATTTGGTTTGGTTTATATATCAAAGATTCAAATTCAGTAACCTAAGATAAAGGTGCTTCATTTTTAACCTGGACCTTGTAAGGGTATCTGAGGAAACATCTTTATTTCTGTCAACAGGAAGAATAGAAAGAGTGTGGAAGGTCATATTTAGAAAGATTTTATGGGCCAGACCTGAAAGGACAGTGAATCACTTTTATTTCCACTGGCTGGAACTCAGTCACATGACTACTTCCAAATGCAATGAAATCCTGGAAATGTTTGTCAGTTGAAAAGAAGAGAAAGTTGTGGTTTGGGTGAGCACTTAGCAGTTGTGTAATTTTTCCTCAGAGGGTATTTGTAATCATTAAATGAATTATTACACATGGAGCACTTTAATGGGATATCTCTTTCATGATAAGAGCTCAATTAGTGTCTGCTATAATTATTTTTCATTCTTTTCCCAGAAATTCCAGTTCTCCAATACAGAATAACCAAGTTTTGTTAAAAGCATCTTAAAAAAGTATTTCCCCCATTTCTTTTGTCCCCCTACTGGTGTGATCCTGAGTAGTTAATTAAAAAGATCTAGTTGACTGAAATAAAAATTTAACTTTATATGAAATTTCTATATTTCCATATTAAATATTATTGCTTATATAGAGTATTAGTTATCCTAAATGTGAACAAAGATTTTCTCTATGTAAATTTTATAGTTAAGTATGATATATAAAAATTAAATTTTGCTAGTTTAAATGTTTAATTTGTAACATGTACAATAGGATTATTATTTCTTCTTCCAATCCATGATATTCTGTTAAAACAATTTAGCAGGGGGGATGGGGGGTGGTGGATGCCACACTGGTGTAATTGGACTAGATAAGAGTAAAAAGGAATTCATGAGAAAAGTTTTGCCTATTAAAGTAAATTTGTAATTGATAACCAAGTACTAAAAACCTTCATTTAACTAAATGTTTATCTCATTAAATATTACTGTCTTTGGAACTTGTGATTAAACAATTCTTTTAGGCAGCAGTTCAATATGGAAATTAGTGTAACTATATCTTATTTTATCCTGCTTAAAATATAGCATTATAAAGTTTTCACATTGTACTTTAAAATCACAAACCATTAACTGTTTCAGCATGCCATTAAATTGTGCATTCCAATTCAGAATGTGGCTCTAATGATCTCTTAAATGAACTTACCTTAAATAAATTAATGTTAAATTAATGTTAATGTTAAAGCTTGGTAAACATGGTGTCTGAAGGATATTATTAAATGTAAAAGAATATTGTGGCAATCACTAAACGGTGAACAGAGCACATTTAAAAAAATTTCCAAAAGCTATATGAAATTTTTGAGATTGTAATTCTCTATGTTCTTTCTAACATCTCCTTTTAAGGACCAACTAGGACACCATGAACGTAGTCTGGTACAATGTTTGGTACAATGGATAATAATTGATGTTGGGCAAAAGTAAAGAATATCTAAATAGACTAACAACTTTATGTGTTCAATAATGTCCTTTACCAAACACCAAGAACATACTTACAGGTTAGGTGCATTGTTACAGCAAGAAAGAGTGCATGCTATGGAGAATTGTGGGACTTTTTTGTAAGGAGATGTTAGAAAGAACTTAGAGAATTAGAACTTTGCATGGACAGTTTTGTGAGGATCAAATAAGGATAGAACATCCTTATGTAGATAGGATTCTATCAGAAAGTTGGGACACTTAATGATTGGTATCTCAGTAAATATAATCTGTAGATAAAGCACACAAGAGAAACACCAAAGTCTAGTTGACAGTACTATCCCTGAGGAGTTCTTGGAGAGGGGCAACTCAAATCTGGACACATGGGGTCCTTGGAAAATGTGACAGAAAAGATTTCAGCATACCCTAGTCAGAGACACAAATTTATTTAAGAAAGCAGAAAACCATGAGAGAATGTCACCTATCTTGAGAGAGATGTCTTTTATGATAAAGTACGAATATACACTCAAGGGAGAATGCCAGCCATTTCCAGAGGGAAAGAAAGCAACTCCTTGGTGTAGTATGATAATATTTATAGAGGAACAGTTACTAGGAACTGGATTAGAGTTGTTATCAGAACAGAATTATCAGTTTCTTGTCAGTTTTTACTGCACTTGCAAATTGCTTGAATTGTTAATTTTGCAAGCAAGTATGTGGCCCAAAGGGATTGGGCCATGGACTTGGGCAAAGGCTGGGTTGCTCAGGGAATACTTGTTTTACATCTCAGAGGTTTATAGGAATCCTACATTCTAACATATCTTAAACCCTTCTCTTTTAAGTCTCTTCCTTTTCTGAGTTCCAAATTCCTCAATACCAGGCCAGTTCCCAAATATCAGGGTCTGCTTTTTATTCTTAAGAAAGTGCTTACAAAAATAATTATAGTCAGCACTCCATATCCATGGGTTCTTCATTCAAAGATTAAATCCACCAAGGATGGGAAATATTTAGAAAAGATGAATCTGTACTGAAACTGTCATTATTCCTTAAACAATGCATTATGACAACTATTTACATAGCATTTACATTGCATTTTAGGTATTCAAGTTATCTAGAGATGACTCAAAAGTACACAAAAGGGGTGTGTATGTTACATGCAGAAACTATGCCATTTTATATAAGGAACATGAGCCAAGATTTGATATGGTTGGGGGTAGGAGGTTCTGGAACCAATATCCCTGTGGACAGATTTCAGGGAAGGTCAGCAATTGATTTGAACTAGTAAACATATACATGAAGGATTTTACTAAGTTCTGTACTACATCATCATCTGTATTGATAAAGTGAATTTTACTAAATTTAATGTTTTATTATAACTAATAACATGATTTTTTTAAAAAATCTAATTTTTTATATTACCTAATGGACTTCCACTTTATACTTTGCATCATATACAGAAAATTTTATCATTAAAACTAAAAATGCAATAAGATTTTAAAACATGGAAAAAATTAAGTTGATATAAGAGCTGGATTTTTATTTGCTTAGGAGTACAAATTTTAGAAAAAATAACAGAAAGTTCATAGGGCTGAAATAATTATTCACTAACATTTTTGAGCTTTATAAATCAATTATTAACCAACACTGAGTGCTTGCTATGGGCCAAATTACTGACAAGTAGTAACTAATTTACTCTTTTCAACAACATGAGTTCTGTCATTTTCCCTATTTTACAGGTGAAAGAAAAAAAAAAAAGAATTGGACACCCTGTCTGTGTGAATTCAGAGGTAAGTCTTCAATCTTACCTCTCCTACTAAGGAGGTTCCACTAGACCAATAATCAAAGTTTAAGATTGTGAGATATCAACAGCCAGAGTGGACCCTTAAGATGAGGATTTAGATGATATGGTACCAGTCATTGATATTGTAATTATTTTAGACTAGATAACGAAGTGTAATATTAGTGTAAAACAGAATGGCAAAGTCATATTTAGTTTATATATATAGTTTTCTATACATACTCTGTATGTATATATACACACTACATGTGACTTAATGAGTAGATCTTTCACAAGAAAATGAGTTAGACCCTTTCATACTGTTTCACAGAAGAAAGAATTAGTTGCATTATGAATATATAATAACAATTATATATTATTTAAATATTCCTTAAAATGATTATTTCCTTTAATTTTTAACAAGTATACTAAACATGTCTATTAATTCTTAGACATCAATTTTCTTGGATCTGCTATAACCATGAATCAAAAAAGGCACATGAACTTTTCATTCACCTCCTCATATGCAACTATGAAAAATCATCTAGCCAAAAGTCAATGTACTGATAACCCAAAATCTAAATCTCAGAAACGTAATTGAGACAGAGAAATTGTAATTACTGACAAGGATAGGAGCTGAATAGACATAGGAGTTGTTGCTAGTGATTCCAATGGACAACATACAATGAGTAAAGAAGTGGTGTTAGAGATAGCCAAATAGCAGTTTGAAATTAGGAAACAGATTTTAATGAATAAGGTACCTGGGAATAAGAAAGAGCATTCTCAGTGTCTGACATTCTAAATTCAGCCCCCATGAGGCCCAATATTATCATTTTCATTCTTTGGAATTCTAGGACATCTGAGACTTTACAGTAAACAATTCCTTTTTGGTGGGAGAGGTACTGGGGATTGAACCAGGGGCAATCAACCACTGAGCCACATCCCCAGCTCTATTTTGTATTTTATTTAAAGACAGGGTCTCACTGAATTGCTCAGCACCTTGCTTTTGCTGAGGCTGGCTTTGAACTTGCAATTCTCTTGTCTCACGCTCCCAAGCCACTGGGATTATAGGTGGTGCCACAGGATACAGCAACATTTACTTCTTTTAAAATCTAGTTTACATTAGTTTCTGTACCTTAAGACCAAAAGAATTTGACAGAATAAACAAAAGTGCATATAGTGGAAAGCTTTAATAATGCCACTTCATATGAAAGGTTGGAATTCCAGCTAGAAGATTACAATTTTTAATTGTGTTCCTGGCATAACCCGCACCTGACAATCAAAACAGAGTAGAAACATCAGTCCTACAACCTTAAGGAATTAAGCTCTTCCAACATCTTGAATGATCTTGAAAGTTAATTCTCTTTGGAGCTTTTCCATAAGATCCGACACATTTATTTTGACCCTCTGAAAGCCAGAGCAAAGAAACCAGTTGACCAATCTGCACATCTGACCTGTGGAATTGTGGGACTGTGAGAAAATCAATTTGCATTGTTTTAAGCCACTCAATTTGTGGCATCCTGTTAAGCAGTGATAGGAAATGAATACATTATCTCAGACCATATACCTGCCACTGAATCTTCAGGTGACTATAATCATTATAAGGATCCAAAGTAAACCTAGCCCAATTGCTGATCCATACAACTATTTGATGATTTAGGCCACCAAGATTCTTTGTGGTTTATCAGACATTAATAAAAAGCTGATAAATAAAATAAAAATAAGTACTGAAGATTGGAATCTGCAGTATTAAAAATCTGGAACAGATGACACTAGCTTTAGGATTAGGTAAAAGGTTGAGCCTTAAAAAGCATAAAGTAAGCTGTTAGTGCCCCTAACCAAAAAAAAAAAAAAAAAAAAGAAATTGTGGGGAAACTGCTTTAAGAAGTCAGGAGAAGGAATCATATACCTAGATGATATATCCTGATGAGGGTATGTACAGTAGAAAGCCAACAGTCAAATCCCTAGGAAACAGAAACATGTAAAGATACAGGCAGAAAGAAGGTCTAAGTAAAGGAGATTGAAAGGTTTTCATTTTATTTATTTATTTATTTTTAGGAGAGTAGTCATGTAACCAAGAAAGAATGATCCAAGCAAATCAACATTCAAAGAAGAGGCCAGAAAGCTGTGAGAAATCTGACAATATGGATTCCAGGATTCTTAAATATACGTACTTTTGACTTATAGTTGCACTTTCATCAAATTATCCTACAGAAAATTAGAGAATTTTTTAGATTGATAGAAATTTTCAAAGAAAACCATAACATATTAAGTACTGATTAAATAAATGATGACACAGACATATTGTGCAATTACAAAATGTTGGATATTGGTTGGCATTTCAGCAAATAACAGAAGGATGTTCACTCTCATACCTCCTGTTTCTCTACTTCTCTAAAGCAGGCCATAAATCCTGGCTTATAGCAGTTTCTCCTCTAAAGCAGTCCATAAAAGCAACCTTTCCCAGATGTAGGTCATAAAACCCTCATTCCAGAGGAGTACACCCAATTTCTGGAAGAAAGGAATGTTCTCATCTCTGAAGTAAGACACACCAAGAATCTGAACAAATAGGTCTCACTAAGTTTCCTCTAATATGTTAACCTTTTGATTTTCAATTGTACTTCTGCATAACTGTCCATAAAATATACTGATTTCCATGTTTCTTTGGGTCTTCATTTCTAAAGGCAACCATATCATGTAAAACTTATATTAAATAAATCTATATGCTTTTCTCTTGTCTGTCATTTGCTCTAAGAGTCTCAGCCATGAACCATGCAACTAGTGAGGAAGACATTACATTTTCATGTGTGTTTGTATGTGTGTATATATATGTGTTTCCATACCTTAAGTAGATATACATGAACGTGCATCAGAAAAGAAAATCTTAACATATATAATGATATCTGAACATATTGAAATATACACACATAATGTTAAAGGAGTCATCAGCATAATTATATAATATTTTTATTATTTTTTCCTTTATGTTACTATTTTAAAATTTTCCTATTATAAATAAATGTAAGGCAAGCTTCATGTTTTTTAACTTTAACATTAGTGAAGACGTCTTTCTCTGCAAAGAGTGCCAAGAAATACTAAATACCACAGAAAATAATTTTTTTAAAAAAGCAATTATTTGACCTGGCATTCAATAGTTTATTCACAACTTAAAAAAAACATTTTATTTGAATTTGAGACCCCTTGAGTTAATGAACAGGAGTCCTCACTTCAGGAGGATGTCATGAAGACAAAACAAGAAAACTCGGGTAAAGAACTTAATGAGTTCTTGATCATCACAGAGTAAATAACCAAAGAGTACTAGTTAAAAAATTTTAGGGGAGAATAACAATATCCATATTATTGTATGCATGCTTTGGATTCAAGTTACCTTCAGCAGCAGATCTTTTAGCCTCTTTCAATCTGTTTCCTCATCTGTAAATTGAGGACAGGTGCATGTATTTCATCCAAAAATAAAGAATTAAATCTGGTAACATACATGATGCCTAATCCCTAACATTGGTTTAGAAATATTTCCGAATGAATGAATGAAGGGATAGTGAGAGTAAACTGACACACCCCTTACAAGAATCTTGGCTGTGAAATGAAGTATGAGTGTGGTCAGTATATACAAAACAGAGAAAGGGAGCATGATTTCATGGCAGGAAAAATTGAGTATATTCATTTCATAAAGAGAAGAAAAGAGTGAAGAGAGAGAAAATCTATGAAAAGAGAAATGATAACTTAATGAGAGTGAGTGGGCTCTAAAGCATAGGAGATGTGTTGACTTTAGTCTGTGTTCCTATGGGAAGGAAGGGATAGATATTGATGTAGAAGAACCAAATCCTTAAGAAAAGATTTTCTTGGAGTGGCCTATGTTGAGTGACCTATCTGAAGCTTGAACAATATTCATGTTGACTCATAAGTCTGTAAGCATCTGCTATTATCATTATTAGGGTTTTCTGTTCTTGGTGTTTTAAAAAAAACATCCTTGCCTTCACCCTCAAAAAAGTAGCAGTAAAATAAGTGGAAACTTAGAAAGGTACCTCATTGAATTAAAAAAAAAAATGAGAGAAGACATTTACTTACATGAGTAGTGCCTTACCCTTACCCCAAAATGATTGCCAAGATCCAGATAACGCTACATAATTAAGCCTCAATAACTTGAATTCCAACTTCATATAAACACTGGTTGACACAAGCTATGGGCTTGTTCCTCAGTACTTCAAATTAACATTTTGAACATTTTTAATTTGGGGGATTGTGTAAAGGAAACATTTTAAAGGTATTTTTGGCAGGTGCTTTGGCTAGCTTCACTGAATCTATTCATTAGTAAAAGGGAGCATTCTCCACTGGTTGCAGACAAAACTGAAGGTAAACTTACTGGGTAAACACTCCAGTTTACTTGTCCTGATTAATTATTTATGATTATTTCACTATACACAATAGTTTTGTGAGATAAGTTAATAAATAACATATGGAATCTAAGTAGATGGTCAGTTATCTCTCAAGGACTATATAACATTGAGAGGTACTCAAGAGAATTTTAATTTATGTAGCTTTATTGTAATTATCATTATCATCATCACCATAACCACCACTGCCATCACCATTTTATTTTCATGTGGAATAAAAATTTATCCTAGAAAAAAGCATTAGCATACTTCACATTTAGTAACTATAATGTCCCTTATATTAGTCAAGGTTCTCCAGAGAAACAGCAACAATGAGGTGTGTGTGTGTGTGTGTGTGTGTGTGTGTGTGTGTGTGTACAAACATGCAAAAAGAGACTTATCTTAAGGAACTGACTCGTGATTATGCAGGCTGGAAAGCACAGATTCTGCAGGGTGGAGCATAAACAAACAGCATGTTGACCACATATATGAACTTCAGTGTAATAATTACATAGATATTCACATGCGTGAGAGTGCATGTATACATACATATTAAGAGGAAAAATAGCTGGCCATGGTGGTGCATGCCTGTAATCCCTGTAGCCCAAGAGGCTGGGCAGGAGAATTACTAGTTCAGAGCCAGCCTCAGCAACTTAGCAAGGCTCTAAGTAACTTTGCAAGACCCTGTCTCAAAATAAAAAATAAAAAAATGGGCTGGGGTTGTGGCTCAGTGGTTAAGATCCTCTGGGTTCAATCCCTAGTACAGAGAGAGAGGAAAAGTAGATGTGATTTGTAGGCTGAAGTTCATTAAAATTATAACTACACATTTGCTATTGTGGCAAAATAATTCATCTCCCTCTGGTAAGGATTTATTTTGTCATGAGGCATACTACACTCATTTTGATGATGACTATTTGCAAACACTGAAAAATAAATTCTATGGTGCTGCGCCCCTCCCCTGACTCAGGCAATGGCAAGGCCCTACTGAGGTGGATGGCGCAAGGCGTCCATCCTCTGGAGGAGCGCAGTATATTTCTGGGAATGGGCTGATTTGTTTTTGTATTCCTTTAATAAGTATAGTTGTGACTTCTCATATGACCATTAAGTATGAAGGAAAAAACATGACTTTCCCAATTAATACAACTACTTCTAAAGAATGGATCTGTTTGCTCTAAATGCAATGATTCAGCTGTGGAGTGTAAATTGTTAATGTCTAATGGAAAACTCCCTGTATTCCTGTCAAGGAAGTTTTTGAGAAATTAAATTAAAATCTAGAGAAGAAAAATTAATGTTAAGAAGACAGATTAGTCCTTAGTACTGGGCAACTTGTTCCTGTGCACAATGGTTTGTGCTCTTACTCTTGTTTGATTAAAATTAATAACAAGTCAACCACTTGCCATAACCATGGCACCGGTTCCAGTCAGTAAGTTAAGAAAGAATAGTCAAGGTATAGGCCAATAGTTTGGGACATTTGTAACTATTATTAAAAGTTAACTAAGCAGAAACAGCTCAAAGCAAAACGCGAACTGAAAGTACAAATGTTTGCTTATGCATAAGCCAAGATGCATTCTTCTATTCTGATTGTAGCTAGGTAATATTTTGTTTCTTTGAATAATGATTCCTGTTTTGTAACCACAAAGTACTGTGAGCCTGCCAAAATGAAAAGTATATATGATCAAGTTCACAAGTAAAGATTGGGATCAACACCTGCACTTTGGTGTCTGTGTTGTCTCTCCACCCCTCTTTCGCCGATTCCTCACCACCCGTTTGTCTCCTGAGACCCACTGTTGGAGCTGGACTCCGACACTATGGGTTGTTAGTTACTTTGGGAAAAAAATCTCTTCATACATAAGTACTAGCCATTGCCACAATTGTGCTTGTGACAACCTACCCCACAACTAAGAGGCATAAAACAACAATCATTTTTTTCTTGTTCACAAATGGGTATGCTGACTAGAGGTTGGCTTATTTAGGCTGATCTTGGCTCCAAGTATAGTATAAGTTGAAGTTCTCTCTCTCTCTGTCTCTCTTGTACTCATGGGACTAGTGGCCTACCCAAGATATATTATTTATATAACAATAACAGAAGTGTAGGAGAGTAAGCCCAATTGCTGCATTAATTTTAAAACTTTTACTTGTATCATGTTTGCTAATAGTGCATAGGGCAGAGCTGGTCATATTTTCAAGTTCTAAATTAAGAGCTGAAGTAGTATATCCCACACATCTAGTAGTATATCCCATACATTTTATTTATTGTTTTATTTATTTTATGTATCTGTGTATGTGTGTGTATAACTGAAAGGTTACATGGTGAATGATTACAGGTAGGTGAAGGGAAACAATTTAACCAAACTCTAATTTCTTATAAATGCTGATATATGTATCTATATATGTTTGTGTGTATGCAGGTATGTATCTATCTACATTTCCACTATTCCTGTGTATGTGTGATTATATATGCTTCCATATATTATATATAAGGCATTATATAATATATAATAAAATTATATATATATATATATATATATATATATATATATATAAAACCACCAGTTTAGGTGGATATAGAAGCTCAAAAGAAAAGAAACCAATACAGCAGGTAGGAGATAAAAGTAGTACTCAATTATTAGATGTTTATTTTTCTTATATGTACTTTGAACATAATCCAAAAAAAATGAACTATATGAATACATTGAAACCACACTTGGAACCAGGGAAATTAAGATACAGGTTATTGCTGGGCACAGTGGTGAATGCCTATAATCCCAGTGATTTTGGAGGCTGAGGCAGGAGGATCATGAGTTCAAATCCAGCCTCAGCAATGGCAAGGCACTAAGCAACTCAGTAAGACCCTGTCTCTAAATAAAATATAAAATAGGGCTGGGGAAGTGGCTCAGTTGTTGAATGCCCCTGAGTTCAATCCCTGATACATTAAAAAAAAAAGATTCAGGTTATTTCTTGTCTCATTAGCACGTGCATTAATTCAATGAATGTTTAGCTGACTTTCCCATTTGGAAAAGACAAAAATGGGACGATTTTTAGATTCTCTTTTGTTATTACTTAACAGAATAATCTCTATAATCTGTTTTATTACTCTTTTATTTCTAAAATATTCTTGGTTTTCATAACTGATGGCTCTTATTCCATTTCTTTTCTAATTTATCTGGTCTGCTATAAAGAAATTAGTATAGTTGGACAAACCAATGAAGATTTTCAGCAACCTTGCCATCAGGCATTCTATAAAAGTGGCTGCTGGCAATATTCTTCAATTGAGACATTTAACATGAAACTTTGATGTGACTATTTAATGAGATGTATAAATCCAAAATTGACCAGATATGCTTAGCATCAAATTTAACTGTAAATTTAGTTTTCAGAATCTTTCAAGATAGCAGAATAGAGAACAGCCACTTTCCTGGCTGCTCTGTGGTATGAAACCAATAAGGCAGATAAGCAGCTAACTTCAAGCAAGGTGGGTGAATAAAAAGGAGAGCGGAACCTAACTGGGATTTAATATTGGACATTCAAAGTAGATTAGGGACTCAGGACATTAGATATAATAAAATAAGAAAGAAATCCCTAATGCCATGTGTTGCAATGGCTGGAAGCAACAGCCAGAGTGGTTCTTTTGTGAGCAAAGTGGAAAGAAAAGGGAATTAAAAGAACCCACATTTTTAGGAGGCCTCAGAAGTGTCTGATTATGGAGAGACCAGAGATCAAAGACAATGTCCAACTGGTCTGAAAGGTGTGCTGCACAATATACTTCTGAGGGAAAGAAACCACATCTCCCAGGGCTACCCTCAGAGAACAGAGGAAAAAAACATTCTGAAGCCACAGTGAGGGAGACCACCAGCTGGAGGAGCTGATTCCTGGCAAACCCACACAGCATAACAGAGTATGCCTAAGTGACCAGGAGAAAATCAAACATGGAGAGGGGTTTACACAGGGGATTACTGGTCATGGAAACCCACCTGGCTTTCCCCATTCTCATCCAATCCTGCCGCTTGCTAGACTGGATGGGTGACATGTGCAAGACTGGAAATATGAAAGGGTGGGCAGAAGAGATTGGAGTTTAAAGACTGAACCCAAGGAACCAGGAACATGGAGTCTGCGGGTGAAAGAGAGAACTAAGAATTGGCTTCTCCACTGCATGAGTGAAACCCACGGGAGATGGGTGGGGTCCAGTCTTCCAGTAAGGACTGGCAACTCTTGGGCCCTGGAGTTGTGCTGATTTAAAATCTTCAGATCAATCGCCATTCAAGCAAGAACCTAAATACTATGTAAGCCTAAACCCCACCTTCAGGAGTTCTGCCTACAGAATTCCTCTTACAATCCAGCAACCCAACCCTGAGGGTAGAGAAGGCATCACACTCCAGCACTCTAGGCCACCCCACCTACCACTGCCATGGGAAGCTGAGAATCATGTGACCTCCAACGGAAACAATTCTTTAACTTTTCATCAAGATCTTTTTTTTTTATTTGATTTAAATTTAATTTATTTTTCTATTTTCTCGGTTTAACTGTAACTTTAATGGTTCATGGACACATACCTACCCATATATTTTCTTTTTCTCATTTCTAGCATTTTGCCTAGTTATTTTTTCATGGATCAGTATTTTGAGAACTAGGATGTTTGATTAATATAGTTCAACTTTATTTTTAATTAATTTTTTAATTATTTAAATTTTTGCTTTATACATATTTTTTCTCTTACTTATCTATTTCCCTTGATTGTCTTTCTCTATTCTTCCACTAAATGGCCAATCTCCAGTGTTCTCACTTCATACTTCCTTTAATTTTTTACTTCTATTTTCTTTCTTCCTCCCTCATAACCATCACATTCTACATCATTTCTGTTCTCTCCTCTCTACCACTTGAAACTGTATACCTATTTGCAAACTTAATGTTATTACTGTGGGTAATAATTAATCACATCATTTCTGTTTATTGTAAAAATTAACACTGTAGATGTCATAGCAGGAACTATTTGATTTAATGCTATATATTGTTTGCAGTGGTTGTTATTATTTGTCTCCCTGTACATGGTGAGGTGCTGGAAACTTTCAGGGACACTATTAAGTCCACAGGGTAGAAACTCTACTGTCTCAGATCCATGATGTTAGATGGGTAGACACACAAACAACATGAAAAACAAGGGAACAAATCACCCTAAACAAACCAAAGATACTTCAATAACAGAATCAATGAAAGGTCTTTCCATTCTGTTTACAGTAATTGTACATCAACAAGACATAACATTAATAAATATTTATGCACCAAACAGTGGAGCATCTATATACATCAAACAAACTCTTTTTAATTTCAAGAATCAAAGAGATCCCAACGCAATGAGAGTGGGTGACTTTAACATGTGTCTCTCACCATTGGATAGATCCTCCAAACAAAAACTAAGTAAATAAGCTATAGAACTAAATAATACAAATGTTAATTTAGATTTAACAAATATGTGTGTGTGTAAATAACATTTCATGCATGAATGACTGAATACACTTCCTTCTCTAAAAGAAGAAAGTTCCTTCTCTAAAACAGATATTTTAGGCCACAAAGTAACTCTTAGTAAATACAAAAAAATAGAGATCACAACTTTCATTCTATCAGATTGTAATGAAATGAAATTAGATATCAATGATAAAATAAAAAATATAAACTACTCTAACACCTGAAAACTAAATAATATGCTATTAAATGACCAATGGATAGCAGAAGAAATCAGGGATGAAATTAAAAAACAAACTTAGAAGTTAGTGAGAATAGTGACACAACATATCAATCGCTGGGACACTATGAAGGCAGTGCTAAGAGAATAGTTCACTGCATTGAGTTCATTCATTAAAAGAACAGAAAGTCACCAAATAACCTAACATTACCTCTCAAAGCCCTAGAAAAAGAAGAACAACTCAACACCAAAAGTAGAAGAAGTCAGGAAATGAATTAATATCACAGCCAAAATACATCAAATAACATGAAATTAAAACAAAATCAATGAAATTAAAACAAAAATAAATTTCAAAATAATCAATGAAACAAAAATTTGGCTCTTTGAAAAATAAAACTGACAATTCAAATTACTAAAATTTTTAAAAATTATTTATTTATTTATTTACATGAGCATTATTATCATTATTCTTTTGCATTACAATTCTTAATACACCTTTATACCACAATTTACCATATCTCTGTATACAAGATATGTTGACACCAAATTCACATCTTCATACATGTATTTTGTATAACCATAGGGTCTCCTTCCACCATCCATGCAATTTCCCTTCTTCCTCCCTTTCCCTCCCACCCCTCTTCCCTATCTAGAGGTAGTCTTCTTCCCATGATCTTCCTCCCTACCACATTCTGAGTCACCACTCTTATATCACAGAAGACATTTGTCATTTGTTTTTTTGGGATTGGCTAACTTCACTTAGTATAATCTGTTCTATTGCCATCCATTTCCCTGCAAATGCCATGATCTTATTCTTTTTTAGTGCTGAGTAATATTCCAATTCTTGATAAAAATGGAAATATCACCATGGACACTACCAAAATTCAGACAATAACCAAACATTACTTTGAAAATGTATACTCTAATAAAATAGAAAATCTTGAAGACATCAACAAATTTCTAGAGACATATGACCTACCCAAATTCAATCAGGAGGACATAGAAAATTTAAACAGATCAATTTTAAGCAATGGAACTGAAGATGTCATTAAAAGCCTATCAAAAAAGACAAGGACCACACAGATTCTCAGCCAAATTCTACCAGATCTTCAAAGAAGAACACACACCAATCCTTCTCAAATGATTCCATGAAATAGAAAAGGAGGGAACATTTCCAAACTCTTCATTATATGAAGCTAATATCACCCAGACACCAAAACCAGACACAGAACATCAAGGAAAGAAAATTTCAGACCAATATCCCTGATGAACTTAGATGTAAAAATTCTTGATAAGATACTAACAAACTACATAGAAAACACATATCAAAAAGACAGTGCACCATGATCAACTGGGGTTCATTTCAGGGATACAAGTTTTGTTCAACATATGGAAATAAATAAATGTAATTAATCACATCAACAGAATAAAAGACAAGAATCATATGATTATCTTAATAGATGCAGAAAAAGCATATGACAAAATATAGCATTCATCCATGTTCAAAACACTAGAAAAACTAGAGATGGTAGAAATGTAACTTATTTTAAAAGCTTTAGATGCTGAACCCAAGGCCAACATCATTCTAAATGAAGAAAAATTGAAAGCATTCCCTCTAAAAACTGGAATGAGAATGGAATACCCTCTTTCACCATTTCTATTCAACACAGTCCTTAAACTAGTCAGTATAATTAGACAAAAGAAAGAAATTAAAGCCATATAAATAGAAAAAGAAGAGCTCAAACTATCCCTATATGCCCATAATATGATTTTATATTTAGAAGACTCAAAAATTTCACCAGAAACCTACTAGAACTCATAAGTGAAAAAGTAAAGTATCAGGATATAAAATTAAACACCCATAAATCAATTGTGTTCCTGTGTAACAATGATGAGTCAGCTGAAAGAGAAATTAGGAAAACTCTCCCATTTATAATAGCCTCAATAAATAAATAAATAAATAAAATACTTGGGAATCAATCTAACAAAAGAGGTGAAAGACCTCTGCAATGAAAACAACAGAATGCTAAAGAAATAAATTAGAGAAGAACTTAGAAGATCTCCCATGTTTTTGGATGGGCAGAATTAACATTGTCAAAATGGCCATACTACCAAAAGCACTATACAGTTTTAATGCAATTATAATTTCAATAAGAAAAATTGAGATACTTAATATACTTTTTTTTAGAACTTCATCTTCAAAATCTTGTTTGTATGTTCCATTTAACACCATTTTCAGAATGGATAAAGAAACTGTGGTATATATACACAATGGAATATTATTCATCATTAAAAGAGAATAAAATTATGGTATTTACAGGTAAATGGATGGAGTTGGAGAATATCATGCTAAGCAAAGTAAGCCAATCCCAAAAAACCAAAGGCAGATCGTTCTCCCTGATAAGTGGATGTTGATCCCTAATGGAGGGAGGGAGGGTATGGGAAAAATAGAGGAACTTGGGGCTAAGGGGAGGGAGAGGAAGGGAGGGTGAATGGGGGCAGGAATGATGGTGATGGACATTATTACCCTAGGTACATGTAGGACTGCATATATGGTGCTATGCTACATCATGTACAACCAGAGAAATGAAAAGTTGTGCTACTATTATGTACAATGAATCAAAACACATTCTGCTGTCATATATAGCTAATTAAAATAAATAAATAAATAAAATACCTCAAATTCAAGTGATCAGCATGTTGCTAGTTAATTATAATATTAAGACAGTGCAGGTCAAGTTCACATTTCTACATTTGATTACAGTCACTGCTTTTCTTTACCCATTTTTTAAACATATTAAATGCCTACTATGTGACAGGCACTATAATAGATACAGAGGTAGGATGGGAATGAGCAAAATCTGGACACTCTGTCATAAGTTTATCAATACATTATAGTATATTTAATATTCCAATGTGTAGAGCCTTGGGAACATCCACAAATTTTAATATTTATGCTTTTAAAAATTGTTCTATTAAAACTGTCTATAATTTCATCATTAATTTTCATTAGAAGAACATTATAGAAATTTTCAAGTATATAAAAACTCATAAAACAATTGCAAAAACAAAACAAGAAATGCACACACAACATTTAGTCATCTCTTTAAAAAATATATATTTTTTAGTTAGAGGTGGACACAATATCTTTATTTTATTTTTATGTGGTGCTGAGAATTGAACCCAGTGCCTCATGCATGGTAGCCCAGCGTTCTACCTCCGAGTCACAACCCCAGCCTTAGTTGGCCATCTTTCTACCAAACTTCTGATATCCTCCTTTTTGCTTTTTAAAAAAAAAAAAAAAAAAAAAAAAAAAAAAAAAAAAAACTTGTTACTGGGGATTGAATGGAGGTATGCTTAACCACTGAGCCACATACTCAGAACTTTTTACTTGTTGATACAAGCTCTCAGTAAGTTGCTGCAGCTGGCTTCAAACTTGTGATCCTCCTGCCTAAGCCTCCCAAGTTGCTGGTGTTACAGGTATGTAACAATATGCCTGGTCCCTATTTTGCATGAATATTTAAAGGACTTTCCAGATATCATAGTATATAGTGTATAGAAATTTCAGAATTTATTCCTACCAAAAAGCATTTTGCATAACCAAATGCTATTTTCCACACCCAATGAAAGCATAATCTCTTAATATTATCTACTAGTATGAATATTCCTATTTTCCCAATTGTTGTGAAAATGTCACAACCTGAAGAAGAACCATTCTTTCATTGCATTTGATATGTCTCTAAAGTTTTTTCAATATCTTAGGAGTCCTAGCTTCTTTTTCCAATATCATTTTATTGGTTGAAAAGCTGGGTTACTTCTCTTGTACAATCACCCACAATTAGATTTGTTTCTTGTTGTGTCATGACATTTGTTATTCCATTCCCTGCTTTCTCTAAACTTGGAGTTGGATCTTCAAGCTTAAATTCAGTTTCAATATTTTTGGTAAGATGTGTGTATTTTATTGCATCACATTGGGAAGCACATAAGATTTTCTTGTACTACTTCTAATCAGTGGATTCAGATGCTGTCAACCTGATCTGTTCACCATAACACTCAAGTCAACCTGTAGAACTGGTTCTATATCCATTATTATATGTTACAAGATGTTTTTTTTCTAATAGAATTTCTAATTCTATAATTCTTTCTGCATTCATTAGCTGGAATTCTCTAACAAAGAACTTTACCTTATCAAAATCTGGTTTCCTTAAATACAGTTTATATAGGAATTACAAGCTAAATGATTTTTCTTTCTTTTCATCCATTTTCAGTGTGAGCTGGTGCCCTGGCAAATTTCAGAAGTACACTACACAGATAGAAGAATAGGGATGATAAAAGGTAAAGCCAAAAGCCTTTCACATTTAGTTCTTTAACAAAGTTCCTTTCTAGAGTGAATTTCCTGTAGTTTAACTTGGTTTGATTGTGAAGAAAGGCTTCTAGTCATTAAATTAACGACTGTTTCCTTTAAATAACTAAGTTATGAGCATGAAGCAAAAGGGATTTCTACATGCAAAAATTTTCCTCCAGGGTTTATTTTCTAATGCTCCTTAATACTATGTTCACATTTGAAGGATTCTTATAATTATTAAGTTACATTATGAATTTGCTGGTGGTAAGGTGTGAATGTTGTCTGAATGCTTTCTTGCATTCTAAACAAGTTTAAGGTTTCTTGCCAGAATGAATTCTCTAGAGTTGCATAAGCAGTGCATGAAGTTTAAAGTCCTTTCCACATTCCTTACTGTCATAGGGTTTCTCGCAAGTGTGAGTACTCTGATTTTGAATAGTAAGAGCAGTCTGAAAGTCTTCTCATATTCCTTACATTTACAGTTTCTCACAAAAATAAATGCTCTGGTGTTGAGTAAGTTGTGAGAACAGCCTAAAGGCCTTCCCAGATTCCTCACATTCGTAAGGTTTCTCTACAATGTGTGAATGCCTTAATGTGAAATAATTTCTTTTTGTTTTTAATATATATTTTTCTTAGTTATAGACGGACAAATACCTTAATTTTGTTTATTTTTATGTGGTGCTGAGAATCAAATCCAGTCCCTCATGAACGCGAAGCAAACGCTCTACCACTGAATCACAAACCCAGCCTGTGAAATAGTTTCTGAGTAAGATGAAAGAACTTCTCACATTGCTTGCATTTGTAAAGTTTCTCACCTGTATGAATTCTCTGATGAAGAGTCAGGTTGTAACCACAACTAAAAGTCTTCCCATACTCCTTATAATCATAGGGCTTCTCACCAGTGTGAATCCTCTGATGCAGTTTAAGTTGTTGCCCACTCTTTAGGCCTTTCTATACTCCTTGCAGTCAAAGGGTTTTTCACCTGTATGAAGTTTGTGATGGATTCGAAGGCCAGTACTGCAAAGAAAAGCCTACCCACATTCCTTACACTCACAGCACTTCTTATCAATGTTAAGTCTCTAGGGTCGAGTAAGATGTGCATACTGTTTAAAGGTCTTCCCACACTCCTTATACTCATAAGGCTTCTCACCAGTGTGAATCTGCTGAGTAAGTTGTCCCTGCACTCTGAAGGTCTTCCCAAATCCCTTATATTCATAGGGCTTCTCACCAATATGAATTCTCTGATGCACTCGAAGGTCTGGGATACATGTAAATATCTTTCCACATTTTTTACATTCATAGAGTTTGCCAGATGTATGAATTCTCTGATGTCTACTCAGGCCTTTTCACATTCTTTGCATTCATAGGGTTTCTCACAGGTATGGATTCTCTGATGGAAAAGTAAGTTGTTGGCATACTCTAAAAAGCCTTCCCACATTCCCTGCATTCAGAGTGCTTTTCTCTATATACAGTGCTTTTCTGATATACAGTAAGACATGTGAGTTTTCTGTAAAGGGTGTTTTTTTTTTGTCACTTGCATTTTTCCTCCAACATTTCATATTCAGTCTTTTCCAAAAAAGAAATAATCAAGGATACAACTTTTAATTCTTTCCATTATTTCTCATTGAGATAAGTTCATTTCATAAATATCATTTTCTTGAAATAACTTTTTAGTGTCATATTTAGATTCCAAATCTAGGTTCCATCTTCTTTTTACATCTATCACAATCATCCAAGGCTTTTTCCCTTGTTCCAACAGAGTAATCACATCTGCTTTAGAAATGGAACATTGCAGTGCTGAATTGCTATAGTTCTTTAAAATCACATCTCCGTACAAATTCTTCTCAGAGGAGTTCAGGTATTCCCAACCCTCATGAGAAAACCCTACAGTCACATCTCTGAACATCACCAAATCATAAGCCATAATTTTAGAATTTCAAGAAATGGTCAGCTTTCCTCAAGGTTCATTTACTGAAGGAGGAGAGTCCATAGAGGCCAGAGAATGCTCAGTCCTCACTGGTCCCTGAGAGCTGCCCAACCCCAGATTCCGCAACTCGCTCCTGGAGAGTGCTCAGATTGGCCCATCCTATTTAAAAATTTTGTGAGTAATCTCTATAAATGTTTTTGAGAATAATCATAATATAAATGAATTTAAAATAGAATTACATAACAAAAAGTTCTTCCTCAGTTTACTTTACGCTTACTTGAAAATATATTGTTGTACCATATATTATGCCAAGATGTTGTCTTTGCTGCTAATTTGCCAGATAAATATGAGTGAGATGAATAAAATTCATTAAAGGCAAAATGTACATAGGTAGTTTGAGGCTATAAAGTTAGTACATTAACATATTTATTTGGTATAAATTTTAGATGATTTGATATACACATTTGCTACTAAGGACCTTTTATTTTTATCAATTTTTAAACTTACACATAAATGCATAAAATTCATACAAATTGTTAGAATAGTGTGATGATTTTATACATGTATACATTGTGTAATGCTTAAATCAGATTAAACATATTTATCTCCTCAAACATTTATCATTAATTTTTGGTAAAAAATTTTTTAAATAATTTCTTCTAGCTTTTTGAAATGTGCAGTTTATTATTGTTATCTATGTGAAATAACACCAGAATTTGTAATTTGAAAAAGAATTATCATCACACAAAAAGATGTAACCTGCACATTGCTAAAAATTTTAAGGCAAAATAAATAGTATAAATGGTAATATTTAATTTTTACAAATACCTGTAATACAGGTAGAGTAAGAATTAGAATTATTCCAAGTTATTAAAAAAAAAAACTTTCAGTGGTTGGTAGTTTATACTTTTTTTTCATTTTGCTAGTAAGTATAAAGTTTCAACAATAAATATTAACTTTAAAAATAATAATGCATAATTTCAACTAAGTTATAATTATTTTTCAAAACTGGTCTTTAGGGTGACTAAGTCTGGGATATTTATGGGACATAATGTAGCTGAAAAACGTACTTGCATGACACCTTCTCCTTATAATAGCTCATCTCATGAAATCCTCCCTGAGGTTGGATATAAAATAATTTCATGAATTATGTTTGAAGGAGAAGTGGAAATGGGATAGTGAGAACAGAGAGGAAGCTGAAGTCAATTCTAAGTCTCAAAATTAATACTATATATACCCATGATATAAGAAATTACTCTTGATGAAATGTTTCCTTCCATTTTGAATCATTTAAGCTGAGAAAGATTATCAGTATGTTTGAATCCCAACTACCATCATTAATAGTTTAACTTGAAAAATATAGAAAGAAATTTAATGTCAGCAATTGAAATATGAGAATAATCTATAATCACTTTTCTTACTAAGGAGAGGTGTTTGTATCTCTGCAAAATTATTATGCTAAAGTTCTAATTCCAAAATGATGGCATTAGGAGAAGTAGCCTTTGGGGTAAAGATTAAGTCTTGAGTATACTAGTGTCCTTACAAAAGAGGATTCCGAGAGCTTCTTTTCCCCTTCTACTCTGAAGACATACTGAAAAGATGCCAAGAGACCAGGAAAATACTTCACCAGATCCTGAATCTGCTGGTGCCTTGATTTGGACTTATTAGCCTCCTAAACTGAGAAAAATATATTTTTGTCACTTATAGATGCTTAGTGGTATTTTGCTAAATCATCTCAAATGGACTGATTGAAACAAGAGAAAGGGAAGGGAAAAAGTTTCTTTTAGTCAATAATCTGCCACATCCAGGAATAAAGAATAAAAGAATATTTTAAACATTTTTAAAGTCTACATCATTAAGTAGCTATTATTTCAAGAAATAAGAACATAATGACTCTAAATACTACTATAATGAAAACTATTACTGCTGTCTTAAAATGCTATTGTTCATTTTGATATTCCCATAATTTGAATATACATTGATAAATGTAGCTTACAAAAGCATATGTGTACACACACACACACACACACACACACACACACATATACACACACAGACTTTAACAATTATAAGTAACTTATGTATAAAATTTTGATAATTCAAAAGAAAAACATTTAGAGATTGGTTATTTCATCTGTAGGCTACTGAATACTTCCTTATACTAGGAAACTTGTTTGTTAATCTTACTACACAAATATGAGGTTGGATATGAACAAAAGCAATGGCCTAGTAATTTATTTTCCAAAGATGGCACATGGAGAGTTGGAAGAGAACAAAAAGCAGTATAAGCTTTACATCAAAATCAAATGACCAATAATCCGAAAATAATGTCAGAGTTCTTGCTCAGTAATGGAGCATAGCAAGGATATGATAAAGAATAATTTATGTTCCAGTCAAAATAAAAAAATATTTTGGAATAATCAGGTAAAAGGCTTGAGACTGAAAGAACTAGGAAACAATACATTAAGATTTCTTTCTAATATTGCTTTTTAAATAGAAAAATTAAATTACTATAGTAACAAGAGATTAGTGGAAATAATAAATATCACTATGCAAAAAATGAACTATTCATGAGGGTTACAATATAATGGAAAAGCATAAATATCATATAAGCCAACATTAATTATTACTAAACTTTTAGCCTTTTATCATTTAAGTAATCTATAAATACATGTATGACAATTTCCCCTATTTCAGCCCTGCTGTCTTTAGTTTATAAGGGCCTAGCGCTAGTAAAACTTTCATTTTCCTAGGATAAGGCTTCCATCTAGTGACAATGGATGGTAACTACAGAAAATGGTAATGTGCGTTATGTACACAAAACACCTGTTGGTGTTCTTAAATTTTAAGTCATTTTTTAATTAATTTGAAAAATATTTATAGAGTTCCTATTATAAGCATAAATTTGTAGATTCAATTATGAAAAATTAATGTTATACTAAAATTATAGTGAAAAAGAATGGTTTTGTAGTCAAATAATTACCAATTAAATATAAAAACAATAAATATAACTTCTATAGAACTTTTATGACACAGATTCTCTGCCATACTAATCCACTTACTACCACCACTAAGCCCATTAGGCTGGACACTATCTCCAATTTACAGATTTGAAAATTATGGCAGAGTAGTTAAGTAACTTCCTTTATATATACAGTAGAATATGAATATAAACCCCGTTTGTATGAATCCCCAAATTTGTTCTTTTAGTCATCTCTAAATGAAAAATTGAAAGACTGATAAATGACAAGATAAACAAATGATGAGACAACCTTTATTATTTATTCATCTGTTTATCCATTCAATAAATATTGAGTATCTACAATGTGCCAGGTACTACTTTTGGCCTGAGGATAAAGTAGCAAACATGATAAAGACTAGCCTAATGGAGCTTATGTCTTAAACATGCACATACACAGGCATTAGCATTTACTTTCTAGGCTGTTATAGTACAAGAAATTAATAAAGCAGAATAAGTGATTAGGGATGGGTACATGAGGAAGGCACTGTTTGCAGAGTAGTCATGGAAATCCTCTGTAAAGAAAAGACATCTGAATAAGGATGAAAAATATGAGCATCTGGAAGCAGAATACCAGAAAGACAGTGAATGCAAAGGCATCAGGAGGGATTCCAGTTAATTGTGTATCTCCACCTCCACTGAAGCAAGAGTGACTAAATGAGTAAATCTCATGAAGCAGCATAGTAGGATAGGAGATTTTAGAAGTGCCTAGAAAGACTTCATAGGACAAGATAAGTTCTTTAATTGGTACTGCAACATTCCAGATAAAGGATAAAGATTAAATTGAATAAACAAAATAAATTTACAAATGATTTTATGGGAAACTATGTAATAACAAAACATATAGGATATCAAAGGAAAGACCACATTTAAATGAGGATTAAGAAAATCATCACCTAGTGGCATATGCAGCATATACGAGCATATAGAAATAAAAATGGATCTTCAAAAAGAAGGAAATAGTTCAATTTCCCTGCAGCATGAGGTGAATACAAGAGTAAAATATAAATTAAGGCCAATGGAAGCACTCAAAGGATTAGGGAGATAAAATTAATCCCTCCTTTAGTTTTTATTTCTTCTCTTGGCCTTATATAGCTTCCAGGAGAGTACTGTAACAACTCAAGTTATGTACTGGTTTCCATCTAATATGGTACTGTACGTGTCATTTTAATGTTTTGGAGAGTGCTGGGCACAGAAAATGTTCAAAATTCACTCTTTAATCTTTTTATAGACCACCAGACAATAACAGATCCATGGATTGACAAAGTTAGGTTTATTAATTTGTTATAGTAAGAGAGTCTACACATTAGAGTAATGATGGGGCATTTTGCAAAAACAAAGGAAGTGTTCCAGTGTCCTTATGGTTTGAGAGTAAGGTACAAATGAAATTTAAATGAATAGTTCTCTGATAGGTTAAAAGCAAAGGAGGGTTGTGTTAGGAGGAGGCCAGGACTGAAAAGTGAGCATAGGGTCCCGTTTTCTCGAAACTACAGAAATGAATGTCAACTCTTGGTCTGAAAACACATTACCTGAAGCTTTGATTTGAGAAAGAAACAGGCAACTAATACTCTGTGTCATAGTGCTTACATAGTTCAGCTTCCCAGGATTAGTGAAAAGTTCCCATAGAAAGTTTTAAGTGGGAGCTAGGACCTGAGATGGAAAGAGGACTTGAAAAATATAGAGTCTGTGGGCTGAGGTAGTGACTCAGTGGTAGAGCATTCGCCTAGCACGTTCGAGGCCTGGGTTCAATCCTTAGCACCAAATAAAATAATAAATAAATAAAATAAAGGTATTGCTTCCAACTACAACTAAAAAATAAATATTTTTCAAAAATATAGAGAGTCTAAATTTGAGTAGAAGAGAGGTATGGAATTTTATTTAGTAGTTTGTTCTAAAGGCATTGGATAGTTTTGAGCTGGCTAAAAATACAACCAGACCTTTGAAAAATACACAATGGTGTTTATATCTCAGATTGGATTTGGAGAAATATTGAAGATGAGAAAAGCAAATAGAAAGATGTTTTAGTGGCCAAGGCAAGAATAAATATCTGAAGAAAACAAAGGGCAAATTACATAAACATTTGGTAAAGATTGAGTTTATAAGTCTTGTGGCGTAGGGGTTGAGAGAGAAAGAGAATAGTCAAGATTTTTGTGGTTGAGAATTTAAATTGGGACCATGCAGCTTCTGAGGATCTTCTATAAGAATTTGGAGTAGGAATATGTTTGTAAAGGTATGTAGTGAATTCATATATTATCTATTAATTTTGAGAGGTCATTGGGCTACTTCTGTGGAATATTTGGTAAATATTTAAAAATACCAGTCTAGAGTTAAGGCAAGGTCAACAATGGAAAATTTCTTCAACTATGTGAATAGATATGGTAGATATCATGACCCATTGGAAGATGAACCCAGAGAAAAGACTGGGAGGGAAAAGTTAAGGAAGTAGGGTAACTAGAAAAAAAAATTTCATAAATGCAAAAAGAAGAGTGTTAAGAAGACCAGCTCCTGTGACGACACATACTGAGTAAGTAAATGTTTACAGCCTTAACAACAATAAAACGTGTACAGTTTTTTGTTTGTTTTTTTCTTTTTAATGTGATACTTAGCAAACAGTTTTTGGTATAAGAAAGTTTTTTACTCTTGTTCTTCCAATTGAAGGCATTGACAAGACTTCATCAGCTGAAACTTTTAGGTCATACTTTAGTAGTTGAATTTGCAAAAGAGCAAGATCACATTCATTCTCCATGTTCCACTTCAAGCACTGAAAAAAAGAAAAGGTACGTAGATTCATTTAGGTTTTCCTACCATTTTAGGTTGGGGAGTGTGCGTGTGTGTTAGCCAGTTGTGTAATTACTTCATTGTTCTCAGAAGCCATAATGATAAATTTCTTCATTAAATCAAGTATAGTAAAACAATATCTAATTTCACTTTTAATTGTGCATTGGGATCCTGAGTAATGATAAAATAAATGTAAAGTGAGATGGAAATGTGGTGAAAGCATTCCACTTTTAGTGGAAAGGAGGTAATTACAGCTCGTTTATTTCTTATCCAAAATGGTTGTCACCAGATGTTTCAGATTTTTTTTTTATTTTGAAATAGTTGCAGATACATAATGAGTTATCTTAGGGATGAGACTCAACATGAAGTTTATGTATTTTCATGTATACCTCATATACATAGCCTGAAGATAACTTTATGTAATATTAATAGTGTGCCTGTTACATGAGGTTAGGTATGGAATTTTACACTTCTGGCATGATGTTGGCTCTCAAAAAGTTTCATATTTGAGAGCATTTGGTATTTCAACTTACAGAAGAGATTCCTTTCAGTAATGAAACTAGGCTGTCATGAATACGTGTGGCATTTGAAAACGATGACCAGTATTTGGTTCTCAGTTACGACTCTTTGTTATATAATCTTCACAAATTTGCTTTATACAAGTGGGTCTCAAAGTAAATCCCTGGACTAACTGAATCATGTAGAAACTTGATAAAAATATCAAATTCTACAGAATTCTAGGCCTTAATACTCAATCTTACTGAATCAGAAACTAAAGGGGGAGGTACAAGGAAGTACAGTGCTAGACATCTGTGAGATTGGACAAAGATATAAAAAAAAATGGAGTACCACTATGTACTATATAAATTTTAGTTTTCTTTTTGATCTTTGAGAATTATCATACCAAATTTATAAATTCCTGTGAAAAGTAAATGAAAACGTGGAATGTCCAATTTTACAATAATGCAAAAGTTTTCAGTACAATTCTGCTTCTCTCTTCATTGATGCCTGCTTGAGAAATGCTTGAAGGTTTTTTTTTTTCCATAACTGAATTGTTTTCATAATGTCATGTTTGAAAAAATTCTTTTTCTTTTCTGTATGTAATTTTAAGATAAGATCAACTTATATTCTGTCTAGGTCTGATGACACTGTAGAAGATGATAAAGAAAAGAAAGAATTTGGTTGTTTAACAATAGAAAATTGAATTGCACCACACCACGGGTTAGCATTTTTTGTTTGTTCTTTTGTTGATTTTATGGCTTTTGTTGCTCTCTATGTGTGTGTGTACATATTTTGCAATAATGCAAAAATTTTTTCTTATTTGCAATATATATATATATTGCAAATAAGACATATATTGCAAATAAAAAAAATTTAAATGAATAAATTTAGCATGTCATGTATAATTGTAATATGTTGAATAAAATTTAGAGCTAGGTGCTTGTCACTGAATTCAGTTCAAGAAGCACCTATTAATGTGTTCAGAACTATATAAGCTCTGATGTCTCCTCCTTTTGTGATGCAATCAGAAGGCAAGTTTCTTTTTAAAAGTACTTGTTTGGATCTTTAAGGAACAAGGTAACTAACTTTAAGTGTATCATTTGAACAATTTTTATATTGTCAGTTTATCTAAAGTGAGTTATTGATATGAAATTATTAAAATGTAATAAGCACTCAATTTTTTTAATTTATTTTTTTTAGGTTGACTTTTCCTCTGAATTCATGCCTCAAGTATATGTACCCGCCACCTTCAAGCACAATCTTAGCAAACATAGTAAATGCTTTAGCAAGTGTACCTAAGTTCTATGTACAGGTATATAAAATAAAACTTATTTTTCTCAAAATACTTATTTGTTTAGCTCAGTACTATATTTTCCACGATGATTTTCATACTTATGTATAATAATATCAATCAGACTAATTCTAGACAGGCAATGATATACAATGCATTCATTAACTACATTGAAAATGGATTCTAATAAAGAGAACCTAATTTGGGAAATGTCATTTCTGATAATTTTCTGTTATTTTAGAATATACCATTAGTATGGAATTTCGTAAGGAAAGAGTGGGTCCTTCAGCAAGTGCTTGATAATTTCAGCAGTAATTGGATACTTTGAAGTAGAAAATATATGTGTTTTTCATTATTGTACTCTGTTTGATTATCTCAGTAATCAGTAACATTGATAGAGTAACATTAGAGTTTACATTATAAGAGCATTACATTCTTATTAGTGGGGATAACTATATTGATAGAAATGACAAAAAAATTTAGGAAGACTAACCTGAGATATATCAGTGCTTTGTTTTTCCTTGTCTTGGGATCATAAAGAGAAGAAATGGCCTTTCTTTTCACTCTATTAATCAGTAGTATTTTTACAGAAGGTTTTTAGTACATGAAATACAGGATGTGAGTTGAAACATTATGTTAATACTGTATGATTTTAAATGTCTTGCCACTTTAAGGTACTTCATCTTATGAATAAAATGAATTTGCCTACACCTTTTGGACCAATTACTGCACGACCTCCCATGGTAAGAAACCACTTAGAATTTTCAACTTTCATTTACTGAATGAAATTATTGAGGATAAATTATACAAGTATTATGTCCACCTCTGATGTATAGTGAAGATAAGAAATGCATATAAAGTAAATGTGATATTAATAATAAAGCTGAGAAGGGAAAGAGGAAAACCAGAATATGAAAGTTTTGGTAATAGAGACCAAAATTTCTTATAGTATTGTTCAATTCTTTAACCGACAATGTTGCATCATTACAACATAACCACAACAATAGAAACATCTAAAAATTCCATTGTTGTCGCTCTGTTGTGTCATTTGAGAAAGACAAGAAAAAAAGGTTGCTAATACTATATTAGAATTTACCTGCAAATCTTGTAGTAATTTAGACATTAAGCTATGTCTACTCTTAAAATTATTCCAATGTAATACTGTATATATTTATGGATAATAATAATGCAAAATTATTTTGAGTGTTACCATAGAAGAGAATTTGCATTGGGCTTGACTGCTTTTCTGCTGTATGTAGTGTTAGCTTTATAATTTTTCTTTGGAGCTTTAGCACCTACTCAGTGCTTGTTACAGGGTTTTTATGATTATGCTAGGGGCTGGGATTGTGGCTCAGTGGAAGAGTGCTTGCCTGGCATGTGTGAGGCCCTGGGTTCCATCCTCAGCACCACATAAAAATAAATAAATAAACAAAATAAAGGTATATAAAAAAGCAAAAAGATTGTGCTGTTAATGAACAAAATTTACTCTTAACTCTTTTAATACAGTAAGTTATTTCTTGTTCACGTTGTTTCCATTCCAAAATTATGATAGAAAGATAATCTCTTCTAAGTTATTCAAAAGCCTGAGTTGTCTTCACCCTGTGCCTTGTCAGGTTGATGAGGGCATTACCAAATAGTCTGCAGATCAGGAAGGGAAAATTATGTTAGAGTTCTTTTTTCTCCTATTTTTGGTTACATGGCAAACAATAACTCTAAGAGGGGCTTTCAAAGTTGGTCCAGCTAGAGGCCAAAGAAGACAAAATAAATTTTGTGATCAATTAGTAGTCTGCCACAGCACACATGAATATGTTTCTGTGCTGAATATGCAAAAGAATATTATGAAGTAAAGGGAAACAAGAATCAAGAATTTACATGGAAATTGGTTTGTCTATTCTGTAAATATCACGGATTGCCATAGCATTTTTGTTTTGTTTTTTAAATTAGTATGAAGACTATATGCCATTGCATGCACCTCTCCCACCTACATCTCCTCGGCCACCTGAGGACCCTCCTTTACCAGATGAGGATGAGGAGTTATCTAGTAAAGAATCAGAATATGAAAGCAGTGATGATGAGGACCGACAGAGGTTAGTAATAAGAATAAATTGTTTAGATTGTAAGAAGCATAGAATGTGGGAAAGACTTTTTTGTTCTTCCTATACTTTGCATAATTCTTCAGATTTTGGAATCATTAGAATTTGTTCATAGCCATCACCCCTCTAGCATGTAAAGTTTTATAAATTAAGACCTAAGAATAGGTACTAGGACCTAAGGGTATTTTGGGGGAGTATGCATAATTTTTTAGATGAGTGATTGTGGCATTAAAAGCACACCATGAAACTTCATTATTTGTTGATTTGTGTTTGTGAATTTGCCTACTTGATATTTTAACTAGCCCCCAAATAGTTTATAATATACTTTTCAAGTATTTTGTGGAACTGGATGTGTATAGCTTGGTGCAAATTTATTTAAGTCACCTGACATGCAGATATCAAATGAGGTCAAATAAAGTGGCTGTGTTTGTTGGCATTACATCATTATAATGAAGTGCTTGAGATAATGAACTTAGAAAAGGGTTTTATTTATTTATTTACTGGCCTCTCCAATTGTGGAGGTTCTGGTTGATTGGCCTCATTATTTTAGGCATGCGATGAGGCACAGCAGAACTACTTGCCTTACGGTCAGAAAGAGAGAGATCACAGCTCACAGTACACTTCAAGGGCATGCCCTGGTTGACATCAGGACCTTTCACTAGGCCCTACCTCCTAAAGATTCCATTACTGCCTAATAGGGCCACCCTGAAAACCAGGCTTTTAAACACAAGGCCTTTGGGGGATGTTCAAGATGCAAACTTTGTCAGTGACTCTCTGTCTTCTTGTTTTAGCTCTCATACTATATACAAGTGTTCTTTGCATAGTCTGTTCAGTGTCGTATTTTTCACATTTTTGAGTTTTTGTTGGTCATTTTGCTGTTTAGAATCGCTGCCTAGTGTTGAAGTGTTACCTTGTATTCATTTCTGCCATTAATTCATCTTTATGAGAGAAAACAAAACTGCATATAGTAACCTGTGTTTCCATGCTTTTCTGTCACTCTGTAACAGAACTTTCAAAAAAAAAGGGAATATTTATTGGTTCAGCATATGTTTTTTGAGTATCTAATATATGTGCATGACCTTGATTTAGAGACTTGGTGTACTTCAGGTGAGCAATTTATGTGATTTAAATCACTAGATTTTTCATAAAATTTTTGGTAAGTTGTGTAATTAAGAGAGTTTAAAAATTTACATTGTATGTTTACATTTTTCTCTGGGGGAAAAATATTTAAAACCTATTTGAGCCATCCTCCTCTCTTGTTGAGTGTATTTGTTGTGCTTCCAAATTTTACAAATGAAATTCTGAGAGTTAGAATTGTGACTGGTGGCTTCTGAGCTCTTTCTTTATGGGAAATTCAAGAATGCTTAGGTAAGATATATATATTAGCTATTCATACTTACAATGGAGGAAAGCTATGTACAAGGTATCAATACTACTTCCTAATTATTACCTGCAGGCTACTCCCACCCCACTCCCTACCCCAGGGCTGGGGACTGAACTCAGGGCCTTGCATGTGCTAGGCAAGTGCTCTGCCACTGAGCTAAATCCCCAACCCTGCAAGCTACTTTGAGTGAAGTATTTGAAAACTGTTCTTACTTAGCTTGTTACCTTACCTTGCTTATATAATGATTTATTTGCAGCATTTATTCATATGATACTTTTCAGTGAAATACTTTTTGGTCTATGTTCTCTTTGAATATGAATCAAAATAGTTTTACTCTCTTGGTAAAGTCTTTTGAATATCTGGTCAAGAAAATATCAATAAAATTACATAAATTGTTTTAAGGTATCAGTTCTTCTGTTTGGTATGAGTCCACCATTTTATTTGGACAACTAATAATGTTTATAATGAAAAATATTTTTAAGATAATTTGATAAATTTTAAGTAAATTCTTAATTCTTTCAAAGAAAGTTAGAATATAAGGTCTGTCAAATCTTTCAAAGAAAGTTAGAATTTAAGCTCTGTCAAATTTTTTATCCCTTTATTTATGTCTTAGAATTTCTTATCCTATGTAAATATATTCCATATTAGATAAGTGAATTGTGTTATAACTTATTTTTATTTATCCAAATTCAAATTTAAGCTTAACACCAACAGTATTGAATAATTATGCTTCTAGATAAGGATCTTGTTTACACTCCCTCTTTTCCAACATAGAATGACCAAACTAATGGAACTAGCAAATTTTCAGCCCAAAAGACCAAAGATGGTAAAGCAGCGCCATGTGAGAAAAAAGCGAAAAATAAAGGATATGTTGAATACACCCTCATCTTCTTCACACAGGTAGTTTTATATACAATTATGAAAGTGAATGCTGTCCATATGTACTTTGTTTACTTGCTTAACTACATTATTCCTAAATGTAGCTTTTGTTTAGTACACATTTACTTGATTCACCAGTGGCTTCCTGTTTGCCACATTCACAACTATTCATAATTTTCTCACAGTTTACCATTGTTTAATAATACTGAGTAGCCCGGGTCTCAGAATTTTCCACGTTTCATTTTATAACATCATGTTCTCTTTTTGTCTTTTCTATTTAGTGTCTCAATATTAATTGAAATTTTAACTTCTTTTAGTTTCTCTATTAGATATATTTGTCTTATAATTAACTTTATAAATTAAGAGGGGAGTTTTAAATTTTTTTTTATTTTTAAGGGAATATATTTTTAATCACTTATTTCAATTTAAGTAGAAATAATGTGATATATAATTTGATACCCACCTGACTTGACACTGCAATTCCATACTTTTAATCTCTATAGCAGTACTGAACAGCAGAAACAATGTGAGCCACATTAAACTTTCCAGTAGCCAAATTAAAAAAGTAAAAAGAAGCAGATGAAATTAATGTTGATAATATGACTATGTAACATGTATACCCAAAATATTATTTAAGCTGAACTCAGTATAAAATTGAGATATTTATTATATATTTGTTTTTCATAAAGAATCAGCAGCCACTTATAGCTGTTATTTACTTTGTTAACACAGTGCTGCTGCATACTGTATAAAATATAGTGCATTAAAAATTTATACATTAATATAAATTTAACTTTTTTGAGTATATTAGTAAATACCATGGTGTATAAAATCAGTAGTCAAGTAATTCAAGTACTGCCCTTCATTTACCTGGTAACTTTATGCAAATTATTAGCATCTTTTAACCTCAATCTCCTCATCTGTAAAACAGAAATTTAGTAATACATTAGTGCATATCTTAGAGTTTACTGAAGTATTTAAAACACTTTATGCAGTGCTTATAAGTGTATTGAATGTTTTATCAAACTGTTACTTTTAAATTGAGAATGAAATAATATTCTCAGGATTTGCAATTACAAATTCATGCTGTGGTTATTTTTAAATAGCAATGTACATCCTGTGCTGTTACCTTCGGATGTATTTGACCAACCACAACCTGTAGGTAATAAAAGAATTGAATTCCACATATCAACGGACCTGCCAGCTGCATTGAAGAAAGATTTAGAGAAAGAACAGAATTGTGAAGAAAAAAATTCTGGTAAGAATATTTGAGTTCTTTCACGTGATAAAGTCAGTCTTATTGCACTAGAATTAAGTTTCATATATAATATTTGTCTGTTTTCGTATTTGTCAGTTTTACTTAAAATATGTGATTAGGCTTCCTTAATATCATGAAATAATATACATTTTCAACTGTTTTATATACATAAAACTTACTTTGCAAGGTTGTCACTATTACTTTTTTGCTAGTAATGACATCTAGAGTGAAATTTATGTTTTCTGGCTGGTATATACACTAATAATACAAGAGTTTTGTGTTGTGATAACTTCTCATTGCTTGTTTAATGTGATGTTCTATGGTTTTATTAATGTCATTGTATTATTAGGAAACAACATAGCTATCCTGTGAGTTGCAGATTTTACACATGTATCTATATTTGTGTGTGTGTGTGTGTGTGTGTGTGTGTGAGAGAGAGAGAGAGAGAGAGAAAATTAGTGTATTTTTTTTTAATCCAAAACTTTTGGAGGATTGTTTACCAGATACTATTTTTACATTTAAATTTAGCATATTAAAAACTACAGGGTTTTTTTTCAGCTTTTTTGACATTAATTTTTTTATTTCCAAAATCATACAAGCTTATTAGAAATTGACTCAGGACAGAAACATAAAGTAAAATTTTTTAAAAAGTTAGCATTCCCAAACCCTACTATTCTCTGTTCTACTGTGCAGAGGTAACCAATGTTTTTGTTTCTGCATTCTTCAAGACTTTATCTTGTGGGTTAGCTTTGTGTTGCTAAAACACAACATCAGAGATCATCAATTTAAAGGAAAGGTTTATTTTGGCAGTTTAGGAAGTTTCAGTCCATAGTTAATAGACTCATTGCTTTTGGGACTATGGTGAGGCAGTAAATGGTATTTGTAACACATGGCAAAGGAAGCTGCTCATCTCATAACAGCCAAGAAGCAAAAAGAAAGAAAGTGTCATAGACCAGTGTTCCATAAGTCCTGTCAAGAGCAAGCTCCTGGTGACGAGACTACGTCCCACTAGACCCCATAATATTGCCATGGGCTAATCAAGCCTTTACCACATAGTCTTTTTTAAGATCAGTGTAGATCCAAACTATAGCAGTCAGTACATGTAAACACATTTTTCTTTTATTCTTGTTTTTGAACATGAATATGAATAAAATATGCACATCATATTTTACGGTGTTCATCTTTCACTCAGTGACTTATTGAAAGTTTGTTATATAGCAGACTCTGGACAAAGACATTTTCTCTTGTATTTTATAATTTACAGTCTAGTGGAGATAACTTACTATATCAGAGCATAAAAATATGTACCATAATTTTTAATGGCTGTGTAATAGAACAGAGTATAGTAATATCAGTCATTATTTAATCATACAATATTATGAGTTTTCTAATCTTTACTGTTACAGAAAACACTAAAATATACATCTTTTTTACGTATATATTTGAATACTTCTGTGACTATTAGGTAGAATTCTAGTAGGTATTAGAGACATAATGAGTGAAAATCTCTAGTGAATTTTAATTCCCGTCTGATGGTTAGTGAGAATGCATTGATTTTGGGGGGTAGCTTCATTTTTTTTTTTCAATATTTTTATTTTTTGTTTTGTAAGTTCATCTTATAAGTCACTCATTAACATAAAAATTTATTAATCTGTTTTTTCTTTACTAGTATATGAAAATTGTGCATATTTACGTGGTACAATTTTCTTAGGTTTAATTTGCTCAAAGACTTATACATGTACAAAAAGGGAGCATTCTACATCATTGGCAAAGCAGTAAAATTAATAGTAGAAGCATTTTAGAGGTTTTAGGTTTTCTTTTTTAGGTAATATTAACTAGAATGTTTAACCCTTTCTAAGAATTTTTCCCCTATGCCAGATTAATTATTATTGATGCTAAAATTCATATTTTATTAATGAAATCCAGTATGTTGATAACTAAAGTAAAATGTTTTTAGTATTTTTAAATTTTCTTAATTTGAATGAGTAATTTTTAAATTTGGGGTTTCTTCTTAAAGAATCAAGATTATAATTATCTTTTTTTCTTTGTAGTGTGGGGAGGTTAATGGAAGGACATACCTTGTTATGGTGTTTATTTCAGCATAGTTTACTTATCCTAATCTTATAATTATTGAAAAGATTGAGGTTGTTTCACAATGTTCTGATGTAACAATATAATCTTCATAACTATTATATAACACTGAGTGACTATCTTAGCAGAATTATGTAATTTATTTAATTGCAAATTTCTTTTTGTTCCTGCAGTTATTAATATTTCACACTGTCTACCCAGTAAACGTTTCATCAGATGCCCCTTTGGCACCTCAGACTGAATACGTTGAAACTAAATTTATTTTTTCCTCTTTGCAGAACCTCTATGTAGCAACACAAAGCAATAGTTAAGCTGCTTAGCTCTTGTCTATGGGTGTTTTCATATTACAATAACAAAATTAAATAGTCATGATAGAAACCATATGACCTACAAAGCCTAAAATATTTACTATTTGGACCTTTACAGGATATTATTTTCCTATGTCTATTCTAGAACATTGAGAAACACCAAAAAATTCAGTGATGCCAAAAATATTTGTTAAATTAAAATAGGAAAGAGAAACTTGAAAACTATATTGAAAAGAGAGATAGTTAATGGCTAATATTAATGCTGAACTCTTAGAATTACCTGCTACTTGAAGTTGATGCATCCAGTATAGGATTTGGGAAAATCTTCCCCAAACCTAATCTGAACATCACAGAAGAAACTAAAGAAGACTCTGATGAAATGCCCTCAGAATGTATTTCTAGAAGGGAGTTGGAAAAGGGCAGAATTTCCAAAGAAGGTAATGTTATGAAATAAACCAGTTTATATTCCATTTCACAGTTCTTTAACTACACAGAAACAAAACAAATCCATTTATATCAAGAAACATAACTTAAAGCATAAACATCAATTTTTATCTGATTAATGTTTTTCATCTCTTTTGGGTTTTAAACCCTATACTTTATAGGTAAATTTCATTTCCATACTGTTTCCTGCTTATATTCATTTTGGAAAAATATTTCTTTTCATTCCTAAAACTTTTTTATATGGCATGTAAAACAAATAATTATATCCACAAGTCTGGAGTTATGTGTTACAAATATAGAACTGTTAATTGATAATTTATTTTTCTCTGTTGTGGATTTAACATACTATATCTGAGGTGCATACAAAGCAACTCTAAAACAATGTTGATGTTTAAAAATGCATATATTAGGATTTTATATTCTCACATAATAGTTTTCACTTTTAAAAGATTTTTTATTATTTAATTCATTTCAGAAAAATATAAGGTTTTTGCACTTTTCGTAACATGTAACTTTTTTCCCACGATAATGAGAGATAGACTTCCAGCTAGTATTTTTGCATATAACTTCTAGTTATGAAGAACAGATTGCTTAGTAAACTTGGGGAACTTATAAAGGGAATCTGAAATACATTTGTCCAAAAAACACGATTGTTATTTTGGAGTACTTCATAATTATTTTTGAATGTGGAAGTGGCTGGTGGTTTGGAAAATTTATTTTAATCAAAATGTTATACAAACAATATCAGATATGCTTTGTTCTTTAATAAGTAACTCATCTTAGGACCTTTAATAGTAAATATTTTATTAAACAGATTTTAGTTATTGTAGATGTCAGAGATTTTTCAAAACAATACTTAATTTTTTTCCTTATAATCATTTCAGATTTTTAATTTGTATTATATAACCATCAGTAATATTGCTACTAATATCTATGGCTTTAACATTTTCATAAAGCCTATTTTACCTGTTTAATAGTTATTTGCATGTTATAAGTTTCTTTGAAAAATTGGTAAAAATATTTTAATTTTATATCTTTGTTTTGTCTTTAAATAAGAAATGGAAACGCTTTCAGTTTTTAGAAGTTATGAACCTGGCGAACCAAACTGTAGAATATATGTAAAGAATTTAGCTAAACATGTTCAAGAAAAGGTAAGTTGGACTTACAAATCGATTTTGTTATTTTACATTTTCCCCGCTGGCTTCCTTATTTATTTCTTTCTTATTGAATTTCCAGGATCTTAAATTTATTTTGGGGCGCTTTGTTGACTTTTCATCAGAGACACAACGAATCATGTAAGTAGCAATCATAACCTCAAGTTATGTTTTGGTTTTTCTCTGTTGTGAATTTAACACTTTTTGTTATGCCACCATTTTCCTTTTAAAGATGAAGATTGAATGAATATATTGGTGTATTTTCTTTCACAAGTAACTTTTTAGACATCTAGAATAGGAATTGACAAACTTCTTTAAATGGACAAACAGGAAAAAATACAATGTTTTTATTTTATTGCAGGCCATGTTGACTGTAGCTAATCATTTTTGTAGTCCTAGCTTCAAAATATCTGTGATACATAAACAAATATTTATGGCTTTATTCAGGTATTTCTTTACTTACAGGAATGGACTTTTGGTAAATTCTGCTCCTGTACCCTGCTCTAAAGCACAGGTATTCAGGCTTTAGTATACCGCACAATAATCACCTGAAGATTGTGGTGAAGCAGTTTCTTGGGCCCATCTCCAGAGAGTCTGGTTTTCTAAAATGTAATAAGACTCATGAGTTTGCATTTTTTCAAAAGCTTTTGGGTGATATGAAGCTACTGGTCCAAAGAGGACACTTTGAAAAATATTATTTTAGTGGTTTATCCAAGAATATACAGTAACCAGGAAAGTTTTTTAAGAATTTGTACTCTGGCAAGAAAGTTCTCATCTTTTAATTGAACTGTATTAGTCAAAGCTAGCAACTCTGTGAAAGTAGAAAAAAGGGATGTGATTCATTATTGCTATAAAGTTAATATTTGGAGTTAAAATTTCATTTTTTAAAATGTTATACTAGTTAATTTCAAAGTAAAGATTCTTTGTCATATAAATAAAAAGTAGAATGAAGTAGAAGATGAGAAATGTTTGAGTGGAGTTAAAATAACAAGTTAGTTTTGTTTTAACTTTCAGTCAAAAAAGTACTTTTTAATTCTTATCTGACCTGCATGTCTTTTTCGATAGATATCCAGAGTTAGGACCACATCATAACATTCTCGGTCTGTATTCATTAATGGCAGATGTCTCATCAGGATATCAAGTTTATTTTTCTGGCCATGCAAAATGCTGTTCTTTGTTGTTGCCAATAGGACATGATTGTACAGGGGGAAAAAATATATATGCATTCATATATTTGTGTATATATGTAAACATTATTTTCAGTATTGTCTATAATAAGAATTTGAACTTAAAATATATTTCTATGTTGAGAAAACTATAGGTAGCAAAATAGTATATTGTTTCCCATGAGACTGACCATGTGATTAAAAAAGGTCAGTGCATTTTTTTTATTTGATACCTTTACATCTTAGTATTCTTTACCCATCCAGTATACCATATCTTAGTGGAAAACTATACTCATTTTTCTAAGTAGTTTTGGAGTATAGATTTCTCTCAGAAATGTTGAAAAAATGAGTATGCTGTAGAATAATAGAACACTGTACTAGGAATAAACTCTGTAATTTGAGCCATCTACTTTTCAGAGTCTTCTCTCTAGGTATCACTTTAAAATGATAGTTTTGACTAGAAAATAAGTAAGGTCTTTTTCTATCCTGATACTATAATTTCTTTCCCTTTTTTTCCCTCTTATTAGTTCTTTTTAGTTATAAATGGCAGTAGGATCCATTTGGCTATAATTGTACAAGCATGGAATATATCTTATTATGATTTAGGACCCTATTTTTATGGAGGTACACCATAGTGAGATTCACTATGGTATGTTCGTATATGTACATAAGAAAATTATTTTAGATTTATTTCACAGTCTTCCCTTTTTCTTGCATGCCCTCCTTTCCCTTCATTTCACTTTATCTAATCTACTGAATATTTATTCTCCCCCTCTCCCTGCATTATAATTTCTTATAGTAATAATAATAATAATATAATAAATTACTCAGTTGCTTATATTTGGTTCCTATTAATCTTCTATCCTTGGTCATATGGTTTTTTGTTTATTTGTTGTTGTCACTTTGAGCAGAAAGTATTGAATCGATTGCAAGAAACTTTTTGAAAATAGGGATATATGTGGCAAACCTAAGTAATAGAAACATACCTAGTATGCACAGGACTCTGAGTTAAAGCTCCAAAACAATAACAACCAAAAACTGTGTGTGCTTTTACTGTTACTTTATAACTTTTAAATAACATAAATATATGTTTAAGAGTTAAAATATAGAGATTCACACAACATGAAATTTGTATTACCTGCTTGTAGAAAAATAGAATACAAAATAGAATTTTAGAAAGCCTAACTGTGTTAATCAGAGAGTATAGTCATTTTTATTTTGAAATAGCAACTTTTGAATTGTTGAACACATTCTTATTCATTGCATCAAAATAATTTTACATTTTTTGAAGCAAAACTACTTTTCTTCCTTGTATTCTAGGTTTGATATACGCCTGATGAAAGAAGGCCGCATGAAAGGACAAGCTTTCATTGGACTTCCAAATGAAAAAGCAGCAGCAAAAGCCTTAAAGGAAGCAAATGGATATGTTCTTTTTGGAAAACCCATGGTGGTTGTATCCTTTATATCAATATATTTCAAAACTATTTAATTTTGGGGAAAAGGGTATAACTGAAATTAATTCTCTTGTTACCCTTTAAAAAGCTCATCTGGCATTCTACCTTGAAATATGCAGTTACAGTTAAACTTTTCTTAGCTGAGGCAGGTGATGATTTTATTTAGACTTTTATTGCATGAAGTTATTAAATTTCAGCCAAGTTTACTTAATATTTCACTTACACAGCTCAAAAGTACATCTTCTTACTAAGCCTTACAAAGGGTATCTAGAAATACATTTGGAGTCACAAAAACATTCATTATACCATTATTATTCTCTTGTATTATTATTAATATTTTGCTTGATAATTTTAATATCCAGATCATATCATTGGTTAATCATCTTTTAGTTATTAATGTATAAAGGTAGAAAGTCCAGATATAAAAACTAATGATACTAAAGGAAAGGCTAATTTTTTTTTTTATTGGTTGTTCAAAACATTACAAAGCTCTTGACATATCATATTTCATACATTAGATTCAAGTGGGTTATGAACTCCCATTTTTACCCCAAATACAGATTGCAGAATCACATCAGTTACACATCCACAATTTTACATAATGCCCTATTAGTAACTGTTGTATTCTGCTACCTTTTCTATCCTCTACTATCCCCCCTCCCCTTCCCTCCCATCTTCTCTCTCTACCCCATCTGCTATAATTCATTTCTCTCCTTGTTTATTTTCCCGTTCCCCTCACAACCTCTTATATGTAATTTTGTATAGCAATGAGGGTCTCCCTCCATTTCCATGCAATTTCCCTTTTCTCTCCCTTTCCCTCCCACCTCATGTCTCTGTTTAATGTTAATCTTTTCTTCCTGCTCTTCCTCCCTGCTCTGTTCTTAGTTGCTCTCATTATATCCACCCCCCCCACAATGATTATGTAGAAAAAAATTACTTTCATTTTTATGAAGGAAACCTTAATTTTAAAATATTAGCAGTTTGCTCGATCTGCTAGACCCAAACAAGATGCGAAAGAAGGGAAAAGAAAGTGTTAAATATTAACAAAGGTAAGTGTGGAGAAAACATAAAAAGACAAGACTTTCTATACAATCAAAATTAAAGAAGTGTAAAAGCCTGATAAAATAATAATTATGATACCTCTTAAGAATTTTAAGGAAATTTCTGTGTATACAGTTAATTCCAGAAAATGTCAGAATTATTGACTGCAGAAAAAAGTTCATTTGTATGTAAAAATTAAGTTTGGAGAAAGAATTTTATGAAGTATATATCTATTAGTATTTATTTATAAAGAAGCGGGTTTTAACCTTTAAAATATTAAATCCCTTAGAGAGCTTGGTAGAACAGTCTGCTAGGCTTCTCCCTCCCTACCAAGAATTTCTCATTCAGGAAAACTGATGTGGGTGACAAGTCGTCCTAGTTTTCCTGTGACTGAGGGATTTCTCAGTATACACTACCTTCAGTGCTAAAAAGATCCAGCATGCCAGAACAAGCTGGTTATTCTGGGTGGCACCTGGTAATTTATGTAGCGTGTTCCCTCATAACAGTAAGGCAACTTGGTCCAGAGCCCACACTTAGAAACTGACAGGAAACAGTTAAAGCAAGATTTTTCAACTCTTAAAATTCTGCAGTGCTGAGAATATACAATTAATTATTAATATAAAATGTAAAAAAAAAATTTGTGGAATTAATTTTTCCCCTCTGGATCAAGCAATTTTAATGTTATGATTAGAAATAATAAATTAGGCATTATATATTCTAAAGTTTGTTACTTAAGAAATAAGCAAAAGTAAATTACTTTCCTTATTTTTAAAAAAAATTTCTCCCTTTTTAAACTGGAAGGACATGAAATAAATTGGTCAAAATTACTGTGTCTAGCTGAAAAAATGCTAAATAAGAAAATTTTACAGTGTTTAGTCTCTCTGAGAAGCCTTGGATATTTGAATTTTGTTTCAAACTATCTATACTATTGTAACCAGAAGTCAAGTATCTTAGGGGAAAAATTGAATAATTTCAGTATGTTTTAAAGTCATTTATTTGTAAATCTCATGCTGAAAAAATATGAAACAAATTAAACTGCATTCTGCTGTTCTTCTTTAGAAGCATTCCTGCGTAAATACTGCTGTAATACTGTCATGCAAAGTGTATCCTTTCTTGTTGTATCCTTTTTGGGGCAGTGTTTTTTGTTTTTTTCCTAGAGATATTTTTTCCCTTTCCTATCCACTGATCCAGATTAAGTAGTCATTTTTCTATACTTTTATTCAAGTGAACTATTTCTAAAATTATTTCTATGGCTTGAACAGGTTTGTTGTTGAATTTTCTATGCTTTCATTACGTTGTATAGTTTTGCCAAGGAAAGTTAGTGAATCAGGTCAACTTAGAGAATGTATGCATTTGTTTTAACAGAGAATGTGGTCTTTCTTCTATTTATGTATTTCCTAAATCTAATTCAGTAACATGCTTTTTATTTTATGATACACCTAGTTTAGGTGTTCTGTATAACATGCTCTCCAATTTTAATGAAAATTTTTTTAATGTACATATATTGAAATAACTGGATTTCTGTATAAATGCCAAATAAGAGTAGTGCACCTCACATATGAAGTCTTCTTTTTGAAATCTTTTTTGACAGAGATAGCAGTAGAAGTTTCTTCTCCCTGTTTCTTTTCCCAAACAAACAATAATAATAAGGAAAGAGAAAAAACATAATGTTGACTAGGGTAGTTCAGTAAGTGAAAAGATCATTTCTTTTTCCTGGTAGAAATATAAGAACAGAGATTTCCAGACCAGTTGGTGTCCAAAATCCACTGGAACACAGTGGTTCTCAAATTTGGCTGCACATTGGAACACCGTGGGAACTTAAAAAAAATTTATATATTTATCTATCTATCTATCTATATCTATCTATCTATCTATCTATCTATCTGTCTATCTATATATATGTATATATATCTTTAAAAGGGGTGAAAATAACCTCAAATATATATTGATATCTAGTTCCTTCCCTCTCACAGAGTTTAGATTTAATTGGTTTGGGGTGTACCATGGATGTTGAAATTTTTCAAGCCTCTCTAATGTGCAGTCAAGGTAGAAAGCCACCAAAGAAGGATTTTTATGCATAAAGATTCCTAGACTGTGTGAAACAACACTGATGAATTAGAACCTCTGAGAAAGAGGTCCAATAACCAAATTTGAAAAGGTTTCCTTAGTAATTTTAAGGACTGTCCTATTGGGATATTACTTTATTAGAGTAAATGGTTGGCCATCTGTTACCAACTTTGTCATCCAACCTTTTATAAACAGAAAAATAAAGGGGTAGAATCTCTACATCTCTTTTTGGGAAACTTTGCTATTATACATACTATGAAAACTACTCAAAATTTTGTTAAGAACCATTATAATCCTAAGAGTTCAAAAAGTTCATAGATAACTGAAATTACAATTTTTTTGATATGCACAATTAAAATGTTTTATTTTCTAATGTTATAAATCAGTTTCTGTGAAACATGTTTATTTGCATAAAAATTTTGTTGTACTGACATGATTCACTAATTTTCTAAGTAAAAATGTTTTAGCTTTTAGTTATTTTTGAACTAATAGATTATTTTATAATCATGATTATTTTTAAAGTGCTTTTCTGATATTTTAGGTTCCTTTTGAATTCCATATCTTTCAAGTGCTTCCAACTTTGATGAGAAGAAATTGACCATCTGGCTATGGAACTGTGCGTAACATCTTTGAAAGTATATTTAAAAATTAAATCTATATGCCTTTAGATCATATTATTGAAGATATATAATGTGTTTTAATGATTTCTCTCATATATAATAAATTATTTTCTTTCCAATAAAATACTGCTTGTATTTTTAATTATATTAGTTTATAAATATAGAAAAGTATAAATCATCTGAATTTCTCACTAAGATAATTTAATAGTAAATTTTAAGTACTCTTTTATGATTATATAACCATTTCATTCTTAACTTGATACAGTGCACTTTTTCTACAATAATCTTATTTCTTATAATTATTCTAGTAGGTTTCTTTGGTAGTGGGAAATTTGTTCCAGTTTAGGGATTTTGTACTCTTGTCTTAAGTTGAAATTTCATTTTTATTCCCCTGAATCTCTTACCTACTAGAACATCATTCACCTGTGAAAATGTTTCCCATATGGATTTATTCTATCCCTCTTAGTAAAATTAGTTCCAGGGATATATAAGTGGGAAAATTTGATTTCTTTTTTTTAAAGTTTACTTGTTCTACTTATAATCTGTGAGTATGTGTTCACATTAGAGTCACTGCCAACAGATTTTCTGTAAAACTTTAAAAAACAGGCATACAGATAATGTAAGAAGCAGTAGAGAAGACGACATACAGGTCTAAGGAGTAAATTATCCTTAGAGCATATAAATGTCAAATATGTAAGAAAAAATAATTTAAAAACTTTAAAACTCTTTAAAACTCTTGAGTCCCTATCCTGCAATACTGACAGGGAATTAAATAATAAACTATTTGACTTTACTGAGATATAATGGTTTTATGAGTATGGGTTTTAAATCGAAATCTTGTATCTATGACTTGACTTTTAGCCTAACTTGACTTTTTTCCTCATTTTTCATGGGGATAATAGTATCTACTTTAAGGCTATAAAGACAATTCGGTGAACATAAATATTGAATACAAGTCTGATATATGCTATTCAAGTATTATGTTAGGTCTCATGGTAGTGGTTTTCAACTGTATTAATTTCTTTTCCATTTCTGATACAATAATTTTGAAAGGAAAAATGTATTTAGCTTACAATTCTGAAGGTCCAAGAATATGCCACTGACCTTTTAAGTCTCAGGGTTCCAAAGTGTATGGCATCACAGAGGCAAGAGTGCATGGTGAGAAGAGATTGCATAGTGAAACAGGAAAATCAAGACAGTGGGAAGAGGCTAGTCTTTCTCTTTTGCAGGAACCCCTTTCTTGGGAATTAACTGGGTTCCCACAAGAACTATGAAATCTTGTCTGAGGGTGATGTCCCTAATGACCCAGTCATTAGGGTTACTAGGCTGGTACAAGGTTCCACTTTTACAGTTTTCTCCATTTCAAAACTGCCACACTGAGGAACAAGCTGCCAACATTTATACCCTTGGAGGACAAGCTGAAACTGCCATATTATAGTATCAGCTCATCTCATTTCTGAGTTGTGTGAATATTCTTTTTTTTTAATATTTTTTTTTAAAGAGAGAGAGAGAGAGAATTTTTTTAATATTTATTTTTCAGTTTTTTGGTGGACACAACATCTTTATTTTATGTGGTGCTGAGGATCGAACCCAGGGCCCCGCGCATGCCAGGCAAGTGCGTTACCGCTTGAGCCACATCCCCAGCCCCTGTGTGAATATTCTTAAGTGTTATAAAACCTCAGTCATTCTTCCATTTTAATTATCACTTAGATGCCCAGCACTTCCACTAGTTTCTTGCCTTACTTGGAGGATGATGCTATTTAACAAATTTAGGAACTTAAATATTGAGGATTATAAGTATCATACAAATATACCCTACCTGTTCTTCATAAAGAGAGCATATGGCCCAACTGTCGAATTTGAAAGATTTCTAGAAATTGTTCAGAAACTTTTTTTTCCCTTCTGGATAGAAATAGACGTAGATGTGTTAACCATAATCCTGTCAGTAATCTAATGATAGTTCCTGATCATTCCTGAGTCCAAAAAAGGAGTAATCGAGGTATTGAGAAAGTACTGATAATATAATTTGAGCCTATTTACTTCCCTATTTCTTTTTCTTCTTACTAGAGGATTTGGCATGTAACTGGCAGTGTATAGGTCAAATACATTACAGCTGAGGGTGAAAAGTGAAATTTTATCTAAAGGAAATTTCATCTAAAGGAAGAAGCATCGTACTACACATTCAAGTGGGAAACTAGGTTTTAGGCAGCTGAAAACAAAAATTACTGCAATGTAAGATATGTAAAATTTATTCTCGTGGTTTTCCATTTGTGCCTCCATCCAAGGCTGGACTAGTGTGAGGTGAATGTGAACCAAGGGTATAATATATAAGGAGGCAGTTTCTCTCAAAATGGCACAAATACCCTTCACCTAGTCCTATTCATGATTGTGTCTTTTGTATTGATAACATGAACAGAAACAGCATAATCAATCTTTATTAGGTAAATCACCAAAGGGCAATAGTTTTCAAGTTGCTGTTTTAGATTCTATTTAGAAAATACTGTTGTGCAAATGAGACTCCTTCAGAATCAAGTCCAAAATATTCTTTCAAAGAAGGAAAGGGAAGAAGTCAGTACCTATGAAGCATTTAACGCTCAAATGGCATTTTGCTTAATGGTGATAGTAATTATTTTATCTTTATTCCACTTCCCTATGTAGTAGAAAGTTCTTCATGTCTCATCTGTAAGAATAACATATACATTACATCAATTGTCTTTACTAATGCATATAAAAATGGTAACTTCATTGGGATTATTCAGGAGAAATGAGAGCTAATCATATGTGTCAGTAACATAAAAGGTAGAACTGATGGTTCTTAAGGGAAATAGAGAATTTCCACTTCAAGTACTTTACTGTATATCCTACCCTGAGATTTCATGCAAAGTAGAGAGGTACAGTATTCACATGAAAGTCATGAGGGTACAGGGAGCAAGACAATTATAAGCTTTAAAGCAACATGGAAAGTGATAGGATATTGACAGAAATTTAATATATTAATTATTACAAAGACCTGAGAGGCAATTATATCTATTTTTAAAACATATCAATTAAAAATGAGAAAAGGGGTATTTGACTCTAAAAGAACAATTCTATCTTTTTAAAATTATGAGGGAGCACTTATGGTCCTTATGTACTGGAATCTTTGAAAAATTTAAAAATTCAAGAAGAAAATATGAGCAATTGTATGAAACTTTTCAGAGCTTAGAAAGATTGGTATACAAAATACTGCTTTACATTTTTCTTGGGAACCTAAGTAAACATTACAAAAACGTGCATGGAATTGATAGTACCAACTGTGTGAGGTAATGGTTTCTTCTGTGGAAGGAAAAGATGAAAAAAAGTCTATGGTTTGTAGACAACTGTGTGTGTGTGCGCGTGCATGTGTATTATGTTACTTAAAGATGTGTGTGCCTGTGGGTGTGTATACATGTCTATTATATTACTTAAAGAAATTTTTGGCAAAATATCAACTTCCATTAAATCTGAGTCATGGGAAATGTGGCCTCTTTTTTTTTAATAGCCTTTCTGTATATTAGTGTTTCACAACTTAAACAAAAATAAAATAATCAAATGCCTATAAACCAGTGTTTCTCAACTATTTTTTTTCTCCTATATTGGCCTTGCCCCCAGGGAACATCTTTTAGACTTTTTTTTCAATCCTAATCACCTTCTGCAGTATTTTAAAGCCACACTATACTGTATATCTGTTTATGTGTCCCTATGAATACAGAGTAAGATTTTTCTCCCTTCCCTGCCCCTGGAATCAAATTATATACGACATTAAGACACATGATCTTGTTCAATAAAACATTTTAAAAATTAAGACCTTAAGAAATCATAGAGTGAATTCTCTAACTGTAGCTGATTTAAACTAGACATCAATAATAGAAAAAAAGTACATTGCTAATTAACATGGGTTTAAATGGACTATTCAAGGGAAATTAGAAAATATTTGAATAACTGAGCAAAAATAAAAATACAATATCAAAATTTGTGAGATATAACTAAAGGAGTATTTAAAAAGAAAATCACAAGTTGATTTAATTTTTCTTTTCTTTTCTTTTTTTTTTTTTTTTTTGGTTGCAGGCATTGAACTCAGGGGCACTCACTGCTAAGGCACATCCCCAGTCTTATTTTGTATTTTATTTATAGAGGCAGGGTCTCACTGAGTTTTTCTTAGTACCTCGCTTTTGCTGAGGCCGGCTTTGAACTTGTGACCCTCTTGCTTCAGCCTCCTGAGCTGCTGGGATTACAGGCATGTGCTACCACGTCCAGCTCAATTTTTCTTTTTAAGAAACTAAAAATGGAAGACTAAATTAAACCCCCAGAGCAAGTAGAAAGAAAAAAAAAAAAAAACGAAACATGAACCAGTAAACTTAAACATGAAACAGAAAGAGAAAATAAATTGTGCAAATAATAGGTAATTCCAATAAATAACCTGAGAAATTGAAAAAGTTATTGCTAGGCTACAAAGAAAAGATGAATGACAAATGTCCAGAGTAAAAGGTTATCATTGATGTGGGCTATCATTAAATCCCCAAATTCTAAGAAGGTACTAATAAAATATTTTGAACAATTTATCTCCAAAAATTTGATGAAAAGAACAATTTCATGAAGATCACAAACTGCTGCCTATTTAAAAAGTAGGTTATCTGAATTCTATATATGTTTAAGAAATTTACTTACTGTAGATAAGTTTTCGCATAAGGAAAACTCAATAATTTTCCCATATTGTTTCACTGGTGAATTCTGCCAAAAAATAAAGGAAGAAAGTACAGTACGAATCCAGCATATAGACCATTCAAGAAAACTACAAATTACTACTTTTCATGAATATGAAAAAAATCATTTTGTCAAGTGGGATTTATTTTGGGAAATACTGACTATTTGAGCCTTAAAAATCATTGTAATCAAGTATAACAATAAAGAAAAAGCATATGATCATCTTAATTAGGGAAGAAGAGATGGTGTTTTACAAGATTAAATATCCACTTACAACAAAAACTCAGGAAACCAGGAATGAAACAGACCCTTAAACTACCAGTGTGTACAGAACCTATCTTCATTTTGATAGCGAAATATTGAATAATGAAAGTCTTTCTCCTAAAGTTGTAAACAAGGAAAGGAGGTACAAACTCTAGATTCCGGTTCAGCCTCTCACAAGCAGTATGGCCAGTGAAATGAAAAAAGAAGAAAGTATAAAAATTAAGAATGAAATAAAGTTATTCTTAGAGATGGCATGGTTTTGGATGTAACAAGTAACTAAAAATTAGCAATATGGCTCCTACAAACAATAAATGAGTTAAGGTGAATATCAAAAAATCAATTGTACTATATATTTTCAATAAACAACTAGAAATTTAATTTCCTTTTTAATATTACTTCTCATAATGCCAAATGTAAGAAAAAATTTGGTGTATATAACTGAAATATCTGCTAGGGCTGAATGTTGAAAAATCTTTGCCAATTTTTATAGAAAGTTGTATACCCTAGCTAGGTAAGAAGATTTGTTAAGATGTCTACTCTTTCCCCACTTGGTTCATTTTCTTAAAAAATCCCTGCAGGATATTTTGTTGATGTTGCCAGATTAACTCAGATTTGTTTGGTTTAAAGGCAACAGAACTAGAAGAACCATCAGGTTTGAAGATGCATATAAAACCGGATGGCTTGTATTACAAATCCCAAAACTTAATTTAAAGCTACTGAACATAGTGTGGTATTGACAAAATAAATGACATAAATCATTGAAACAGAAAAGATCAGCAATGGGCTCACACGTGGCCAATTAAATTTTGACAAAGGGAGAAACCAAATCAGTGGAGAAAAGATAGGTTTTTTTCAGTATATAAGAGAAAAATTTGACATCTGTATGAAATAAAAAGGACCTCAACACATTTCTCTCACTTTACAAAAAAGTGTATTCAGAATGGATCATAGACCTAAATGTAAAATGTGAACTCTAAAGTCACTGTGACAATAAGTCAGCAAGGAGTTCTTACATACAACACCAAATATTGGGTCAATTATTTTTAAATGACAAATGATAAAGAGGATTTCATCAAATAAAAATATTTTGCTTTTTAAAAGACAGTAAAATTTTAAAAAGACAGAGCATGGGGACTCGGGTTTGGCTCAGTGGTAGAGTGCCCGCCTAGCATGTGAGAGTCTGGATTCATCATATATGAATAAATAGAAAGTAAAGGTATTGTATCCACCTACAAGTATACATATACATATATATATATATATATATATATATATATATATATATATATATATATATGTTTACACATATACATACATATATATTGTTTTAAGTCAGGGCCTGGGAGAAAATTTTTACAACCATGTATTTGATGAAGATTATATCCAGAATATAAGAAGAAATCTCAAAACTAATAAAAGAAATCTCACTCACATTCTCAAAATGGATAATGGGCTGGAGCTGTGGCTCAGTGTTTTTGAGTGCTTGCCTAGCACGTGTGAGGCACTGGATTCAATCCTCGGCACCACATAAAAATAAATAAACAAAGGTATTTTTAAAAAATGGACAATTAATTTGAACAGGCACTTTGCCCAAGATTTACAAATGGCAAATAATTATGTGAAAAGTTACTCAACATCATTCGACTATAAAAGAATGTAAAAAAATAGCTACAATAACACCAACACACTTAGAATAGCCTGAAAAATTCTAATAATAGCAAGAATTATCAAGAATGTAGTACAACTATAACTACATAGCTTGTAGTCATGCAAAATGGATAGCCACATTGCAAAACACTTTGAGGGGAAGTTTCTTATAAAGTTAAACATATAAATGTGACTCAATTAGAGAAGTATCCAAGAAAAGCTGCTCACACAAAAATGTATATGTGAGTGCAGTGCTTGTATTCATCTTTCACAATGGAAACCCAGGTATTTTCAACTATTGTAGTACATCTGTATAAAGTACTGATAACTACTATGTGAAACAATATGACTTTATCTTAAGTACATCGTGTTAAAAAGCCAGAGTCAAAAAAGTTACATACTGTGACAACATTTTCATGAAATTTTGTAAAGGTAACTTGTGTGACAGAGAAAATAACTGGTTGCCAAAAGTCAGATGTGAATGAGTAAGTTGAATGACTACAGAGGGTCAAGAGAATTTGGTGGCATAATAGAAACATTCTGATTGTGGTTATTGCTATTCACTGTGTTTAAAACTTGTGGATCTGTATACATTGCACAAAGAATTTCACTCTATAGAAAAAATAAAACTGCATTTGATGAAGAAATCCTGCCCCTTTATCACCGTTTGATATAAGTAGGATAGAACCTCTGTTGATAAAATTTAAGCTCTGATCCACTTTGTTATCTTTGGCATGAAATATGCTATTATTTAATTTTAAACATGCTATTTTCACCTTTAAAATTATGAAAGAATTTCTTTTTTCAAGTGAATGAGTTCAAGGATTTTTTAATTTAATTTATGATCAGTTTCAAATGTAAACAATGTCTTTAGCTTTGCTAAAGGAGATGGTATTCATTAATTTTTATTTCTATAAACACACCAACCATTATTTAAAGTATTTAATAGTGCATTACTCTATCTCTGTGTAGAAAGGAACATTTTACTCTCTCTCTGGACGCAGAATTGTAATTTAAAAACTAATTCTTGACCTCAATAAGTTATCTCACCTTTCTGACTTTTGGCTTTCCCATATATAATTTGGGTATAATTAAACCAACCCAGCAGTATTGTTTAGGAGGCAAATACATGCCCACAGATATAAAAAGCATCTGTTACTACTCCAGATACATATGAGGTGACCTCTATATTAAAATGTATGTATTCGTGTTTGTGACATATTTTACAAAGAACCTTCATACATAAAATCTTCATGCCATTCCTAAGAGATGGGCAGCCTTACATCCCCCTTTAGATTCAGCAAACAAAGTTTGTCTAATACTAAGGAAAGGATTTAACAAAGAAGCAAATTTCTTACTGTTGATCTAGTGCCTCAAATCAGATAAGGCTTTTTTTTTAAGAGAGAGAATTTTTTAATATTTTTTAATTTTTGGCAGACACAACATCTTATTTTCATGTAGTGCTGAGGATCAAACCCAGCACCCTACGCATGCCAGGCAAGCGCATTACTGCTTGAGCCACATCCCCAGCCCACAGATAAGACTTTTGAGAGCACTTTGTGCCAACCTAAGCTTTGTAAGGGTTTAATATCTTTGGCCTTGCATTCCTAAATTATCCTATCTTGAAACAGAATTGACAGGTCTTACCTCAGATAGAGGTGTTTTAAGAGAGGTGAGTAGTTAAGTGATAAAAAAAATATAGAAGTAATCTTTATGAGCTTTATAATCACTGCCCTAAAATATAATTGGTAAATATAATCACAGTATAAATGGGGCAAGACTTAATTGAAACAGTGACATTAAGCTTCTTTAAGTTACTGTGAATTCATTGTATTATTGATTAAATACTGATCATTACTAGTGTAATCAGAATTTAGACATATCTCCTTTTGCTGTAAGGAAATATCTTAACATTGTAAAATTTTTAAATTTTATATGTTTAATACTGATTCATTAAGAATCATGGCATAAGTTAGATTTTAATACACAAAATATAAAGCCTACAGAAATGTATTAAAAACATCTTGGTATATGTAACAGCAAGATTTAGATTTGTATAGATGACTTGGATTCGTCAAGTTTTTTAATGTATAGGAACACTTTGACTATGTAGTGTGAATTGATAAACTTTTTTCTAAAACCCATAACACTAGACAAGGTAAATACTCTGTAATCAGATGTTAGACGTTTTTACTTTTTGCTTTTAAATCTCTTTATGTAAGACAGATTTTAATTATTTTTATATTGACTATTAAGGAATTATGGCATGGATAAGATTTTAATCCCCAATTCAATGAAAATTGAATAAAGGCAATAAAGGTATCAATGCAATGCTGCCATAACATAAAAGAACAGATACAGTTTGGATCTCTTGTCTAGAACTGCTCTCCAGGTTAACCTGCAGCCCTTCTGCCACACACAGTGAAACTGTTTTGATGTGGAGACTATAAATTTATGGTGACAGTACCCATAAATGTAGCAGATGCTTTAGGAAACATTTAGAAAACAGTCTTGTTAGTGCAATATTATGATCCCAGTTCGGGGGAGTTGTGAAACAGCCATAAATTTGATTTAGTAGGAAGATCCTGGGAATAAGAGAACCAAAGTCTGAGATAAGGTTTACAAACATTCTTAAGAAAATTGTTGTTTTCCAATAGGATTGAAAGAGATCATTAGAAAGTAAACCCAAAGCAGACTTGAATACTCCTAGAACTTTGTGTTCTCATCCCAAATACAGATGTTCAGATAAACAAATATGACATACTAACAATTGTTAACTACAACTGTGTCCAGATAAAGATGATAAATATGTTCTAAGAATTAAAATAAACATTGCTTAAAGAATCAAATGAAATATGATGATAATGACTCAACACAGTAAATCTCAGCTAAGAAGTTGAAACAGTAAAAAAGAACCAAATGAGAAAAATGACATCAGCAAGATGGCAAAATAGCTAAGTCCTAGGCCCTCACATGTTCCCTACAGAAAATCAACAAAATACTTATAGGAGATACCTAGAAACTGGTTAAAAGGTCTGAGTCTCAAACAAGCACAAAACCAATTGCATAAAAGCTGTATAGGAAATTCAGTATTCTGTCCATTCATCAGAACCATACCACTTTTCCAATCCATATGAGAGGCTTATTTAGGAGGAATCCTGCAACTTCCTGTTTCTCTATAGGAAGGAAAACCAGTAGAACATACAGCCAACTGAATTGAAGGAGGCTGCCTAAAGGACTTTTTTCTGTCTTGTCTGTATCCACCGAATGACAGAACAAGGTACCAGGTGGTGGGTATTGAATAATTAGAGGAAACACAGTTGAGTCTGCAAATCCTCTGGTAGACAGTAGATGGCTCACAAGATCCTTGATTTAAGGCAACATCAAGAAAAAAAGGAGAAAACTTCAAAGAGATTACATGCAAAAGCTCAGAAGGGACTCATACTCAGAACAATGGTTTGAGAGAAACTGTAGCCAGACTCTATGAAATCTCTGTGAAACTAAATTGTAAAATATGGGTGTGTCAGCTGATTAATAAAATGACAAATGAAGAAAAAGAAAATGGAGAAAAGGAAATCATACAAAGAAACAGTTGACCCAGACACATTTAAAGGAACTAATTAAATTTCCATGAACCAAACACTAAAAAATGGAGAAATAGACAAAGAAATAAAAATTACTGTCATAAGATGCACAATGAATTAAGAGAACTTGGTTAATAGTTAATTAAATAAAAGGAAAATGATGCATGGACAAAACAAGAATACCAACAGAAGAGAGAGGAATTATGAGGGGGAGGCAAACAGATATTATGTAGCTGCAGAACACAATAAGTACTAAAACTCAAGAGGGACTCAATAGCAGACCTTACCAGACAAGAAGAGACTTGAAAGGACTTATGGCATACCATTAAATGGAACAGCATTCATATTATGGAACTCCAGTGGGAAGGTATGTGACAGAAAACCTATTTAAAGAACTAATAAGTGAAAATATCTCAAATATCAGAAAAGAGATGGGCATTCAAATTCAAGAAGCTCAAAGAACTCCAAAAGTATACATATAAAGAACCTACACTGAGACACATTATAACCAAACTGTCAAAATAGAATCTTAACAACATCAAAATAAAATTCCCATGTAAAAAGGAGCTGTTAGATTACCAGTAGATTTATTTTAGCAGAAACCTCACAGTCTGGATGATAGTGGGATTATAAATTCAATGTACAGAAAGAAAAATATTGTCACACCAACAATAATATATCTAACAAAGCTGTCTTTCAAAAATGAATGAAAAATTCAGACTCTCCTATATAAACGAGATAAGAAAGTTCATCACAACTAGTTCTGCTCTACAAGAAATATTAAAAAGAGTCTGATAAGTTGAAATGAAGAAAACAAATAATGCAAAATCACACAAAAATGTAAAATCCCTGGTAAAGATACATATACAGAGAATACAGAAGCCTATGGAATTATAATGTAAGTGAACAAATCACTTATAAATCTGGTATAACATTCTTTAAAGCATGAAACATGGTATAAACCAAATAGTGTTTTATATACAAATAAAATTAGTTTTTATCAGTTTAAAATAGATTGTTATATCTTTACTTATTTTTATTTAGTATTTGTAGTACTGGGAATATAACCCAGGTCCTCATGACACCCCAAGCCCTTAGATTATTATAAGTGCAATGGTAACCATTGTGATATGCAAACTGGCAAATAAGAAAAGAAATAAAACATGCCACTGCCAAAAAAAAAAAATCAGTGAAACACACAGGAAGACCATTAGAGAGGAAAAGAGCAACAAAAATCCTATAAGACAAAAAAAATCAGTAATTTATTGAAATGAAAATGGGTTGCATGAACCAGCAAAAATACTTAAGCTAAATGGATAAAAAATAAGATACAATGATATGTTGTTGCCTATTAGCAACTAACTTCACATCTAAAGTTAAAAATGAAAAGGTAGAAAAAGATCATTTCAGTTATATTAGAACCTAAAGATAGCACAGATGACCATACTTACACAAAATAGATTTTAGGACAAAAATTGTCACAAGACAGAGAAGAACATTGTATGATGATTAAAGGATCAATTTAAACAGAAGATAAATGGTTTAATATGCACCTAATATCAGAGCACCTAAATGTATTTAGCAGACATTGATAGTGTGCATGGGAAATACAAGTTAAAAATAATGGCAGGAGACTTCAATATTCCATTTTCCAGCAATGGATTGAAAAACAGTATCAATGAGGAAACAGAACTTGAACAACACACTAGAAAAATCAAATCTACCCGACCTATATAGAATAGTTCACCCAACAACAGAACATACATTCTTCTCAAGCAACAATGGTATATTCTCCCAGATAGCCACATTAGATCATGAAATCAATCTTAACAAATTTAGGAAGATTTAAAATATACAAAGCATCTTTTCTGACCCCATAATGGAATATAAGTAAAAAATCATATCAGAAGAGAAACAGGAAAATCCACAAATATCTGGAAATTAATGATGCATTCTTAAATGACCAATGAGTCAAAGAGGAAATGACCAGGAAAATTATAAAATATTTGGAAACAAAACCATAACAACTTATGGAATGCAGCAAAGCAGTTCTGAGAGAGGAGTTCATAGTGGTAAACACCTGCATCAAAAAAGAAGAAAGATAGCAAATCAAGATCCTAAATTTATATCTTAAAAGAAGAACAAACTAAATACAAAATCAGCAGGAAACAAAAAATAAGAGTATGAATAAATACTAGCAATATAAAAATCAATGAAATCAAGATTTTTTTTAATGATCAACAAAGTTGACAAGTACTTAGCTAGACTAACAAAAAAAGAAGTTTTGAATATCTAACTTAGAAATTACAAAGGAGACATTACAACTGAATGAGAATTGTATGCTGACAAATTGGTTGACCTAGAAGAAATGGAGAAATTCCTACAAAAGTATGATCTACTACAAAGCAAAGCCCAGGATCACAGCATTCACTGCAGAATTTTACTGAACATTTAAAAAGGAATTAACATCATTTTTTCGCTCTAATTCTTCCAAAGAAAGGAACAGGAGGAGCACATCCAAACTCATTCTGTGAGGCCAACGTTACCCTAATACCAAAATACTCAGCACAACAAAATTATAGAACAATATATCTGGTGAATGTTGTATCTAAATCTTTAACAAAATAATAGCAAACTAAATTGAAGAGTACATTTAAAGGACCATACATTATGGCCACTGATATTTATACATGAAATTTGAAATAATTAATCATATATAAATCAATGAATGTGATATACCACATTAACAGAATGAATAACAAAATAATATGATAATGCAGAAAAGGAACTTGATAAAATTCAATTTATCTTTATGATAAAAATACTCATTAAGAAAGGAAGAGAAAGTTTCTTGATATATTAAATTTCATATATGAAATGCCTGTAGTTAATATCATACTCAATGGGAAAGGCTGGATTATTTTTTCTCTCTAAGATTAGGAAGAAAACAAAGATGCCCCCTCTAACCACTATTTTTCAACATATAATTGGAAGTTCTAGCCATATCAGACAAGAAAAAGAAATAAAAACATTCAAATTGAAAAGGGGAAGAATTTAAACAATTTCTGCTCACAGACAGCATGATTTTTTCCATAGAAAACTCTTAAGGATTTATACACATAAAACTTGTTCTTATTAGAAATAATAAGTGAATTTAGCAAAGCTGCTGGATGCAATATCAGCAAATTCAGTTGCAGCAATAACCAAACAATAAAAGAAATAGAAGAAATCTATTTATTTTGACATCAAAGAGAAGAAAATACTTAGGAATAAACTTAAGCAGATGAAAAAACATACATTAAACATATTGCTAAGCGAAATGAAAGGAATACAACAAATAAATAGAAATGCATTCTGTGTTCGCGAATTGGAAGACATCAAATTGTTAAAATGTTCATACTACCCAAAATTATCTAATTTCAATTCAATCTTTATGAAAACCCCAATAACATTTATACAGAAGTAGCAAGAATGTCTCAAAATTTATGTGGAATCTCAAAGAGTCATGGACAGCCAAAACTATCTTCAAGAGGAACAAAATTAGAGGGCTTACACTGCCTGACTTTTTTTTAATATTTTTAGTTGTAGATGGACACCTACCTTTACTTATTTATTTACTTTTATGTGGTGCTGAGGATTGAACACAGTGCCTCACACCTGCCAGGCAATCTACCACTGAGCTACAACCTCAGCCCCAACACTGCCTGATTTTAAGTATACAACAAAGAAAAAAAATAGTTTAGGAATGTGCTACTGGATATGAAGAGAAATATACAGGCCAAAAGAACAGAACAGAAAGCCCAGAAATAAACCCCTGCACATATGGCCAAGTGATTATTGACAGAAATTCCTAGACTAAACATTTGTCTTCAACAAATAGCACTTGGAAAATGGAGTAGCCACATACAAAAAGAATGAGTTGGATCTTACACCACACACAAAAATTAATTTGAAATGGATTAATGACCAAATGTGAGATCTAAAACTATTAAAATTCCAGAAGAGGGAACTTTCCAGAATGTTCAGTGAGAGGCGGAGGAGGCGGAGGAGCAGCAGCTGCCTGGGCTGTACACAGTTAAGTGCTCCTTCCCACTCCCCCACAATTCCCCCAGCACGCTCATGGGCTGTAGAAAATGGTGAAAGAAACCACTTACTATGATGTTTTGGGGATTAAACCCAATGTCACCCAGGAAGAATTTTAAAAGGCTTAGAGAAAACTGGCCTTGAAGTACCACCCTGATAAGAATCCAAATGAAGGAGAAAAGTTTAAACAGATTTCTCAAGCTTATGAAGTTCTCTCTGATGCCAAGAAAAGGGAATTATATGACAAAGGAGGAAAACAGGCAATTAAGGAGGTTAGAGCAGGTGGTGGTTTTGGCTCCCCTATGGACATCTTTGATATGCTTTTTGGAGGAGGAGGAAGGATGCAGAGAGAAAGGAGAGGTAAAAATGTTGTGTACTATCTCTCAGTAACATTAGAAAACTTATATAATGGTGCAACAAGAAAACTGGCTCTACAAAATAATGTGATTTGTGACAAATGTCAAGGCCAAGGTGGTAAGAAGGATCAGTAGAGTGATGTTCCAACTGCTGAAGTACTGGAATGCAAATAAGAATTCATCAGATAGGACCTGGAATGGTTCAGCAAATTCAGTCTGTGTATGTGGAGTGCCAGGGCAATGGGGAATGAATCAGTCCTAAAGATAGATGTAAAGCTGCAATGGAAGGAAGATAATTCAAGAGAAGATGATCCTGAAAGTTCATATTGACAAAGGCATGAAAGATGGACAGAAGATGAAGGAGACCAGGAGCCAGGATTGGAACCAGGAGATATTATCATTGTGTTAGATCAGATGTGTTAGATCATCACCTGTCATCCAAGTCAGATTGTCAAGCACGGCAATATAAAGTATGTGCTAAATGAAGGTATGCCAATTATTGTACAATGTGAAAAGGGTCGCCTAATCATCGAGTTTAAGGTAAACTTTCCTAAAAATGGCTTTCTCTCTCCTGACAAACTCTCTTTGCTAGAAAAACTCCTACCTGAGAGGAAGGAATTAGAAGAGACTGATAAAACGGTCAAGTATAACTGGTGGACTTTGATCCAAATCAGGAATAATAGCACCATTATAATGGAGAAGCATATGAGGATGATGAACATCATCCCAGAGGTGGTGTTCAGTGTCAAAGCTCTTAATGGGGCTAGTGAATAACACTCACTGCAGGCATATTATATGCAGTAGTGAATGCATGAAGGAATACAATCATAATATCTCACTACTTCCTATTGTTTTAATGTCTAATTATAGTAGTGTTTTAAAAGTTAAATGAAGAAGAAATGCAAATATAAAAGCTCTTACTTTGCCCTGTATGTATGATGACTTCAGTGTGCAAGAAGTTGTATAATACCTGTAAAAACTACTTTTAAAAAAGTTCCCCTAGCATTTGTTAGGCCATACCTTACAATTGATTTCAGCTGTGTAGGATGAAAAACAGACTGAAATACTAGGTATATGTGTTGATTTCAGTGTATGACCCTTTGTTGTTAAGCTATAAAATTAAAACTCTATATTTAACTGACAAGAAACCTTAATTTGTAAAAGATTGTTGGTCTTTCTAGTTATTTGTATTAAGTGGGACTCTTGTAATGCCTCTCCCTATGTGGTTTTACATTATCTTTCCTCGCATATTCCTGCATGGCCTCAACCTACTTGAAGGTTGTATATGTATAATGCATAATTTCACTTCTGGTGTCCGTGAAAGAAATGATAACTTTCAAAAGAAGAGGTTTATGTTGAAAACATCATCATTAAATTGAAATATATAACAGATATCTATGAAATGTTCCTAACATTTGCAAATTTATTAACATACTTCTGAGTCATCTTTGCCTTCAAAAGGAAATCAAGAGAAATTAGAAAAAAATGGAGATAAAAAATGACCTTATAATACTTCAAAATCTGATATATCTTATCAAATTACAACACTTGACCTAGTCAGTCTTTTTAGTTTTAATCATGCCATTCTCACATGTATCTTATTGTGTGTGTGTGTGTGTGTGTGTGTGTATGTGTGTATGTGTCAGTTTTAATCATGCTATTCTACTGTAAGTAGCTATTTTTTTGAGGACATTAACACCTAACAAGACTTGTAAGAAAAGAAACGTTAAATCCACATACTTCATGAACATAGATGCAAAATCCTTAAGAAAATAAACTTTCTAATATGGAAAATAAGATAATAGATCATTACCACATGGAACTTATTCTAGCAAGGCAATTTTTTAATATTGTTTTAGTTGTTCATGGACCTTTATTTTATTTATTTATATGCAGTGCTGAGAATCAAAGCCAGTGCCTTGCACATGCTAGGCAAGCACTTTATCACTGAGCTACAACTCCAGCCCTAGGAATGATTTTTTTAATATTCAACAAACAATTAATCTCGCGCCTATAATCCCAGCAGCTTGAAAGGCTGAGTCAGGAGGACCACAAGTGAGGCAGTAAGAAACTCAGTGAGATTCTCTCTCTAATTAAAATACAAAATAGGGCTGGAGATATGGCTCAGTGTTCGAGTGCCCCTGAGTGAAATCCCAGGTAACAAAAACAAACAAACAAAAAAAAAAAACAACAACAAAAACCAATATGATCTAATTTACTATTTTACATCAAAGGAGATGAAAAAAGTATTCAACAAAATTCTTTAAATATTCATTGTAAAAGACAATTTAAGAAGAAAATAGTCTCAACTTGATTAAGGTATTTGTAAAAATTTTATAGTTTATGTCATTCTAAATGGTAAAAAATTGAATGTTTCTATATTAGGGCTACCATAAACACACACACACACACACACACACACACACACACACACACACTATGTGGCTTCAATGACAGAAATTTGTTGTTGGAAGTTAGAAAGTCTAAAGTTAATGAGACAGCATTGTTGCTTCTTTCTAATGCCAGAGTAGGAAGGATCCTTCATATGTTCTTCTCCATGACTTATAGATGATGTTCCTCTACCTATGTGGTTTTACATTATCTTTCCTCATGTATAGTATCTTTGTGCCAAATTTACCCTTTTTACAAGGACAATAGTCATCTTTAACTAGGGACTATTCTAATAACCTAAGTTTAACTGGATCACCTCTGTAAAGACCCTTTCTCCAAATAAGGTCACATTCTGAGGAATTGGGCATTAGGACTCCAACCTGTGAATTTTTGAAGGATACACAACCCAACCCTATTAGTTTCTTTTTTGAGATCAAGAACAAGGTCAGGATGTAAACTACTCAATAGTTTGTTGGAAGTTCTAGCCAATGCAATAAGGCAAGAAAAGGCATAGATATGAAAAAAAGAAAAAAATGAAAATGTTTTGTTCTCAAATGCCATGATTATGCAGAAAATCCTACAGCATCTCTTTTCTCAATGATTTTATTTTTTTAAATACATGACAGCGGAATACATTACAATTCTTATTACACATATAGAACACAATTTTTCATATCTTTGTATATAAAGTATGTTCACGCCAATTCATGTCTTTATACATGTGCTTTTTTTGCATTACAATACTTATTACACATATATACCACAATTTTTCATGTCTCTGTTTGTATATAAAGTAGGTTGACACCGAATTTGTATCTTCATACATGTACTTTGGATAATGATGTCCATCACATTCCATTATTCATGCTAATCCCCTGCATCTTAAAAATATAATTGTTATAACTAATGAATGTATTTATCAAAGATAGAAGATAAATTCTATATGTAGTAGCATCATTTGGAAAGTGATTTTTTAAAGAAAATACTTATGAAAGGATATAAAACATAAAATAATGGATAACAAATATGACAAATAAGACCCATACAATGAAAAGTATAAAACATGTAGGGGAGGAAGATTGTCAACCTTACTGGTTCTCAAGAAAATAAAAATTAAAGGCTAAATAAGATAACCATTTTGCAATAGAATGACAAAATTAAAATAAAAAACAACAAAAAGCAAAAATAAACAACAAAAAAGGCAATGTCATGTGAATGATGTGTAGCAACTGAATGTCTTAAATTACTAATGGGAGTATTTGCTATCATATTGGCAAAGAGTTTCATAATCTTTATAAGTGTATACACTTAAAATGAATACCCACAATTTTATTTCTAGATATTAAGAAGAGATACAAAATATAATTCTCTGAAAAGTCTTTTTCTTGCTTTTTTCATTGTAGCTTCATTTATGAGAGCCAAAAATAAAAACAACCCAAATGTCCATTACATGTAAACAGATAAACAAATGATGAGAAGTTCATAAAACAGTATACAGCACAGCCATATAAATGATAATACTACTACAACATAATTTTTTAAAATAAGTGTCACATTGATTCAGCTTTTAGGTAAGTTTCCCTTTTAGAACAACTGATGAGGTTCAAAGACCAAGTACCTCCCTTATAGAATTCTCACTCTGTGTGGCAGTCTGATTTCCCAGGTTCTAGGTACCAAGAAATTAGGTTCAACTTCCATTACCTAAAGGTCAATGAAATTATTCAAAGGAGCTAGTCCTAACCACTCCCTACCCCTTGCTTGCCCATTCTGTCCTATAGAAACCATAATAAAAGTGCTTGCCCATATTTCCCTCTATACTTCTGCCTGATATTTTTGTGTTCCATCCTAGTACTTCCCCTGAGGAGTTTTGTATGGTATATTGTTTCTCCCTAGGATCCATAAGCATAACAAGCTCCAGTTTCTTTCTCTTGATCTGTATCTGCCCTCATCATACTTCACCCAAGAAAATATATTTAAAAACACTGATAAACACAAAAAAAACATACTTAAATTCATTTCCTATGGATGCTGTAACAAATAAACATACTCTTAGTGGCTTAAAACAACAGGAACATATTCTGTTACAGTTCAAGATGCCAGAAGTCCAAATCAGGGAGTCAGTGAGGCAATCCTCCTTTCAGAGGCTCCAAGCAAAATTCAATCTTATTTCTTCCAGTTTTTGGTGGCTTCTGGGATTCCATGAGTTGGGACCACATCACTCCAGTCTCTGCATCTTTAGTTTTCTGTATGTCAAATCTCTCTCTCCTTCCCTCTATTAGGATAAATGTCATAGCATTTAGATCCATTGTGAATAATCTAAGATACTCAACCCATCTCAAAATCATTAATTTAATCTCATCTGCAAAGACCTTTCTTCTAAACAGGTAATGTTCAGAAATTCTAGAAAATAGGGCTTGATGTCCTTTTAAAATTTTTAATAGATTTTATTTTTATGAACACTTTTAGATTCATAGCAAACATGAATGTATAGTACACAGTTTCAATATATCCTCAATGTAACCCCACAATTCCACCCCCACTATCAACTGCACCAGAGTGGAACATTACTACAATTGATGAATATATGTTGACATACATTTATCACCAAAAGTTTACATTATGGTGAATGATTGGTATTGAACATTTTATATTTTGACAAATGAACTATGATATGTATTCACTTTTAAAGTATATAGAATGGTTTCACTACTTTATAAATCCTCCATATTCTACCTATTCATCCCTCTCCTACCCTTAACCTCTGGTGATCACTGATATTCTTACTTTGTTTGCACTTTTGTTTTCAAGGAATGTCATATATTTGTAATCATACACCATGCACTTTTAAAAAAAATTTATTCATTTGGTATCATGCATTTACATTTACTTTATAACTTTTCAGCTCATTCTTCTTAGTGCTAAAAAATTATACATACACACATAAGAATACATACATCCCTCAGTTTATCCATTCACCTTCTGAAGGACATATTGCTGCTTCCTAGTCTGGGCACTTATAAATAAAGATGTCATAGACATTGGTTTGTGGGTTTTGTGTGAGCATAAGTTTTGGCTCGTGTTGGTAAATACCAAAGTATCATGTTTTTTGGATTACATGGTGAGAGAATGTTTAGTTTTAGTTCTAACATTTTACACTGATACAAGCAAATATTTGCTGTCAAAATTTTGGATTTTCAGCATTCTAATAAATCTGTAGTAGTTTCTTGTTGTTTTAATTTGCAATTCTCAATGAAATATGATATCAAATAAACTTACAATCAATGTATCTTTTCATAAAATATCTGTTAAAATATTTTGCCCAGTATTTAATTGGATTGTCCATTTCTCATTGCTGAGTTTCAAGGGTTCTTTGTACACTTTGGATAACAGTCCTTTATCAAATGTCATTTGCACACATTTTCTCATAGTCTGTGGCTTGTATCTTGATAGCATCTTTAACAGAATGGATGTTCTGAATTTTAATTAAGTCCAGGTGACTAATTATTTTTTCATGAATTATGCCTTTGGTGTTGTATTTAAAAAGTGATGACCACATCCAAGCCTACTCAGATTTTCTCCTGTTATTTTCTGAGTATTTCATGCTTTTGCCTTTTATACTTACATTTGTGGTCCATTTTGAGTTATTTTTTTGTGAAACAGGAAAAGTCTGTGTCTCAATTTTTTTTTTAATTTAGATGTTCACTTGTTCTAGCACCATTTGTTGGGAAGTTTATCTTTTCCCACTGTATTTCCTTTGTTCTTTTGTCAAAGATCAGATGGCTATATTTATGTGGGTTTATTTTTGAGTTCTCTATTTTGTTTCATTGAACTACTATCTTTTTTTTATTATTGACCTTGGCAAAGGATCTAAGAGTTTTCTTTGGACTTTAAAAATCTCTATGGTGTGACTTTTGTTGAAAAAATAGAAACAAAGTACATAATTTCCACTATGATGAAATGTAAAAGGAGATTTATAAAAATATTATGAAAGAAAAAAAGAGTATAAAAAGAAGAATAAATTTGATAGTAAGTGGATTTAAACACAAATGTATTAATTACTTTCAGTGTAAATGGACTAAATGTTTCTGTTAAAAGAAAAGCATTTTCACACATGATGTTAAAAGTAGGGATAGAAAAAGAAATAAAGTTAAAAAACCAGAACAAAATAATCTATGAATAGTCTAACAAAATAAAAGCTAGTATATCTTTGTTAGTATTGAAAATATTAGCTTTAAGGCCAAGTAAACACAAAAGATAAAAATAGTTATTTTTAATAATAAAATATTTGACTCTGTATATTATCTATTCAAATTATAACTCACCTTATAATTCATGTTTAAAATAGATAAGGCTAAAAAATAGTAAGAAATAGTAGCTCACAATTAAATTGGGAGATATTTAACATACCAACCTCAAGAGTTGTTAAAACAATAGATTTGAATAGCATTTAATTAACCTAATCCAATGGAAAGATAGAGAAAATATTCTTTTGACTATTGTGTACATCTGGGCTCAGAAAGTGAGTCTTTATAAGGTCAAAATAGAACAGAATGTGTTAACTGTAGTAATATCACGTTTGCTCTTTAATGATTGGAACTTCAATATTATGAAAATGTTATTAAATTTTATTTAAAATTATTATTACAGTTGGTTCCTTACAAAGGTACCACTTTAATAATACTATTAATATATTATTAAAGTTGGTTTCTTACAAAGGTACCACTCTGTGGTCTCTCTAGTGTTGTTGTAATATATCATAGCATATTTATTATATTCTAATCTGAAATTGTTGTTATGAAGCATCTAACTTTTGCCTTTCTATTGAATTAAAATTTTTAAATTTTTTAAAAATACCTTCATTTTATTTATTTATTTTTATGTGGTACTGAGAATCGAACCCAGGACCTCGGATGTGCTAGGTGAGCATCTACTGTTGAGCCACAACCCCAGCCCCAAATTATTTTTTAATTTAATTTGTACTTCCCACATTATCAGAAAAATTGGGCCTCTTTTATACATTTGGCAACTTGGGTTTTCACTTAAGATTCCTTGTTCCTTTTTCTGCCATTTTTGTTTTTAGATTTGTCTTCTTCCTATTGAGAATTTGGAATTCTTGTATTCTTGTTATTTCTTGTTTTATATTGCAGATATATTCTTCACCTGTTCATCACTTGTTTTTGAATAATTTTTGTAGTGTAAATTTAAGTAATCTTGAATTTTGGTAATAAATAGGGAGTGCCAAAAGTATGCTGGCATTATTATTTGGTTTAACTATTAACATGCAAAAAGGTTTTATTACTCTTTAAATTGTTTATTGTTATACTATATGTCACTTGTATCATTCTTAAATCACATCAATAAAATAAAATTTTAATTAGATAAGTGGTTCTATGTGACCAAAAAGTACAAATTATAAAATTAAATTTAAAAATAAACAAGTAAGACAACAATATATTAATTTTATATTGAAGTTTTTTTATATAATTCTCAGAAATTTCACTGGTTACTTAAAAATGAAAGTCTGGAAAATACTGAAGTAATTATTCCAATAGTGTCTTTGATTGTTAACATTTTCTGATTCTATGATTTATTCTTCCCTTAAATTTTCATATCCCATGAAAAAAGAAATGTATAGAATATCTTATGAATTAAAAAGTTTACAGGAATCTAGTGGATGTATCAGTCAAAAGGCTATGCTGTAGTAAGAAAGACTCAAAATTTTTCAGTGGCTTCAAATACCAAGTTTGTTTTTCATTTTCATCTAAGATCAGCAAGGGAATTCTTATTAGTCCTTTGCAATGGCAATAAAATCTTTATTTTGACATATATTTTAACAATTTAGGAGGCCCCTAAGTAAACATTATTTTTTTTTCTTGCATTTCATTGCAAAAGCAAATTACCTGGACTTCCTCAAATTCAAACAGGTGTATATTTCACCTGCAGGGAGACACACCAATTATTGTGAACTGTCTGTGAGTGTGAAGTTATAATTGAAAACTACCAGAAAGAAATAATTCCATTTGAGTTAACACTTGAAAAGCAAGAAATGTATGAAGAACCCTTACCACTTCCACAGTCTTCTAAAAATATTATTAACTAAACAGAACTTTATATATTCCAAAATACGTTCACTAACAATACTTTGTCTGATTTTCATAACAACCAAACAAGCAAGAGTATAGAAAGAGCTCACTGAAGAGTTACACTACTTTGTCTTGAATTTCAGTCCAATATTTTCTACAATTTGACAATGAACAAATCATATGGCCTGCTTTTTTCAATGTCTCTGTTTTCTCATTTCAAAAATAGTGATAATCCCATTTGACAGTGTTATCCCATTCCTCAATATATGTCCAAAGGAGTCAATATTATCATATTACAGTGACACAGCCACATCAATGTTTATAGCAGCTCAATTCATGATGGCTAAGCTATGGAGACAAACTAGATGCCCTTCAACAGATGAATGGATAAAGAAAATGTGGCATATATACACAATGGAGTATGACTCAGTCATAAAGAGAATGACTTTATGTCATTTGCCAATAAATAGATCGAGCTAGAAACTATGATGCTAAGTGAAATAAGCCAATCCCCCCAAAATAAAGGTTAAATGTTTTCCCTTATATATGGAAGCTAACCCACAATAAGGGGTTGGAGTAGAAGTTCAGTGAATGAAGGGAAATGAAGGGAAGAGAGGGTAATAGGAAAAGGAAAGGCAGTGGAGTGAATCTGACATAACTTTCCTTTACATATATGAATATACCACAGTGAATCTCACCATGATACATATTGAAAAGAAATTAATTAAAAAATAATTATTGGTAAATGGCAGATCAATCAGTAGAGGCAGCAGGTGGGAAGAGGGAAAGGGAAAAAGAGGTACTGGAGTATGAATTAGAACAAGTTATATTCTGTAATTGTATAATTATGTTAAAATGTATTCTACTGGTTACTTAAAAATGTAACTAAAAAGAGTCAATATAAAACTTTATTAAAAATAGTGATAATCATAATTCAATCCTTCAGGGCTGGCTCGGGGTGTGGGGGTGGGTCAAACTGATAAAGCATAGAATTAGAAAGCAACACTCAATACATATTGTTAATATCCTTAGAGGATTCTGTTCTTTCATCATTTTGATTAAAATACTACCACCCTCATTTCCAAAGTGAAGATCGTAATGAAATCTGTAGATATCAATTGATTATCCAAGGTTCACATTATAGATAGCAGAATTTAGACTTAAAATGAGGTTTCTTTTGTAGTCACTTTGTTTACATTCTAATCTCACTTATTTTATTTAGCTAATTTGACCCAATTAGATGATGATACAATCTTTATGATTAATTTAGCAAAGGTTTTTTCTATGTATATTAGTTTAAGTGATTCAGGGGAAAAAGAAGATTAGTTGAGAGTGCAAGAGGACATTGTAGAAAAAGAAATTGAAACAACTGTGTAGGTATGGTGTAATCAGAAAAGGTTGCAGAACAGCAAATTTAACAGAGGAAAGACAGTGGTTGGCTCAGGAAGCAAGGATGAGGCCAATGCGGTGTCATTATGGAGATTGGATTACTGCTTGTACAAATTAGATTTGAAGAATTGGAACAGGGCTGTAGGATTGCATTGAGAAAGGAAGAGGTTTTGTAAAATTTATAAAATTCTACATCCAGCATTTCATTCTTTTCTGATGATCAGAAAAAAAAAGCAAAATTGAGATTTTTGTCATTTCACAATTGAAAAACACTGAACTGTGGATTTGGGATATTGCTGATTTTAAGTTGACCTGGTAAGTGGGTTTTAATATTTTCTTGAGTTTAATATAAGTCCCCTCTCCCCTTCATCCACCCTTTTTGTCTTGAAATAGGTGGTTTCTGTCATATGGTTTGATATACAGTTCAGAGTTTCACAGTCTATTTTAGGTTTGCTGACAGCTCATGTTTCAGTGTCTAGCAGAATAAACTGTACTATTTATGTTGGAAATGTGACTGAGTGCTGGCTCAAAACATTTCTCTAATTTTAGAGATCTGGTAGGCAAATTTCATTATCTTTGCCTTCTTTATCTAACCTTCACGTGGGGCTTATCCTAAGCTTAGGTTTATTTTTTTTTCCTCACTTCTGGTGGGGGCAACTGATGTGTGAAGGTTTCCTGTTTTGAGAAAATCTTACATAACACAATGTAAAATTCAAAGGAATTATGGCTTCTTTTCAATAAGAACAACTATCCACTTGATCAAGTTTTATAGTTAATAAAACTAACTAAAGCTTTAGTACATTAAAAAACTGGAAAAATAGAAAAAAATCAGTTGCAATACTTGGAGGTAGATATATGTGATAACATACCTTGCATAGATGTGACATTAAAAGTATGTCCTTTTTACAGCCTATAGAAGAATGAGAAATAAATGTCTATTAGTTATAAACTATAAAGTAAATAAAAATATTTCTATTGAATATTTTAATGATACTTCTATTATTTTTTTTTACTACAAAATACATAAATATGAGGTCTCTGGCTAATAACTGTAAATGACAAGAGTATGTAATTTGTCTCTTCAATTCTTTTGGATATTAAAAACTCCAGTAGCATTTAACACAGTTGTGAGACTACTTACAAGAGGTAGAAAGAATTTTGTGAATAATTGATATTTGTATAAATAGACAGGAAGTTATAGAAATGTACAGGTTTCTTGGGAGTTATTACTTTTGTTTAACATTTTAATAGAACTCTATCAATTTATGTAATTCTGGCTTTGGCATGACTCAAGTAGGGTTTAAGCTAAATGGGTTAAGTGAAATCCCGAATTTTTGCTGGAGTCTTACCATTATATTGACATATATATAGCAGACATTAAATAAAATAACAATGTCTCATATAATATCTATTGGAAAAAATATTTTAGAGAAAACTATGCACTGGATAATTTTCAGTTAGAATTTTCTTCATATCTGTGGATATGATTTTTTACAATTATTCATTTATATAATATTATTTTAATAGTACATATTTATTAGGTGTGGTATAATAATTTGACTCATGTATACAAGGTACAATGATCAAATCAGGGTAGTTAGCATTTCCAACTGTTGATGGGGTGTTATATTTCACAATAACCTAATAAATATGTTATGAATAACTAGAAGAGAATACTTGAAAGTTTTAAACATAAAACAATGATAAGAAGATGGACACATTAAATATCCTGTTTTGACCAGTGCATATCATATATATATGAATCAAAAGTATCACAGTACATCCCATAAACATTGGGTATGTATATTGACTATAAATATCGACCTGAAAGATTGTTGATTTACTGTTAGGATATTATTAGATGCCCTGTTTTATGTATTTTATGTGTATGAATTCCTAGCCTTATTTCATATTTTTAAGGAATTTCCAAGTTATATCATTTGCTACCATGTATAGTAACAAGAGAGCTTTCGAATAGAGAGAAATTTCCTCTTTGTTGTGCAATGCAAAAAATAAACATACATGGTTAACAGAATTATTATTACTAACTTTGATAGGTTTTCTGAGGAAAATTCTTACAGGATAGCTATTCTAGGAAAATAGATACAACAGATATTGCAAATCCATATTGATTTTGTTTTTTATTCCAAAGCTATCCAGGATTTGATTGCAGATTTAATTTCACAAGGTAGCAACATATTTATTTATATGAAGCCTTCTCCTGTGGGGTTTAGAGATCTTCAGATTGCTTGTTTGAGGGGAAAATTAAGATTAAATGGGTCATAACTGCTTCCAGGTTGATGAAGGACCTGGAGCCCTCAAAAACAGGATAGCAATTCTCTTAAGATTGAGTGTCCTCTGCAATGTCCAAGGAGGCTAAGCTCTGTTACTTTGGATACCAGTGGTCAGAAATGCTCATGTCTCAATATTTCTCCAGCACTGACTTACCCCAGGATGCTGTGGAATGCAGCACCTTCACTGGTCACCAATCCCCATTTTGGTTTCAAGGCTCCATTGAACTAGTGAGAGGGTTATCAGTGTTTTGCTCCTGGGGATGCTCTGGCTGAATGTTTGAATCTTTGCTTTGCGGTGGATCATTCATCCTTGGTTGTAGCCCTCACTGTTCATAGTCATTGGAGCCTTGGATAAGTTGTTACTATGTTCATGAAAGCTGTTGCCATGCTGTGGAAGCTCTGACATTTTTAATACCTTAAGAACCAATCGTATGCATCTTTGCCTCTACTGTCATGCCATTCATTCACAATAAGGAAGAAATAAGAGATCAGTCCATTTGTGGACAAACTTTCTCCCAATCACATGGTTATTTTAGTATTTAATTGTTGAGAGAAATTCGAGAGGAAATGTATTCAAGTAATAAGTCTGAGTGTTATATTATGATGAGATAATGGGGTTGTCTCCCAATTCACAAGGCTCACAGTATTACATATTTAAAGTTATGCACTTTTGCCTTTTGATTTATCAATATTTTAAAGATAATTTAGCTTTGACATTTCATCAAATTTGCTCTCCATTGGTTCTGTTATTAGTGTCCTGCTGTGTTTGGGGCACTTTCCTCCCTTGTTTTTTCATGTTGTCTATGTGTCTTCCTTTCTTGCAGTGTGAATCTGAGATATTACAGTTTCTTCCCTATATTCTTGCAGTACCTATGCAGATTGTCTATACCTCACCATAATGTTGGGCTTCCAGACCCTGCTGGTGTCCCTCATTGAGTGCTACTGCTTCCTGGGTCTGAGTCCTGCTTCAGTAGATCTGGGTTGCTGTGCTTGACATCCCCTGGTAGTTTGCTCATCAAAATGGGCAGTCCTATGCCAAAGGCTAGGCTCTAGTGGTATCTGCCCAACAGGGAAAGGGTGGACCAGGCCTTCTGTGCACCTGGGCCCCTCAGAGGTCCATGTGGGTGGATTTGGGCCACTGGGCTTGACCTCCCACAGTAGTCTGCTGGTTACAAGGGATGGTTCTGCGCCAAAGGCTAGTTTCTGGTGTGTCTGCCCTGCTGGGAAAGGGGTGGGCCAGGCCTACTGTGCACCTGGGCCCTGCAGAGGCCTGTGTAGGAAGATCTGGGCCTCTGGGCTTGACCTCCCCCAGTAGTCTGCTGTGAATATACTGTGTATACAAAGAGATATATGAAAAATTGTACTCTATATGTACAATAAGAATTGTAATGCATTTCGCTGTCATATAAAATAAAAAATATTTAAAGAAGGAAAGATATAGAAAGAAAGAGCTGTGTGAAGGGGAAAAAGAGGGAATATAGAAAGGAAAGAAGAAAGGAAAAAGAAAAAATTCAAAAAAATTAGAGATGGAAAATAATAAAGATGTCTTCTCATTCCCATATCTTATTCTTGGAGATACAGAAGTATTTCTGATAAGTAGAAAGAATTATTAGAAGTTGAAAAGTGTGGAAAGGAAAGAGAATGCCAAGTGATGAAAGAATGAAATGTGAAAAGACAAATGAGTTTGTAACAATTTCAGTAGGACCAAGACTAAAAATAACAATGCTGTAATAACAATATCATAGCAAACAAGCTTACTGAGATTTTATCATGTTCATACACTAGGATAACAGATTTACTTGCATTAACTTGTTTAATCATGATAATTTTATGACATAAGCATTACTTTATCTAGTTCATAGATAAGTTAAATATACAAAGGCCAATTTCCAGGGTTACACAACTGATAAATGGAAAGGTCAAGATTTAAAACTAGCTTGTCTTAATCTTTAGGTCATGTTCTGAACCATTACATTTTAGCATTTGTAACCTTGAATCAAGTGTGAAGTTAAAATTATTTCTCTCTCAACTCTTTAGAGTATCAGCTCTATATTATCACCAACTATATAATCCGTCTTCTCTTCTAATCTGATTCTAATTCTCAAGCACATCTAGTTAGTGTTTCGTAATCCTTGCAAATTTTCCTTTTTTGTTTGTTTTTGAAAAACATTCTCTGGTAATGAAAGAGCTCTTTATTCTCTCCTTCCTATACACTCTACCCCATCTTTTATATCAATTGATGGTATCTGTGTTTTCAATATCTCTCTTGGTACATTGTCAGCTATCAAGGATCCAGTTTTCCAGACCAATAATTCAGACAGCATTAGCCTGGACATTGTTTGGGGATAACATCTCTTCTGCTCAGAATCTCTGGTAAATCAGTAAATATATTGTGTGCCATTCCTCAAAATACCATTGCTTTATTGGAAACTCCCAAATTTCTCTGGTATTTTGCTTCTCACACCTATCTTTTAACTTGTTTTTGTATTCCCATGTAGGTTTAAAAGTAGAAGCTCAAACTCAGGATTTAGTGTTCCTGTAACCAATCTATCTTTAAATTGCACTGAAAGTGACGTGGGCATTGCCATTTTCCACTCACCCAACCTTTAAATAACAAAGTCCCATTTAACTCCATTTTTTTCTCCACTGATGTCTATTTAGCTACCATTTCAATCTTCACCAGATTTATTGCATCTCTCTTCTCTGTATAAATTAATTATTACTTAATAACAATATCTCATGTCTTATAATTGTATGGGTGGAACAGATGGCCCTTCTGCTGGTTCAGCCCTGGAGCATTGTTCACCTACTGTTAGCTAGAGGGTCAAAAACTCAGATGACTGAAATGGCTAAGGACAACCAGACATCTTTACCTATCCATTCATTCCAACTCTTCACACAGCACAATAGACTCTGATTTTGATAAGATTAAGCCTCATGCAAGTGTAATAAAATTTTTGTGTGGTCCATGTTGACTGACATTTCACTCTATAAGGCAAATCAAACATTGTGTAAATCAGTCCCATAGACTATATAGGAAGAGAGTCCACATAGGTATGGCCACTGGAAAATGTTATTCATAGGGTATCCCTTATTGCAATAATCTGCAGTACTCTCCTAATTCTCATTCTTATTCCTATAATCCTAGTTCAGATTATCATGACTGCCTGTTTAATAATCTGCAGGACTTCTATTGTTTCTTCCCAGCTACTTGTGCCTTCTAATGCATCTGTTATACTTAAAAAGTTCTAATCAGGTTCCTTTCCTGTCTAAAGCAAACAATCAGTATCTTGGTATAGGCTTCCAAGAAAAGTGTTTCTTTCTTCTGACTTTGAGCATTCTCAATACATCTTTATCACCTTGATGTCCATGGTTCTCTTATACCTGAATTTACGATTTTAAAGCATTTGTTTCCTCCTTGCCCTTACTCACATTTGATAATTCTATTTTTCTTACTAAAATGAAATTTTACCTGATCTTTTTTCATTAAAATCAAACTCATTCTTCGAATCAATTTCATCTTCCCCTATTCATGTCAGAAATTGCTTTTTGTGTCAATAAAATTTTTTTTTTGTATTTTTTAAAAATTCTTTTTTTTATATGTTGCTTTTTCTTGCTTTTTTTTTATTGTTGGTTGTTCAAAACATTACATAGTTCTTGATATATCATATTTCACACTTTGATTCAAGTGGGTTATGAACTCCCATTTTTACCCCGTATACAAATTGCAGAATCACATCAGTTACACTTCCATTGATTTATATATTGCCATACTAGGGTCTGTTGTATTCTGCTGTCTTTCCTATCCTTTACTATCCCCCTCCCCTCCCCTCCCCTCCCCTCTTCTCTCTCTACCCCCTCTACTGCAGTTCATATCTCCCCCTTGTATTATTTTTCCCTTTCCCCTCGCTACCTCTTGTATGTAATTTTGTATAACCCTGAGGGTCTCCTTCCATTTCCATGCAATTTCCCTTCTCCCTCCCTTTCCCTCCCACCTCTCGTCCCTGTTTAATGTTAATCTTCTTCTCATGCTCTTCGTCCCTACTCTGTTCTTAGTTACTCTCCTTATATCAAGGAAGACATTTGGCGTTTGTTTTTTAGGGATTGGCTGGCTTCGCTTAGCATAATCTGCTCTAATGCCATCCATTTCCCTCCAAATTCTATGATTTTGTCATTTCTTAATGCAGAGTAATACTCCATTGTGTATAAATGCCACATTTTTTTTTATCCATTCGTCTATTGAAGGGCATCTAGGTTGGTTCCACAGTCTTGCTATTGTGAATTGTGCTGCTATGAACATCGATGTAGCAGTGTCCCTGTAGCATGCTCTATTTAGGTCTTTAGGGAATAGACCGAGAAGGGGAATAGCTGGGTCAAATGGTGGTTCCATTCCCAGCTTTCCAAGAAATCTCCATACTGCTTTCCAGATTGGCTGCACCAATTTGCAGTCCCACCAACAATGAACAAGTGTACCCTTTTCCCCACATCCTCGCCAGCACTTGTTGTTGTTTGACTTCATAACGGCTGCCAATCTTACTGGAGTGAGATGGTATCTTACGGTGGTTTTGATTTGCATTTCTCTGACTGCTAGGGATGGTGAGCATTTTTTCATGTACTTGTTGATTGATTGTATGTCCTCCTCTGAGAAGTGTCTGTTCAGAAGGAAAAAACATGCATCACTTGGAGAATGAACAATTGGTTACTAAATGATCAATGGGTTATAGAAGACATCAAGGAGGAAATTAAAAAATTCTTAGAGATAAATGAAAGCACAGACACAACATATCGGAATCTATGGGACACATTAAAAGCAGTTCTAAGAGGAAAATTCATTGCTTGGAGTTCATTCCTTAAAAGAAGAAAAAAACAACAAATAAATGATCTCATACTCCATGTCAAAATCCTAGAAAAAGAAGAGCAAAACAACAGCAAAAGAAGTAGAAGGCAAGAAATAAAATCTTAACACACTTTACTCATGACTCTCTTACCACAGTGATCTCACCCTTCACTTTACTATGGTTGGCTTTTGTGTGTGGCTGTATCCCTCCTCATACTTAACCTATAAAATAATTCTACTAGGATCTGACATATCATATATGTAATTTAACATTTTTAATGACCAATTGTAAAGAAGCAAAAAATGAACTGAGGTTATTTATGTTAATAATAGATTTTATTTATCTTAATTTCTCTCAGAATATTAATTCATCAAGTAAAAACAATTATTAATTTTCATGTTCTGGTTTTATATTAACTCTGAAATACAAAGTATATTTTATACTTAGAGCATATCTCTGTTCAAATTAGCAACATCTCAACTGCTCCATAGATAATTCTTGCTCGTGGCTTCTATAGTGACATTCCAACTTTAGAAATATGGAAGAAATGTTGATGTAACACAGAAAATGTCACTTCATAGTCAGACCTTTTATATTCTGCCCTGTCACTTACTACAGAAGTTTGGGCAAATTGCTCAGTCTCTCTGGGCCTTAGTTTCTTCATATATATGAAATTTTTGAAAAGACAAGGGTTGAAGTATTACACAATTTCTGACATAGTATTCATTTATTTATAAAATGAAGACATAACACACAGTAACCTCATTGTTTTGCAAGATATGGAACTTAGAGTATATGTTAGATAGCCATTTATTGAGCACATTAGACATACTAATCATTTGCTAGGTTCTAGGAATATTACATATGATGTCTGCCTTTTAAAAGCTTAGTCCAGAATGGTGAACATGTAAATATTTAATTATTTATAACACATTTACAATATAAATTATATATATAATAATTTGAAAAGCTGTTACACAGCAGAGGAGTTATAAACTATGCCTAGGAATATGAGTGTAGGCTTTATGAAGATGTTGCTTCAACTCAGTATTTGCCAGGTACACAACAATGGTAGAAGAGGATCATAGGAAGAATACCAGGAGAAATGAACTTACATGTAATTTAATTGTCCACTTGGTTGGTCCCAGGAAGGACCAAAGGAGAGTGCTGTGAATACTAGAGAAATAATTAGGTAATAATTGGAATAATAACTCTTTCCCAGAGATAGTACTTCCTCATTTTCCCTCATCTTGATAAATGATATCATTGCCAAATATCTATATCTTTAGTGTCTGCATTTCATAATTCTTTAGATTGAATATATTCACAAACCTTTAGATTGAATATATTCACAAACATCCTATCTATGCCCTAGTCAAAGTCACCCACTTCTTTCCTGGACTACTATAAAAAGCTTCTAACTTATCTTCCTTTTTTTCATTCTTATACTCCAGTTTCTCATTTCCTCCAAGAGGCAATGATGATTTCCTTTTAAAGTACAGCATGCTCTTTCAGCTCTCCTTACAGAATCACTAGTTCTCTTTCTTGATTCATTCTAAGATCTGACCTACTTATCTATTTTCAATTCATTTGCTTTTCCATTTCTCACACATGCTTTAGCCTTGTTAACTTAAAAAAAAGTTTCTCGAGTATTCCAAGCTTTTTTTGTCCATCATTTTTTGCTTTCTCCTCTATCTAGATTGTTCTTTTTCTTGTCTTCAAATGACTACTTATATTTAATTCTTTAATTCACAGCTAAAATCATTCCCTAAGTAATGTTTCACTGACCATCTAGTCTGAAATACTCTGATAGTGATGTTACTCTCTATTTTATTATGCTGTTACTTCATAGTAGTTTTTATTGAAATCTGAAATTATTTATTATAACTGTTATTGTCATTACTGATATTATATTTACTTGCATATTTTGTTTTTCTTCCACTAGAATGTAAGCTCTCTTGGAATAGAAAAATGACTGTCTTGCTCATCATTATATCCCTTATATCATCCTTAATACTCTGCAAAGGAGAACACTCAATCCTTGTTGAAAGGAGGAATAATATTTTCCCAAATATACTATTAATTAAGGAGGAAAAGGGTGTGCATTCTTTGATTTAGTGTTTTATTAGACATAAAAGATATTTGGCTGTGGGGATAAAATCATAACCACCACAAATTCTGCTATTCCAGCATAAATCCTACTATTCTAGCACAAAATATACTACTCTAGCCATGTTATTAAGCACTTGAATTGATGAGTGGGGGCATCCTAATTCTCTAATACATGGGCATTTAAATTTCAAGTAGTTTTTAAAATTTTAATGCAGAAATGTAAATGACTAAAAATTGGTGTGGGGGAAGGAGGACAAGAAAATTAATGTATTATTTCTTTTTGGAAATTGAAATATTACAAATATTGCAGATAAATAGTTCAAACAACATTTTGAGTATAAGTTGTGTCTAATTGTAACTTTCTATTAGTGAAGCACATCAGAAATAAGATCTACTTCTAGCTAAATAATACATGAATGAGGACTGTTTACATATGTCACATGCCAGATATTTGAAAAGACTAATATTCCTTTAATAAGAACAACATTAAGTTCTAAAAGGTCATTTAAGATTATTTTCTTGGGAGATTTTATGAATGTTCTTCACCTGTTGAGTTAACATTATTATCGATAATCTTTTTCACATTCCAGTGTTTGTACTCTAAATATTTATTCATGTTAACGTTTATTTTGTCAAATGTGCTCTTTTTACAGGAATATAAATAGTTGCTAGAAAGAACAGTGGCAGCTTCAGAGCAAAATGAAGTTCTTTGTGCTGCTTTCAGCCCTTGGGCTCTGTTGTGCTCAGTATTCCCCAAACACTCAACAGGGAAGGACTTCTATGGTCCACTTGTTTGAGTGGCGCTGGGTTGATATTGCCCAGGAATGTGAGCGATACTTAGCTCCCAATGGATTTGGAGGAGTTCAGGTAAAGATTGTTCACATCATAAGTTGGAACATTTACTTGAGTTTATGATAAATGATATAGTAAAATGGCAATCCGTTTCTGTGAATCTGAGATAATATTTTACTTCACATATAAGTCCTCTGAAACAGTTTTCTGAGGAAGAAAAAATTTAGTATTGGTGGCAACTTTATATTTTGCTTCAGGATAATAGCAAGACATATTTAATGGCATGTTAATATTTTAGAGTGATTATAAGGTACTGTAGCTGCATGTACAAAGATTCAGCAATAATTTTCCGTTATTAATTTGTTTTAGAGGTTTTAATGATATAAAATAATCTATAATTTGATACTTATTAAGATTGCTTTCTTTGTAGATCTCACCACCCAATGAAAATATTGTTGTTAACAACACTTCAAGACCTTGGTGGGAAAGATACCAGCCAATTAGTTATAAAATATGCACAAGATCTGGAAATGAAAATGAGTTCAGAGACATGGTGACTAGGTGTAACAATGTTGGTGTAAGTGAATTTAAGTTTCCTTTAAATTATTATATAGGAAGATAATTTCTTCTTTTTCTTTCTCTTCTTGAGCAGACAGTTTCTGGGACTTGATTTTTTAAAATTTTATTTCATACTTGAGCTGTAACTCGAAGGAACTATTGCTTTATGTTCAACCTTTATAAATCCTTATTTATGTGCCATTTATATACTAAAGAAAAGACCATTTAGTTCAAAGAAGAGTTTATTTGTAAAGCAAGGCATCAACTTTAAACGTTTATAACTAAATACATTTCTTATTATGTATTAGAAATTCCAATTACAATAATTGCTATAATTTTTATGTGATTTATCTATAAGTAAATTCCTGAGGACTCTTCTCCATCATTTTTTTAATAAAAAATAACCATTTTCTCTTTAGAGTGAGGAGTGTAATGATAAGCAATATCTATCTTCCTTTCTTCAGATCCTAAGCAGAGAGTAAAGGCTAATTGTTTCTTTTTCCTTGTGATCCACTGAAATTTCAAAAATTAATAATTTCTTCTGTCTCAACTGGTTGTTACCTCCTCAAAAATGACTTTCTTAATAATTATCATAGTTTCTGCTTTTCTCAATTCATCATTTATGTAAATATATGACCAGACAACTAGAATAGATATCACTCTTCATTTCACATTAGTTTCCTTTCATGCTTCACTTTTTAGTCTTATTGGAAAATGAAGTTATACCATAATAAAGAAATATTTTAGATTTTAATGAATACTCTGTAAAGTTCAATCAATAATGTGTCAGATTTTTACCTAAAAACAAATTGAAACAAACCCTTTGCTTTTCAGGTCAGAATTTATGTGGATGCTGTAATTAATCATATGTGTAATGAAGGGGGAGGTGCAGGAACAAGCAGTACTTGTGGAAGCTACTTCAATGCTGGAAATAGGGAGTTTCCAGCAGTCCCATACTCTGGTTGGAATTTTAATGATGGTAAATGTAAACCTCAAGTGGTGGCATTGAAAGCTATAATGATGCTTATCAGGTAATTTTCTTTTGAAAATAATGATCTAAATAAAGAACTACCTATGCCTTTAATTATGCACATGTAACTTACTTAAACACTAATTTTAAACACTAGTTTAGATTCCTAGGTAAAATAAGTAACCATGACTGCATAAAAATAAAAAAAACTCAATAATCCAAAGCATTCTGCAGTCATGATACTAGGTATAGAACTCAGTGATAAAATACTTGCCTGGCATGTGTAAGGCACTGGGTTCACTCCTCAATCCCGGAAGGATAAATAGATAAATAGATTCCTCCAGTCAGCTAAAAAGCTCATCTACTCATCAACTCATTTTCTACCTTCTCCAATTTTATGCTAGAAAATATTTCAAAGTGTATCCACAGAATAATGCCAATATTCCCAATGCCCAATTTAAAAAATGAATTTTGGAAATATATGTTGATGAATAACTGAATGAATAAATAATCAAATGGATTCTCAGGTGAAAGATGATATTTTAAAAAAACATAAAATTTTTACCTCAACAGGTCAGAGATTGTTTCTGGTTGGTCTTCTTGATCTTGCCCTGGAGAAAGATTATGTGCGCACCCAAATTGCCAATTATATGAACAATCTCATTGATATTGGTGTAGCAGGGTTCAGACTGGATGCTTCTAAACATATATGGCCTGGAGACATAAAGGCAGTTTTGGATAAACTCCATAATCTAAACACAAAATGGTTCCCTGGAGGAGGCAGGCCTTTCATTTTCCAGGAGGTACATTCATCTATATATGTGCATAAAACTATATCATCTCATTCACTAGAAAATAAATGGCAGATTTAATTCAATAAGAAATTTCTGTAGGTTAATGGCTGAGTCATTAATATACTGTAGTATTCTTAAAATTTTTATTCAGAAATAATACATTTAATTCTAGAGGTAGAGGATGCTATCATTTATAAAGTACCTACAATATGGCCATAACTATGGAATAAGTATGCATTTTCTCAATTCATTAAGTTGAAACATTAATTCAAAGTATGTTATCTGGAATTACAGGAAATTTATTTAGGCTACAAATTCCTGATATTTATTACATTCCAGAGACCATTGTACAAGACCAAAAATAATGTAGTTGTTGTTTAAGCCATTCTGAGTTTGGGTCTTCATTATACCACTATTGGCTGTCTAAGTTTTTAATCAAACTGATTTTCCTTTCTGTGAAAAAAAAATTTTATGTAAAGAAAAGGACTAATGATAAAGTTTATGTTTTGTTCTCTTTGGAAAATTAATTAGTAGTTAATGAATTAGTAATTACCAAGCATTGATAAATTTCGATAAGAGAGTAAGTTCTATGATAGTGTGAGCTATTGTTTTTATAATTTATGTGCAACACTAAATGAGATCAAGATTTTCACAGGTTACCTTGTCAAGAGATTTCTTTCAATGTTGTGACATATATTTTATCAAAGCAAAATAAGAATCTCAGTGTGATGAAAGCAGTTTTAAGCATTTCAAATAACAAATGTTTTAAGGCTATTTGATATTAATTTTTTCATTAAAATACTTTAAAAGTTTTCTACATTAAATTTATATTTTCCACTGTATTTCAACCAGGTGATTGATCTGGGTGGTGAGGCAATTAAAAGTAGTGAGTACTTTGGAAATGGCCGTGTGACAGAATTCAAGTATGGTGCAAAACTGGGCACAGTTATTCGCAGGTGGAATGGAGAGAAGATGGCTTACTTAAAGTAAATATAATTTGTCATTTATAGTATTTTACAGATCTATTAGACATACTACTCCAGTATGAGTTATTTTCTTAGAACCTTCTTAGATAATCAAGAAGTAGATTATTAATAAATGTTATTCTTCCTCAAACCACAATTAATCATCTTTTTAATTTAGAATATCAGTCACAAGGAAGTATTCTGGAAACCAAAACATCACCTAAATATTTTCATCTATCTTTTATTTGAGTACACTATATTTGAGTTATATTTCTTGTTAAAGCCAGGTTATTTTTAAGAGGATGCTACCATTTATAAAGTGACTACAATTTGGCCATAACTATGGAATAAGTATGCATTTTCTCAACTCATTAATTTGAAATATTAAGGTGTTCATGTTACAAGAATAAAGTGTTGAAGCCTCATTTTAACCAAGTTTGTCTTTCTGTATAATATGATATGAATATTACCCTTTCAGAAATCCACATAACATGCATATATTGAAACCTTTAAAAGAAACTTTTGTATGACAAAAATCTTACTTATGAAAGGATACAAGGAATCCTACATATATACAAACACATAATGAATTTATAGATTTGTTAATTAAAAAACACTAAATTCTATGGAATAATTAGAGAGTTTATCTAATTATGCTATATAAAAAGAGATGCAGATTTAGGTTACCCTAAACCTATTGTAAAAGAATGAAAATATTTATTTTTTTTAATAGGAACTGGGGAGAAGGTTGGGGTTTCATGCCCTCAGACAGAGCTCTAGTCTTTGTGGATAACCATGATAACCAACGAGGACATGGAGCTGGAGGATCATCCATTCTTACATTCTGGGATGCAAGGTAGGAGAAAAACCTCTCTACATGTCTTTAACTCACCTTTTAATGAGAGTAATAATATTCTATTCCTCTATTGTAATATATTTTTATAACTTTCAGGCTGTATAAAATGGCAGTTGGATTTATGCTTGCTCATCCTTATGGATTTACACGAGTAATGTCAAGCTACCATTGGCAAAGAAACTTTGTGAATGGACAAGTAAGTTTTGAATTTGTTTAAAATATCTTTTTCTTAAGAAAGAAGTAGGTAATTTTGTTTTAATTTCTCATGAGGTTGTTGCATTCAATATTTATTCATCAAGTATTTATTTAAATGGAAACAATGCTGATCTCTGATTTTTGTAATGGAAAGGATATCAAATACATAAAATTATTCTCTCTTTTTTCAAAGAGTATGAAAACTGTTCAGTAATAGGACAGATATCCACACACTAAGAAAAGAAACTTATGAAAAAGAAGAAATTACAAGGTATAAAATATATACTTATCATAAGTACCCAATTTCATTGAGTTGGTATGAAGATTACACATGCTAAAACTTATCAAGAACTTAAATCAGTTCCTGCATTTGTTATAAGAAATATGAATATTGTGAAAATATTTTTTAAAAATTTTTTATGGAATGAAAAGAAATGGTTCAGCTGAGCTGAAGTTAAATGAGGAAAATATCTTAAAAGATGAATGAAATATGATATTCATTAAATAATAAAAAAATTAAAGACCACTTCAGGATAAGTAAGAATGAGAAAAAAATCAGGGATATAGTAAAAGCATTAATACAAATATCAATTTCAAAACTGAACTGAGAAATAAATTATGAAGATGCTTTAAACGTTAAGTGAGGGTTTTCTTTTTAAACTGAAGATTTCAGAAGTAGCATCATTACAGAGACTTTATATCTAAAATAAATCCCTTTCCTATAATTCGGACAGATACCTAGAGAACTCAGAATTTACAGAGATGATAAAAACTCAGTAAAGGTCTATAAAAATACTGTACATGATATATTCTAAATAAAGACACTGCAGAGACAAGTAGCAGGACCAATTAATTGAGAGGTGTAATGAAGGAAGAAAAAGTTGTGTCTGTGTGTGTGTGTGTGTGTGTGTGTGTGTGTTAAAAATCTGCTTTTGTTTAAATTAAGGATGTTAATGATTGGATTGGACCACCAAATAATAATGGAGTGATCAAAGAAGTAACTATTAATCCAGACACTACTTGTGGCAATGACTGGGTCTGTGAACATCGATGGCGCCAAATAAGGTAAGAGTAATACATATCCTCTAACACTTTCCTTAACATTATACTTTAAAATGTTTGAGTTTAAGAATGTCAACATTTTGTATGATCCTGTGCTTTTAGAAACATGGTTATTTTCCGAAATGTGGTTGATGGCCAGCCTTTTCAAAACTGGTGGGATAATGGTAGCAACCAAGTGGCTTTTGGAAGAGGAAACAAAGGATTCATTGTCTTTAATAATGATGACTGGTAAGTGGATATCAATTTTAAATAATTTTTACACTGTTATGTTCTAGTTTTATTCTATTCCTGTTCATTTACTTTTTTTCATATCTTGAAAATCCTTTAAGTCAGGGAATTAAGAAAATAAGAAATCAGAAAAGTAAAGAAGAAAAATGATGATAGCATTTATTCCCCCCCATTTTTATAAGGGTCTTTGTTTTAACTGGAGCTTTCTTATGCATCCATGCAATACTGTGTACTAAATATTATGCATATTATGCTAATATTACATGAGCCACTAAATATACCAACAGTTAATATAAGGATGGCAAAAATCTCTAAAAGAACATGGCTTTCAGTCTCAATCTTAGTATTGGAATATCTTTTTTAGCTCTGTATCTCAACTACTCCACTATCTGCTCCTTTGCTATATATTCTTCACTTCCTACCTCTCAGGGACAAGTACTACTTTAAAGTGTATGTGTTAGAAATGTATCTTATGGCCAATGATATTCCCACTAGATTTTTTTTAGTTTTACTTCTAAAGCTTCTCATTGCTGGCCTTTCTTTAGTGATACTGATAGCCTATTCTTATAGTCTAATGAGTCTTTCATATGGAGAACTACCGCCAGAAGAACTCTGCCAGCTGTGGAATGTCTCAGTCCCACCCCAACTTCTGCTCATGTTTAGCTCAGGTTAGGCTAAAATTACATTTAATTGGTCAAAAATAAATAAATAAGTAATGTGTCTTTCTTATTCTTCCAAAAGAGCCTATGACTAATTCTTTAATTTCTGTGTTCTCTGCATAGAAGAACTGAAATAAATTTATACAAGATAGTTTTCCCTTCCAAGATATATACTTCTTCATAAAAATGCTAGAATATTTTTACTTCTAATTCTAATGATTTTTGGTCTCTTGAAAAAATATTTTTTGAAGAAAAATTCCAATTTTAATTCTTTAAAGCAATAAGTATTTTTATAAATTCACAAAAAGCAAATGGAAAATATTTATGTTTACCACAGGCAGTACTTTTATCTAAAGGTAGCAATTCCTGTAGATCTTCACTGCTATTCTTCAACTTTTATGGTCTGGTAATAGTCACCACTGACTAGGAATAGGTAGGTATTCTGTATGATTACATTGTACTGAGAGTGCTGTTCACATCCACTGGAAAGGTCTCTGTGTTTCCATTTCCTCTTATTGAGACCTTGACTGCTTAAAATTTTATGGCACAAAACTAAGCTGTTTACTTACTTTAGAAAGAATCTGAATTATTATATTTGACAGTAATGAATTTAAGTTAAATATCAAATTTTGTTTTATAGGTCATTGTCAACAACTTTGCAAACTGGTCTTCCTGGTGGCACATATTGTGATGTCATTTCTGGAGATAAAATTAATGGAGATTGCACAGGAATTAAAGTCTATGTTTCCAGTGATGGCAAGGCTCAGATTTCTATTAGTAACTCTGCTGAAGACCCATTCATTGCAATTCATGCTGATTCAAAGTTGTAAAATTTAAATTAAATGCATATACACAGCATTATCAAGTGTCTTTTTATTGTAAATACATTAGTTTCCATAATCCTTTAAATTTTATTATAATTTTATTATGAGATGTATATCATCAACTTGAAAAGGTCAAGCATTAAAAAATCACATTACTTATATGTGTAATTATAAGAAAACAACAGGTGAGGTGTTATTGTTTTAGAAGACACACTTTAACCTGCCTATCAAGGGAATTTCTAAGAACTCAGAAAGGCATTTTGACAAATACATTTATTGTCATGACACTATTTTTCCACTATGTATCTCTTATTTCTGAGATATAGTCTGAAAGTCTGTCTACGATTTAGAGATATAGTCTGAAATTCTGTCTGTAATTCTCTCACAGAATCTTTCTGTCAATTAGAAAGAGCTGGTTTAATTGTGATTCACATACTGAGATAGCTCAATCGGATGGTTTTCACAATACAGAAATGCTTTTATAATTTACAGTTAAAAATAGAAGAGACTGGGGCTGCAGTTGTGGATCAGTGGTAGAACACTTGCCTAGCATGTGTGAGGCACTGGGTTCATTTTTCAGCATCACATATAAATAAATGAATAAAATAAAGGTCCCCCAACATCTAAAAAAATAGTTAAAAAAATAGAAGGGACTTCAATTACATAGTCTATAATTTTTAATATTATTGAGCCTACAGGAATATTCTACTCCTTTCCCTATAGTCTTGTCTCTCATTTTCTTTTTTTAATTGTTTTTTTAACTATAGTTGAACACAATGCCTTTTTATTTTACTTATGTATTTTCATGTGGTGCTAAGGATCGAACCCATCACCTCGCACATGCTAGGCGTGCTCTTTACCACTGAACCACAACCCCTGTCTGCCCTCCTCTCATTTTCTTTCAGTGATTTTGACTTGCTGTCACATGGCTTTTCATTCTTGCTCCAACCTCTAATATGGATATTCAGTTAAGGCTTTCATTTCACTGTATTCTCCAGATTTTCTTTATAATCCTCTTGTTGTTTATTCCCCATTATCTAAAATTTTAACTTAGAATTTCTTATGGCACTCACCTAGATCTTTGTATAACTCAGTTGTTTTATAATGCTTAAGTGATAAGATAGAAAAAATAAATTGAAAACTCTTCTTTTCACCTATAAATTTATCTGTCTCTGCCATGAAACAGATTTATAGTGCATTTGTTACAACTTCAGTCCAATTTATCTTGGGCTCCAATTTTCTAGAATTTTAGTGACTTTTATGATACAGCTCTCTCTCTCTCTCTCTCTCTCTCTCTCTCTCTCTCTCTCTCTCTCTCACACACACACACACACACACACACACACACAAGAATTTTCATGAAGCAGGTTATTTATTTACAGAGAGGCAGCAAGGAACAACAGACACCTAGCATAGCCATTCTCCCAAGGCTCAGGAAAGCTGCACAGGGTAGATGCAGTCAAATATTCCTCATTTGTTCCAAAGCAGAGGGCAAAAGGAAGCCTTCCCTAGACTAATAATCCAGGATTCACAAGATTTTCTGGGCTAAATTGTAGAAGGACATCTGGTTCTTGGAGGGACAAAAGCACCTTGGGCTGTCATTTCTAATTCCCATTCCTTCTTTTTTCAGGATGCTGTATTTCAGCCCATTTCTATAGTTATTCTTGAGAACTAAAAAGGTAAAATGAAGATCAACTGGCTTGGTCCACACAGCATTGGAGAATAGTCATTTATTTGCACATAGGATTTTCCCTCTCATGATAAAAACTGAAAAACATACCACATTCTACCAAAGGTCATTGTATCCACTTTTGTCAATGGTCTTGCCATTTTTAACCTCTCTGTTGTAGCCATCTTTTTCTTCCTACCTCATTAGTCCCCTTAGATTATATGCACTATAGTCTTTCTACTAAAATAATGCATAATATTAGCCAGGCCCAGTAGTGTACATCCATAATCCCAACTACTTGGAAGTTAAGGCAGAAAGACCAAAATGTCCATATCAGTTTAGGCAATTTAGCAAGACCTTATCTCAAAAGCAGCTGAGGATGTAGCCCAGTGGGAGAGTACTTGCTGAGCATGCACAAGACCCTTGGTTCAATTCCAGTAGTACAAAATTAAAATGGATAACTAAATAAGTCCATTCTTTGGTTTTATATGGTTTGTCTTCCAAGTGTCATGTTTTGGTCTTGGTCCCCATTTGGTGATGTGAGGGACAATGGGACCTTCATGTGGTGAAACCTAGTCAGAATTGGTTAGGTCATTTAGGGTGCTATCCCCTAAGGGATTAAGGAAGTTCTGTGGAAACTTTTTTAGTTCCCAAGAATGAGTTGTTGCAAAAGAGTAAGTCTGACTCCTAAATCCCTCTCTGGCTTCTTGTCTCACTATGTGATCCCTTTATACGTGTTCCCACTATGATACCATTCACAATGAGACCCTCTCCAGAGACCAAACAAATAGGACCACCCAATCTTGGTCTCTTGGTATCTAAAACTGAAAATAAATAAACCTCTTTTGTATGTTTTTATGTTTTCCACAGTATCAACATAATTTCTCATCTCTCCAATGACTATTTTCCATCATCAATACATTCACCTTATTTTGTCATTCCTGTATCAGCTTTAATATTTATGATATCTGTCTTATGTACTTCTCTATTCTTATTGTATTCTACTTCATATTCATAATCAATATGGTGGATCACTCTTTCTTCCTTTTCTACCATACTCTTTTATGGTATTCTTTTGTATCACTGATCACTATTTTTAAATTTTTATTTGTTTTTTTTTTTAGTTACACATGACCATAGAATGTGTTTTGTCACTGACCACTTTTTTAAACTTCTTTTTAATGAATAATCTTTTTATGTTTTACAAAAGCCTCATTTTTGTCTAATTCTCTTTTTAATCCTACCTATCCAGATGATTCCAATCATTTCCATGGATTTAAAGCAAATCCCTTTGTTTAATACCTATATCACCAAATGCAGAACGTTTCTTGGACTTTAGCTCACATTTCCAGTAGGTGCTATATTTATATAAATTAAAGGAAAATATAAACCTTTATACTTTAATCTCTTAAATTTGTATTGTGCTTAGAATAAAATTTTAATCACAGTATTTTACAAAACCAAAGAAACTAGCTCTCCAAGCTCAACTCTTATTTTTCACCTTATCACTCCCATACCCTAAATTCTTCTGGCCTTTCTCCATTTTCTTGACTATGCCATATTATTTTTCATTTTGAGGATTTTGTTTAATGTCCTCCCTTCTTTACTTTTGGAATGCTCTTAAATCATTATGGCTGCCTTTGATCCTTTATAAATACTCCCTAACTCAGTGATTATCACTGTCATTTATTCAATTCTTCAATCCAGAAATCTATGTTGCATCTTTGAAATTCCCCATTATGTCTCTCAGAACTAATCAAGCACCAAATTCTTTAGATTTTGCCTTCTAAATATTTCTTGACTGTGTTCTTTTTTCTCTCTCTCTACCACCACTATCTTGTCATTCTTTTCTTAAATGTCCCAAATCTGCTATTTTATGTTCTTCAATATGTGCAAAAAGCCACAATGAATTGAAAGCCTGAATCACTACAGTTTATTTATGACAATTGCAAGTAATTACAGATCCATGGGTTATTAATATTGAAGATTAAACTTTACCTCAGTTGCAGAGGGGAAGAAGAACTTTATGTGGACATAAGCTAGTAAACTTCAAAAAGAATATTTCAAAGGGATTCTATGATGGCATAACTAACTATGTTTCTACAAGGGGATATATTGTACAGAGGCTAAATAGATTGTCCATGAGAGTAAAACATTACTAAAGTCTAAAGTATATGCAGATGCTTAAGTCAAGTCCTTGATAACCAAATTAACTCCATTTAAGGCATTCTTCCAAAAGAAGTTTGTATAGTAGCTGAAATTTTTACTCATAGTATCCCTTTAATGGAATTCTTTTATTTATCAAGGTCTTAACTCTAGCATCTGCATCTACTTAGTCCTTCCTCCAACCACATGGTCCTCCACCATACAACCAAGGTGATTTTCAAATTGGAAAACCATAACCATTACAATGTTTCCAAATCTCATTGATGGATTCTTACCTTCCATAGGATAAAAGGCCAAAAATCTAACTAGACTATTAAGCCTGCATTTCAAGCCTCGCCTCAAAATATTTCTTATCTTCAGCTTCTGTTTTTTTTAGCAAAGCTAACCCTTTAGTTATTTTAACTTAACAAACCTCACTTAGCTTCTTAAGTTCAATACAAGAAACATTCTAGGTCGGGGCCGATGGCGCACGCCTGTAATTCCAGTGGTGTGGGAGGCAGAGGCAGGGGGATCAGGAGTTCAAACCCAGCTTTAGCAAAAGCGAGGTGCTAAGCAACTCATTGAGACCCTGTCACTAAATAAAATACAAAAATAGGTCTGGGATGTGGCTCAGTGGCCAAGTGCTCCTGAGTTCAATCCCAGTACCCAACCCCTTGCAAAAAAAAAAAATTATTTTCCTTCTACTTGGGATATTCCTTACCTCTTCTCCTAATAAACTTCTATTCATGGTTCAAATTTTGGTTCAATGGCTGACCTATGAATTAGGTCAGATCCCATAATTTCTTTCATGATGCCCATATCATCCTTCTTATTACTCATTAGTATTATGGAAAATGCCTATTTTGCTCTTTATTGAATCATTATTCTCAGTATAACATCCAGAAGCTATAATGTATGAATTCAATAAGTATTTGTAAAATGAATTGATATATTGATTTGCTTAGTACCTTGCTTTTGCTGAGGCTGGCTTTGAACTTGTGATCCGCTTGCTGCAACCTCCTGAGCTGCTGGGATAACAGGCATGTGCCATCATTTCCAGCTCATTTTTTCTTTTTAAGAAACTAAAAATGGAAGACTAAATTAAATTCTCAGAGCAAGTAGAAGGGAAAACATAAAACAAAACTTGAATCACTGAACTTAAACATGAAACAGTATGGGAATATAAATTGCGTAAACAATAGCTAATTCCAGTAAATGACCAGTGAAATTCAAAAAGTTATTGCTAGATTACCAAGAAAAGATGAATGACAAATGTCAAGAGTAGAAGGTTATCATTGATGAAGGTTATCATTAAATCCCCAAATTCTAAGTAGGTACTAATGGAACATTTTGAATAATTTATCTCCACAAATTTGATTAAAAGAACAATATCATGAAGATCACAAACTGCTGACTTTTTAAAAAGTAGGTTACCTGAATCCTATGTATGTTTAAGAAATTTACTTAGTAGATAAGTTTTCACATTCAGAAAACTCAGTAGTTTTCTATGTGTAATTTAATAAATGCAAATAGATGCTTGTTTTATGTGTCTTATTGTCCTCCCACATACTTAGCTACCCTAAAATACCATCTGTCTATTCTCTTGCTAATAACTCCCTTCATTAGAGTTCTCATCCAAAGTACCTAAAATATATTAACCCATATACTCCCACATTTTTCCCCCTAAATATAAAGTCCTATGCCTGACTCTCAGTTCTTTCTAAGCCACCAGAATCTTTATGGCTTTTATGAAGCTATTGAATATATTTTAAATTATAATTGAATCCAACATCTCTAGAAATTGTCTCCAATCACAAAGGAGAGATCTTGGAACTATATAAGAGCAATACAAATCTATAGGAGAAAAATAATAACACAACAGTGACACAGAGCTGGAAAGAAATGTGAGCAACATGAAAAACAAGGAAATAAAGGACCACAAACAATGCAGGACAATTCAACAACAGAGGAGATAACAGCTACAGCAGAAAGAATGTCAGATAAATATTTCAGGATATACATGGGTCAGATGATCTGGAGTCTCAAGGAAGACCTTAGAGAGCAAAAGCAGACAATGAAAGATCACTTTGAAAATGAATTACATAAACAAATCCAAGAAGCAAAAGATCAACTCTACAGGGAGATAGAGTTTATATCAAAAAACCAAACAGAAATCCTGAAAATGAAGGAAATAATAAACCAAATTAAAAACTCAAATGAGAGTGTCACCAACAGATTAGAACACTTAGAAGTCAGAACATCAGACAGCAAAGACAAAGTATATCATCTCGAAAAGAGTGTAGACAGCTCAGAGAGACTGATAAGAAACCATGAGCAGAACATCCAACAAATTTGGAATAGCATGAAAAGACCAAATTTAAGAATTATTGGGATAGAGGATGGTATATAGGTCCAAACAAAAGGAATGAGCAATCTGTTCAATGAAATAATTTTACAAAACTTTCCAGACATGAAGAATGAATTGGAAATCCAAATCCTAGAAGCCTACAGTACGCCAAATATACAAAACCACAAGAGATCCACACCAAGACACATTATAATGAAAATGCCCAACATACAGAACAAGGAGAGAATTTTAAAAGCCACAAGAGGAAGGAAGAAGATTACATTTAGGGGTAAACCAATTAGGTTAATGGCTGTTTTTTCAACACAGACTCTGAAAGCTAGAAGATCTTGGAACAATATTTCAAATGCTGAAAGATAATGGGTTCCAACCAAGAAACTTGTATCCACCAAAATTAAGCATCAGGTTTGAAGACAAAATAAAAACCTTCCTCGATAAACAAAAATTAAAAGAAATTGCAGATAGAAAACCAGTGCTTCAAAACATCCTTTGCAAAATATTACATGAAGAGGAAATAAAAAATAACAACAAAATTCAACAGTAAGAGGTAGTACAATAAAGGAAAATCTAATCAAAGAGGAAAAAAAATCAAGTTAAATAACAAAAATAAACAAATATGGCTGGAAATACAAGCCATATCTCAATAGTAACCCTAAATGTTAATGGCTTAAACTCACCAATCAAAAGACAGAGGCTAGTAGACTGGATTAAAAAAAGATGCAACAATATTCTGCCTACAGAGGACTCATCTGATAGGAAAAGATATACACAGACTGAAGGTGAAAGGTTGGGAAAAATCAGACCACTCACATGGACCTCAGAAGCAAGCTGGGATGTCCATACTCATATCAAATAAAATAGACTTCAAGCCAAAGTTAATCAAAAGGGATAAAGAAGGACACTACATACTACTAAAGAGAACCATTCACCAACAAGACATAACAATCATTAATATGTATACCCCAAACAATGGTGCAGCTATGTTCATCAAACAAACTCTTCTCAAGTTCAAGAGACAAATAGACCACAACACTATAATCATGGGTGGTTTTAACACACCTCTCTCACCACTGGACAGATGTTACAAATAAAAGTTGAATAAAGAAACTATAGAACTCAATAACATAATTAATAACTTAGACTTAATTGACATATATAGAATATATCAACCATAATCAAGGAGATACACTTTTTTCCCAGCAGCACATGGATCCTTCTCAAAAATAGACCATATATTATGCCACAGGACATCTCTTAGCAAATACAAAGGAATAGAGATATTATCATGCTTTAATCAGATCATAATGGAATGAAATTGGAAATCAATGATAAAATAAGGAAGAAAAATTCCTACATCATATGGAGAATGAACAATATGCTACTGAATGGACAATGTGTCACAGAAGACATCAAGGAGGTAATTAAAAAATTCTTAGAGGTAAATGAAGACACAGACACAACATATTGAAATCTCTGGGACACTATGAAAGCAGTACTAAGAGGGAAATTCATTGCATGGAGTTCATTCCTTAAAATAATAAAAAGCCAACAAATAAATAACCTCACACTACATCTCAAAGCCCTAGAAAAAGAAAAAGTCAGCAGAAAATGCAGTAGAAGTCAAGAAGCATTTCAAATCAGAGATGAAATCAATGAAATTGAAACAAAAGAAAGAACTGAAAAAAAATGACAAAACTAAAAGATTGTTCTTTGAAAAAATAAATAAGATTGACAGACCCTTAACCATGCTAATGAAGAGAAGAAGAGAGAGAACCCAAATTATTGGCATATGGGATGAAATAGCCAATATCACAACAGACACTACAGAAATACAGGAGATAATTAGAAATTAGTTTGAAACCTTATACTCTAATAAAATAGAAGATAGTGAAGGCAACAATAAATTCCTTAAGTCATATAATCTGTCCAGATTGATTCAGGAAGATATACACAACTTAAACAGACCAATATCAAGTGAGGAAATATAAGAAGCCAACAAAGGATTACCAACCAAGAAAAGGCCAGGACTGGATGGTTATACAGTCGAGTTTTATAAGACCTTTAAAGAAGAACTAATACCAATACTCTTCAGTCTATTTCAGGCAATAGAAAAATAAGGAATACTTCCAAATTCATTCTACGAGGCCAATATCACCCTGATTCCAAAACCAGACAAAGACACTTCAAAGAAAGAAAACTTCAGACCAATATCTCTAATGAATATAGATGTAAAAATCTTCAATAAAATTCTGGCAAATTTGATACAAAAACATATCAAAAAGATTATGCACCATGATCAAGTGAGATTCATCCTTGGGATGCAAGGTTGGTTCAACATACGGAAATCAATAAGTTTAATTCGTCACATTAATAGACTTAAAGATAAGAACCATATGATCATCTCATTAGATACAGAAAAAGCATTTGACAAAATACAGCAACCCTTTATGTTCCAAACACTAGAAAAACTAGAAATAACAGGAACTTACCTCAACATTGTAAAAGCTATCTATGCTAAGCCTCAGGCCAACATCATTCCAAATGGAAAAAAGTTGAAGGCATTCTCTTTAAAATCTGAAACAAGACAGGGATGCCCTCTCTCACCACTTCTATTCAACATAGTTCTTTAAACACTGTTAGCAATTAGATGATTGAAATTAAAGTTATAACTATAGGAAAAGAAGAACTTCAACTAGCACAATTTGCTGATGATATGATTCTATATCTAGAAGACCCATAAAACTCTACCAAAAACCTTCTAAAACTAGTAAATAAATTCAGCAAAGTGGCAGGATATAAAATCAATACCCATAAATCAAAGGCATTCCTGTACATCAGTGAAAAATCAGCTGAAAAGGAAATGAGGACAACTACCCCATTCACAATATCCTCAATAAAATAAAATAAAATACTTGGGAACCAACCTAACAAAAAAGGTGAAAGATCTATACAATGAAAACTATAGAACCCTAAATAGAGAAATAGAAGAAGACCTTAGAAGATGGAAAGATCTACCTTGCTCATGGATAGGCAGAATTAATATTATTAAAATGACCATATTACCAAAAGCACTATACAGGTTCAATGCAATTCCAATCAAAATCTCAATGACATTTCTCACAGAAATGGAAAAAGCAATTATGAAATTCATCTGGAAAAATAAGAGACCCAGAATAGCTAAAGTAATTCTAAGTATTAAGAGTGAAACAGGTGGTATCACTATACCAGATCTTAAACTATACTACAGAGCAATAGTAACAAAAACAGCATGGTGCTGGCACCAAAACAGGCTGGTGAACCAGTGGTACAGAATAGAGGACACAGAGACCAACCCACAAATTTACAACTACCTTATATTAGACAAAGGTGCCAAAAGCATGCACTGGAGAAAGGATAACATCTACAACAAATGGTGCTGGGAAAACTGGAAATCCATATGCAACAAAATGAAATTGAATCCCTATCTCTCACCATGTACAAAAGTTAACTCAAAATGGATCAAGGATCTAGAAATTAAACCAGAGACTCTGTGTCTAATAGAAGAAAAAGTAGGCCCTAATTTCCATTTCGTGGGGCTAGGCCTCAATTTCCTTTATAAGATGCCTATAGCACAAGAATTAAAACCAAGAATCAACAAATGGGATGAATTCAAACTAATTTTTTTTCTCAGCAAGAGAAATAATATGTGAGGTGAATAGGGAGCCTACATCCTGGGAACAGATTTTTATCCCTCACACATCAGATAGAGCTCTAATCTCTAGGGTATGCAAAAAGCTGAACACCAGAAAAACAAATAACCCAATCAACAAATGGTCCAAGGACCTGAAAAGACACTTCTCAGAAGAGGATATACAACAATCAACAAATATACGAATAAATGCTCATCATCTCTAGCAATCAGAGAAATGCAAATTAAAACTACTTTAAGATACCATCTCACTCCAGTAAGAATGGCAGCTATTATGAAGACAAACAAAACAAGTGCTGGCGAGGATGAGGGGAAAAAGGTACACTCATACACTGCTGGTGGGACTGCAAATTGGTGCAGCTAATATGGAAAGCAGTATGGAGATTCCTTAGAAAGCTGGGAATGGAACCATCATTTGACCCAGCTATTCCTCTTCTTGGACTATAACCAAAGGACCTAAAAACACCATACTACAGGGATACGGCTACATTAATGTTTGTAGCCGCACAGTTCACAATAGCTAGATTGTGGAGCCAACTTAGATGCCCTTCAATGATGCATGCGTAAAAAGATGTGGCATTTATACACAATGAAATATTACTCAGCACTAAAAAATAATATCATGGCATTTGCTGGGAAATGGATAGCACTAGAGCAGATTATGCTAAGTGAACTTAGCCAATCCCTCTAAAACAAATGCTGAATGTCTTCTCTGATATAAGATGGGAGACTCAAAATGGGGTAAGGAGGAAGAGCATGGGAAGAAGATTACATCTAGATAGTGAAGAGGCAGGGGAGGAAAAGGGAGGGAGAAGGGGAATTGCATGGATGGTGGAAGCAGACCCTCATCATTATACAAAATACATGTATGAATATATGAAAAAAAAGAATAGCGTTACCTTAGATTAGGTGGAGAGAAGTGATGGGAAGGGAGGGGAAGGAATGTGGGGATAGGAAACATAGTAGAATTAAACAGACATTATTATTAATTTATGTATATATGTGACTGTATGGCCAAAATGATACTGCAACCTGTACACTCAGAAAAATGAGAAATTATATCCCATCTGATTCAAATGTATGATATATCAAAGTCATTGTACTGTCATGTATAAATAATTAAAACAAATTAAAAATTTTTAAAAAAAGAAAGTATTTTTCTCCTAAGGTTGTAAATGAGGAAAGGAGGAACAAACTCTAGATTCCTATTCAGCCTCTCACTGGCAGTATGGTCATTGAAATAAAGTATAAAAATTAAGAATGAAATAAAGTTGTTCTTAGACATGGCATGATTTTGAATGTAGCAAATACCTAAAAATTAGCAAAATGACTCCTACTAACAATAAGTGAGTTAAGGTGACTTTAAAAACTCAATTGTACTATACATTTTTAATAAACAACTAGAAATTTAATTTCCTTTTCAATACTACTTCTCTTGATGCCAAATCTAAGAAAGAATTGGGTGTATGTCACTGAAATATGTGTTAGGACTGAATATTGGAAAATCTTTGCTAATTTTTATGGAAAGATGTATACCCTAGCTGGGTAAGGAGATTTTTTAAGATGTCCACTCTTCCCTCTCTTGGTTCATTCTCTTAAAAAATCTCTGCAGGGGGCTGGGGATATGGCGCAAGTGGTAGCGCGCTCGCCTGGCATGTGTGTGGCCCGGGTTCGATCCTCAGCACCACATACAAACAAAGATGTTGTGCCTGCCAAAAAACTAAAAATAAATAAATAAAGAAATAAATACATAAAATCCCTGCAGGATATTTTGTTGATGTTGCCAGAATAACTCAGATTTGTTTGGTTTAAAGGCAACAGAACAAGCAGAACCCCAGGTTTGAAAACACATACAAAACCAGATGGCTTGTATTACAAATCCCAAAACTTAATTTAAAGCTACTCAAGATAGTGTGGTATTGACAAAATAAAAGACATAAATCATTGAATTAGAAAAGTTCAGCAATGGGCTCACACACGGCCAATTAAATTTTGACAGAGTGAGTAACCAATTCAGTGGAGAAAAGATAGTTTTTTTTCAACATATAAGAGAAATATTTGACACCTGTATGAAATAAAAAGGACCTCAACACATTTCTCTCACTTTACAAAAAAAGTGTATTCAAAATGGATCATAGACCTAAATGTAAAATGTGAACTCCAAAGTCCCTATGACCATATTTCAGCAAGGAATTCTTACATACAACACCAAATATTTGATCCATTTTTTTAAATGACAAAAGAATTTCATCAAATAAAAATATTTTGCTTTTCAAAAGACAGTAAAATTTTAAAAAGCCGGAGCCTGGAGACTGAGGTTGTGGCTCAATGGTAGAGTGCTCACATAGCCCATGTGAGGTGCTGGGTTTGATCTTCAGCATCATATATGAAAAAATAAAAAATAAAGGTATTGTGTCAACCTACAAATATGTATGTGTGTGTGTATATATACATATGTATATATACACACAATACCTTTTTTTAATTTTATTTATATATATATATATATATATATATATATATATATATATACATACATATGCATAGATAGATAGATAGATAGAGAGATAGAGAGATAGATAGATATGCAGTTTTTTAAAAAGTCAGGGCATGGGAGAAAATTTTCACAAACCATGTATTTGGTGAAGATTATATCCAGAATATAAAAAGAAATCTCAAAACTAATAAAATAAATCTTACACACATTCTCAAAATGGACAAAGGGCTGGAGCTGTGGCTCAGTGGTTGAGTGCTTGCCTAGCATTTAATGAAAAGAAAGTCCACCCCCTTGTCACTTAGCCACTTGATATAAGCAGGATAGAACTTCTGTTGACAAAACCAAGCTCTGATCAACTTTGGTTATCTTTGGCATGAAATATGCTATTATTTAACACTAAACATACTATTTTCTCCTTTAAAATTATGAAGGAAATTATTTTTTAAGTGAATGAGTTCAAAGATTTTTAAATTTAATTTATGATCAGTTTCAAATATAAACAATGTATTTAGCTTTGCTAAAGGAGATGGTTATTCATTGATTTTTTATTTCTGTAAACCCACCAACCAATATTTAAGGTATTTAATAGTGTATTACTATATCTCTGTGTAGAAAGGAACATTTTACTATCTCTGGAGGCAGAATTGTAATTTAAAAACTAATTCTTGATCTCAATAAGTTATCTCACCTTTCTGACCCTTGGCTTTCACATTTATAATTTGGATATAATTAAAACAACCCAGCAGTATTGTTTAGGAGGCAAATACATGCCCACAGATATAAAAAGCATCTGTTACTACTCCAGATACATATGAGGTGACTTCTTTATTAAAATGTATGTATTCGTGTTTGTGACATAATTTACAAAGTACCTTCACACATAAAATTTTCATGCCATTCCTAAGAGAGATGGGCAGCCATACATCCAAAAGGATTTAACAAAGAATCAAATTTCTTACTATTGATCCAGTGCCTCAAAAAAGATAAGACTTTTGAGAGAACTTTGTGCCAACCTAAGCTTTGTAAGGGTTTAATCACCTTTGGCCTTACATTCCTAAATTATCCTACCATAAAACAGAACTGACAGGTCTTACCTCAGATAGAGGTGTTTTACTTTTAAGAGAGGTGAGTAGTTAAGTGATAAGAAAAATATAGAAGTAATCTTTATGAGCTTTATAATCACTGCCCTAAAATATAATTGGTAAATATAATCACAGTATAAGTGGGGCAAGACTTAAGTGAAACAGTGACATTAAGCTTATTTAAGTTACTATGAATTGTGTAGTATTGTTGATTAAATACTGATAATTACTAGTGTAATCAGAATTTAGACATATTTCCTTTTGCTTTTAAGCAAATCTCTTAACATTGTAATATTTTTAAATTTTGTGTTTAATACTAATTCTTTAAGAATCATTGGAATAAGTTATAATTTAATACACAAAATATAAAGCATACAGAAATGTATTAAAAAGATCATGGTATATGTAACAGTAAGATTTAGATTTATCTAGACGACTTGGATTTGTCAAGGTTTTTAATGTATAGGAACACTTTGACAATGTAGTGTGAATTGATTAAAATTTCTCTAAAACCCATAATGCTAGACAAGATAAATTATACGTAATCAGATGTTAGACATTTTTACTTTTTGCTTTTAAATCTCTATGTAAGACAGATTTTAATTATTTTTATATTGACTATTAAGGAATTATGGCATTTGGATAAGATTTAATCCCTAACTCAATGAAAATTGAATAAAGGCAATAAATTGAGAAATATGTATCAATACAAAGGTGCCATAAAATATAAGAGCAGGTACAGTTTGGATCTCTTGTCTAGAACTGCTCTCCAGGTTACCCTGCACTCCTTCTGCCACATACAGTGAAACTGTTTTGATGTGGAGACTATAAACTTAGGGTAATAAGGCCCATAAATGTAGTAGATGTTTTAGGATACAAAGCTGTCTTTTAAAAATGGATCAAAAATTAAGAGTCTATTATATAAACGAGTTCTGCTCTTCAAGAAATATTGACAAGAGTCTGATAAGTTGAAATGAAGAAGAACAAATAACAATGTAAAATCTCACAAAAATGTAAAGTCCCTGGTAAAGGTACATGTACAGAACAATACAAAAGCCCCTGATATTATAATGTAAGTGAACAAATCACTCATACATCTGGCATAACAATTTTTAAAGCATGAAACATGGTATAAACCAAATAGTGTTTTATATGCAAATGAAATTAGTTTTTATCAGTTTAAAATATAAGCAAAATATTTTTGCTTATTTTTATTTTATATTTGTAGTACTGGTAATATAACCCAGGTCCTCATGACACCCCAAGCTCTTAGATTATTATAAGTGCAATGGTAACCATTGTAATATGCAAACTTGCAAATAAGAAATAAAACATGCCACTGCCAAAAAAAGAATCATTGAAACACAAAGGAACACCATCAGAAAGGAAAAGATGAACAAAAATCTTATAAGATAAAAAAAAATCAGTAATTTATTGAAATGAAAATGGGTTGCATGCACCAGGAAAAATACTTAGGCTGAATGGATAAAAAATAAGATACAATGATATGTTGCCTATTAGCAACTAATATTCCATCTAAAGTAAAAATGAAAATAAAATTTTAATTAGATAAGTGGTGCTATGTGACCTAAAAGTATAAATTATTAAATTATATATAAAAGTAAACAACAAGACAACAATGTATTAATTTTATATTTTTTGTATTGAAGTATCTTTTTATGTAATTTTAGAAACTTCACTGGTTACTTAGAAATGAAAGTCTGGAAAATACTGAAGTAATTTATTCCAATAGTGTCTTTCTTTGTTATCTTTTTCAGATTCGATGATTTATTCTTCCCTTAAATTTTCATATCCCATGAAAAAAGAAATGTATAGAATATCTTATGATTTATAAAGCTTACAGGGACCTAGTGGATGTATCAGTTAAGAGCTATGCTATAGTAAGAAAAACTCAACAATTTTCTGTGGCTTCAAATAGCCAATAAAAAAAAAAAGCAAAACTGAGATTTTTGTCATTTCACAATTGAAAAACACTGAACTGTGGATTTGGGATATTGCTGATTTTAAGTTGACCTGATAAGTGGGTTTTAATATTTTCTTGAGCTTAATATAAATCCCCTCTCCCCTTCACCCTTTTTGTCTTGAAATAGGTGGTTTCTGTCATATGGTTTGATACAGTTTCACAGTCTATTTTAGGTTTGTCAACAGCCCATGTTTCAGTGTCCAGCAGAACAAAATGTACTATTTATGTTAGAAATGTGACTGAGTGCTGGCTCAAAACATTTCTCTAATTTCAGAGATCTGGTAGGAAAACTTCATTATCTTTGCCTTCTTTATCTAACATTCACGTGGGGCTTATCCTAAGCTTAGGTTTATTTTATTTTTCCTCACTTCTGGTGGGGACTGTGGATGGGTGAAGGTTTCCTGTTTTGAGAAAATCTTACATAATACAATGTAAAATTCAAAGAAATTATGGCTTCTTTCCAATAAGAACAACTATGCATTTGATCAAGTTTTATAGCAATAATACTAACACTTTGGAATATAAAAAACTAGAAAAAATAAAAAAAAAATTAAAGTTGCAATATTTGGAGGTAGATATATGTGATAACATACCTTGCATAGATGTGACATGAAAAGTATGTCCTTTTTTTCAGCCTGTAGAACAATGAGAAATAAATGCCTACTGTTTATAAATTACAAAGTAAATAAAAGTATTTCTATTGAATACTTTAATGATACTTCTAATAAATTATTTACTACAAAATACATAACTATGAAGTCTCTGGATAATAACTGTAAATGACAAGAGTACATAATTTGTCCTTTCAAATCCTTTGCATGTTAAAAACTCCATTAGCATTTAGCACAGTTGTGAGACTACTTAGAATAGGGAAAAAGAATTTTGTTAATAATTGATATTTATATAAGTAGACAGGAGTTATAGAAATATACAGATTTCTTAGAAGTTATTACTCTTTGTTTAACATTTTAATAGAACTCCATCAATTTATGTAAGTATGACTTTGGCATGACTCTAGTAGGAATTAAGCTATATGACTAAATTTATTATACTTAATGCCTTAAGTGAAATCCTGAATTTTTGCTGGAGTCTTACCATTATATTGGCATTTATATTGCAGAAATTAAATAAAATAACCATGTCTAATAAAATATCATTAGGAAAAATATTTTAGAGAAAAATATACACTGGATAATTTTCATTTAGAATTTTCTTTCTGTTCGTGGATATGATTTTTTTTACAATTATTCATTTATATATTATTATTTTAATAGTACATATTTATGAGGTGTGGTGTAATTATTTAACGCATGTATACAAGGTACAATGATCAAATTAGGATAGTTAGCATTTCCAACTGTTTAAAAATTTAAATAATATTTTATTAACACAAAATAATTATATATATTGATGGGATATTTATATTTAACAATAACCTAATAAATATATTATGAATAACTAGAAGAGAAAACTTGAAAGTTTTAAACATAAAACAATGATATGAAAATGGGACACATTAAATATCCTGTTTTTATCAGTACATATCTTATATACATGTATCAAAAGTATTATACTATATCCCATAAATATTAGGTATGTTTTATTGACTAGAAATATTCACCTGAAAGATTGTTGCTTTACTGTTGCGGTATTACTAGATGCCCTGTTTTATGCGTATGAATACCTAGCTCTACTTCATATTTTCAAGGAATTTCCAAGTTATCTCATTTGCCAGCATATATTGTAACAATAGAGCTTCTGAAAGAGAGAAATTTTCTCTTTGTAGAACAATGCAAAAAATAAGCATATGTGGTTAACAGAATTATTACTACTAACTGTGATAGGTTTTCTGGGGAAAATTCTTATGGGATAGCTATTCTAGGAAAATAGATACAACAAATATTGCAAATTCAGTTTTTTTATTCCAAAGTTATCCAGGATTTGATTGCAGATTTAATTGCACAAGGTAGCAACATGTTTGGTTATATGAAGCCTTCTCCTGTGGGGTTTAGAGATCTTCAGATTGCTTGCTTTAGGGGAAAAATAAGATTAAATGGGTCATAACTGCTTTCAGGTTGATGAAGGACCTGGAGCCCTCAAAAACAGGATAGCAATTCTCTTAAGACTGAGTGTCCTCTGCAGTATCCAAGGAGGCTGAACTCTGTTACTTTGGATACCACTGGTCAGAAATGCTCATGTCTCAGTATTTCTCTAGAATTGACTTGCCCCAGGGTGCTGCGGAATGCAGCACCTTCACTGGTCACCAAGCCCCATTTTGGTTTCAAGGCTCCATTGAACTAGTGAGAGGGTTATCAGTGTTTTGCTCCTGGGGATGCTCTGGCTGCATGTTTGAATCTTTGCTTTGCAGTGGAACATTCATCCTTGGTTGTAGCCCTCACTGTTCATAGTCATTGGAGCCTTGGATAAGTTGTTACTATGTTCATGGGGATGCATTGCAGAAAGCCATCCAAGCAGTCATTTTGCAACTGTCAGCTTTAACCTTTGTTGGGCTTTGTATTTTCAACTATCATGTGGACATTGGCAAAGCTGTTGCCATGCTGTGGAAGCTCTGACATTTTAATACCTTAAAACCTATCCTATGCCTCTTTGCCTCCACTGTCATGCCATTCAGCTCAAATAAGGAAGAATTAAGAGATCAGTCCATTTGTGGACAAACTTTATCCCAACCACATGGTTATTTTAGAAATGATTGTTGAGAAAAATTCAAGAGGAAATGTATTCAAGTAATCATAAGACTGAGTTTTATATTATGATGAGATAATGGGGTTGTCTCCCAATTCACAAGGCTCACAGTATTACTAAACTTTAGATATGCGCATTTGCCTTTTGATTTATCAATATTTTAAAAATAATTTAGCTTTGTTATTCTCAATTCATGATCATACTTCTGCATTTGACTTGGGAATAATAGACAAAGGGAAAAATTTCATTCACGAGTAAAGACCCCAGAAAATAGACACTGTTTAATTAAACACTAGGAATTTCCCTCTGTTCCATTGATACCAGCTAGTGATTGTCACCTATCCCCTGGAAAACTTTAAAATGAGGAGATGCTGAAATATCAGTGTACAGATTTCTCAATCCTAGGAAGGAAATCTTGTAGAACTTCTAAAAGAGAATTTCCAGTTAGGGAAGAGTTCTCCATTGTCCGTGTATCAGAGTATTACAGATTCCAACAAACTTTATCCACAACTGTGCTTTACTTTTCCTGAAATAATCTTCCCATGGATATAAAATTATAAATAATAAATATTTTTTCCACTGTGGAAATTGATAATGACCACATGTATTCTATGAAAAGAAAAATTACAAAAAAAGTTCAAGAGAATATATTATGCTATTTAAAAGAAAGAATAAATGAGAAAAATATATGACATTATATTTGAAGACTAATAGAAGCTTATATTTGTATATCTCCACCTATCTTGGGTTGCTAATAAAATTCCCCAATAATATCCTCAAGTTTTCTTCTTTTAATAACATCTTACCTGCACTGTGAATATTACTGATCTGTTGCTAAAAGGATGGCTCAAAATTAACTGATTAGGCAATGTTGAAAGTATGTTTCAAAATCAACACAGGTCTGCCAGAAATCCTAAAGAAGAAAAGAAATAGAAAGAGATATGTGAAAGGGAGAGAGAGGAAATATAGAAAGAAAAGAAGAAAGGGAAAAGAAAAAAATGCACAAAATTAAAGATGGAAAATAATAAAGATGTCTTCTCATTTCCATATCTTATTCTTGGGGATACAAAATTATTTCTGAGTAGTAGAAAGAATTATTAGAAGGTGAAAAGTGTGGAAAGAAAAGAGAATGCCAAGTGATGAAAGAATGAAAGGTGGAAAGAGAAATGAGTTTGTAACAATTTCAGTAGGACCAAGACTAAAAATAACAAAGCTGTAATAACAATATCATAGCAAACAAGCTTACTGAGATTTTATCATATTCATACACTAGGATAACAGCTTTACTTGCATTAACTTGTTTAATCATGATAATTTCATGACATAAACATCACTTTATCTATTTTGTAGATAAGTTAAATTTACAAAGGCCAATTTCCAGGATCACACAACTGATAAATGGAAAGGTCAAGATTTAAAACTAGAGATCCACCCACACTGGCCTCTGCAGGGCCCAGGCCCATAGCACGCCAGGTCAACCCTTTTCCCCGTGGGGCAGTCTATGCCAGAGCCTAGCCTTTGGCACAGGACCGCCCTTTCTACCAGTTGACTACTGCAGGAGGTCAAGCCCAGTGTCCCTGATCCACCCACTCCAACTTATGGAGATCCCAGACCCAGGATGCTGTAGCATCCATTGAGGAACATCAGAAGGATCTGGACGCCCAATATCAAGGTAAGGGTAAGACAATTTGACAGGTACTGCAAGAATATAGGGAAGAAAGTGTAATATCTCAGATCCACCCTGGAAGAAAGGAAGACACTTAGACAACATGAAAAAACAAGGGAGGAAAGTGCCCCAAACAAACCAGGACACTATAATAACAGAACCTATGGACAGCAAAGTTGAGGAAATGTCAGAGAGGGAGTTCAGAAGGAACATAGGTAAGATGATCTGTGAATTAAAGAATGACCTAAATTAGCAAATACAAGCAAAAATTGATTACTCCAACAAGGAGATAAGAGAGCAAATGCAGGTAGCAAAAGATTACTTCAAAATAGAGATAGAGACTCTCCAATAAAAACTAGTCAGAAATCCTTGAAATGAAGAATACAATAAATCAAAACCTCAATACAAATCATAACCAACAGACTAGATCACTTGAAAGAAATGACATCAGATAATGAAAACAAAGTATACAATCTGAAAAATAAAGTTGATCACACAGTGAAGGAAGGTAGAAACCACAAACAGAACATCCAAGAATTATAGGAAAGCATCAAAAGAGCAAATCTAAGAGTTATTGGGATAGAGGAAGGCACAGAGTTCCAAACCAAAGGAATGTGCAATTTCTTCAATGAGATAATATCAGAAAATTTCCCAAGCTTGAAAAGCAAATTGGAAAACCAAATACAAGAGGCTTACAGGACACCAAATGTACAAAATTACCAAGGCACATTATAATGAAAATACCTAGCATACAGAATCAGGATAAAATCTTAAAAGCCGCAAGAGAGAGGAATCAGATCACATATAGGGGGAGACCAATTCGTATCTCAACAGAGTTTTCAACCCACATCTCAAAGCCAGGAGATTGTGGAACAACACGTACCAAGCTCTGAAAGAAAATGAATGTCAAACAAGAATCTTATATTGAGCAAAACTAAGCTTTAGACTTGATGATGAAATGAAAACCTTCCATGATAAACAAAAATTAAAAGAATTTTCAACTAGAAAGCCTGCACTACAGAACATCCTCAGCAAAATATTCCAAACATGAGGAAATGAAAAACAATAATGAAAATCAGCAGAGGGAGGGATTACACTAGAAGAAAATCTAATCCGAGGAGAAACCAAGTCATGTTAAATACCCAAACAAAAATGGCTGGGAATACAAATCATGTCTCAATAAAAACCCCGAATGTTAATGGCCTAAACTCAGAATCAGAAGATATACACTAGCAGATTGAATTAAAAACAAACAATCAAACAAAAAATGACCCAACAATATGCTGCCTCCAAGAGACACATCTCATAGAAAAAGGCATTCCCAGATGGAAGGTAAAGGGCTTGGAAAAATCATACCACTCACACGGAATGCTGAAGCAAGCAAGGATTTCCATCTTCATATCAAATGAAGTAGACTTCAAATTAAAGTCAATCAAAAAGGATAAAGAAGTACACTACATACTGCTCAAGGTAATCATACACTAATAAGACTTAACAATTAGAAATATTTATGCCCCAAACAACAGAGCAGCTATGTTCATCAAACAAATTCTTCTCAAGTTCAAGAGTCAAATAAATCACAACACAATAATTTTGTTTGAAATTAACACACCTCTTTCATCAATAGATAGATCCTTCAAACAAAAGCTGAATAAAGAAACTATAGAACTCAGGAATATAATCAATAACTTAGACTTAACTGATATATATAGAATATTCCAACCTTCAATGAAAGAATATTCTTTCTTCTCAGCAATACGTGGATCGTACTAAGATGATCATATGCTATGCTACAAAGCAATTCTTAGCAAATATAATAAAGTAGAGATACTACTCTGCATTCTATCAGATCATAATGGGATGAAATTAGAAATCAATGATAAAATAAGGAATAAAATCTACTCCAACACCTGGAGACTAAATAATATGCTATTGAATGAACAATGGATTACAAAAGACATAAAGGAGGAGATTAAAAAGTTTTTAGAGTTGAATGAGAACACAGATACAGCATATCAAAATCTCTGGGACACTGTGAAAGCACTTCTAAGAGGGAAGTTCTTTGCATGTAGTTCATTCCTCAAAAAAAGAAAAAGTCAACAATAAAATGACTTACTACTACATCTCAAGCCCTAGGAAAAGAAGAAAAAAATCAACACCAAAAGCAGCAGAAGAGAGGAAATAATTAAACTCTTAGCTGAAATCAATGAAATTGAAACAATTGAAAAAAGTGACAGAACAAAATTTGGTTCTCTTGACAGACTTTAGCCATGCTAATGAAGAGAAGGACAGAGAAAACTCAAATCACTAACAAATGTGATGAAAAAGGAAATACCACAACAGACACTACAGAAATACAGAAGATAATTAGAAATTATTTCAAAAACCTGCACTCCAATAAAATAGAAAGTATCAAAGGCATTGACAAATTTTTAAAGTCATATAATTTGCCCAAATTGAATCAGGATGATATACACAATTTAAACAGATCAGTTTCAAGTGATGAAATAGCAGACACCATCAAAAGTCTACCAACCAAGAAAAGCCCAGGACCAAACATATACATAGCCGAGTTTTATGAGACCTTCAAAGAAAGAACTAATATCAATACTCTCCAATTAATTTCAGGAAATAGAAAAAGAGGCAGCACTTCCAAACTCATTCTATGAGGCCAATATCACTCTGATTCCAAACCCAGCAAAGACACATCAAAAAAAAAAAAGATAACTTCAGACCAATATCTCTAATGAACATAATGCAAAAATTCTCAATAAAATTCTGGTGAATCAAATACAAAAAGATCATGCACCATGATCAAGTGGGATTCATCCCAGGGATGCAAGGTTGGTTCAACATAACATACAAAAATCAATAATGTAATTCATCACATCAATAGACTTAAATGTAACAATCATATGATCATCACAATACACACAGAAAAAGCATTTGACAAAATATAGCACCCCTTTATGTTCAAAACACTACAAAAACTAGGGATAACAGGAACATATCTCAACATCATAAAGGCTATATATGCTAACCCCAGGCCAACATCATTCTAAATGGAGAAAAATTGAAGGCCTTCCCTCTATAAACTGGAACAAGACAGGGGTACCCTCTTTCACCACTTCTATTTAACATAGTTCTTGAAACACTGGCCAGAGCAATTAGACAGAAAAAAGAAATTAAAGGAATACACACAGGAAAAGAAGAACTCAAATTCACACTATTTTCTGATGATATGATTCTATACCTGGAAGACCCTAAAAGTTACTCCAAAAAACCTTCTAGAGTTAGTAAATGAATTCAGCAAAGTAGCAGGATATGAAATCAACACCCATAAATCAAAGGCATTTCTGTATATCAGTGACAAATCCTCAGAAATTGAAATGAGGAAAGCTACCCCATACTCAATAGCCTAAAAAAAAATTCTTGGGAATCAATTTAATGAAAGAGATGAAAGATCTATATTACAAAAATTACAGAACCCTAAAGAAAGAAGTCAAAAAAGACCTTAGAAGATGGAAAGATCTACCTTGATCTTGGATAGGGGAATTAATATTATCCAAATGACCATACTTCCAAAAGCACTATAGATTCAATGCAATTCTGATAAAAATTCCAATGACATTCCTCATAGAAATAGAAAAAGCAATCATGAAATTCATCTGGAAAAATAATTCATATGTAATAAAATGAAATTAAACCCCTATCTCTCACCATACACAAAACTCAACTCAAAATGGATCAAGGACTTAAGAATACAACCAGAGACCCTTCGTTGAATAGAAGAAAAAGTAGGCTCTAATCTCCATCATTTGGGATTAGGCCCCAACTTCCTTAATAAGACTCCTGTGGCACAAGAATTAAAATAAAGAATCAATAAATGGGATGGACTAAAACTAAAAACCATCTTCTCAGCAAAAGACACAATCTTTTAGGTGAATAGAGAGCCTATATCTTGGGAGCAAATCTTTACCCCTCACACATCGGATAGAGTACTGATCATTAGGATATATAAAGAATTCATAAAGCTAAACACCAAAAAAAAAAATGAATAAACCAATAAATAAATGGACCAAGGACCTGAAGAGACACTTCTCAGAGGTCTCATATACCAACAAATACATTAAAAAAATGTTCATCACCACTAGCAATTAGAGAAATCCAAATCAAAACCACTGTAAGATTTAATCTTACTCCAGTCAGAGTGGTAGCTATTATGCATAAAAATAACAATATGTGTTGGGGAGGATGTGGGGAAAAGGGTACACTCATACGATGCTGGTGAGCCTGAAAATTAGTGCAGCCAATATGGAAAGCAGTATGGAGATTTCTTGCAAATTGGGAATGGAACCACCATCTGACCCAGCTAACTCTCTCCTTGGTCTATACCCAAAGGACTTAAAAACAGCATCCTACAGGGACACAGCTACATCAATGCCTATAGCAGCACAATTCAGAATAGCTAAACCATAGAACCAACTATATGCACTTCAATAGATGAATGGATAAAAAATGTGACATACATACACTATGGAATATTACTCAGCAATAAAAGAGAATAAAATCATGGCATTTGCAGGTAAATGAATAGTTAGAGAAGATAATGCTAAATCAAGTTAGCCAATCCTCAAAACCAAATGCCATTTTTTTTTTGATATAAGGAAGTTGATTCATAGTGGGGTAGGAAGGGGGAGCATAGGAGGAATAGACCAACTCTAGATAGGGCAGAGGGGATGGAGGGAAAGAGAGAGGGAATGGGGTAATTAATTATGGTAAAATGTGATGATCATTGCTATCCAAAGTACCTGTATGAAGACACAAATTGGTGGGAATATACTATGTATACAGCCATAGATATGAAAAAATATGCTCTATGTATGTAATAAGAATTGTAATGTGTTCTGCTGTCATATATGCATTAAACATTTACATTAAAGAAAGATTTAAAACTAGCTCATCTTAATCTTTAGGTTATGTTCTAAACCATCACATTTTCAAATTTGAAACCTTGAATCAAGTATGACATTCAAATGAATCCTCTCTTCTCTCTCAACTCTTTAGAGCATCAGCCCTATCTTACCACCAACTGTGTAATCCGTCTTCTCTTCTAATCTGATTCTAATACTCAACTGCATCCAGTTAGTGTCTCGTAAACCTTGTAAATTTTCCTTTTTAGGTGAAAATAATACTCTGGTAATGAAAGAGCTCTTTATTCTCTCCTTCCTATACCCTCTACCCCATCTTTTATATCAATTGATGGTATCCTTATTTTCAATATCTCAGTACCTTGTCAGCTATCAAGGATCCAGTTCTCCAGAACAGATAATTCAGACAGTGTTTGGGGATGACATCTGTTCTGCTCAGTATCTCTGATAAATCAATAAATATTTTGTGTGCCATTCCTCAAAATATCATAGCTTTATTGAAAATTCCCAAATTTCTTTGCTTTTTTGCTTCTCACGCTATCTTTTAAGTTGTTTTTGTATTCCCATGTAGGTTTAAAAGTGGGAGCTCAAACTCAGGATTTAGTGTTCCTGTAACCAATTTACCTTTAAATTGTACTGTAAGTGATAAGGGCATCGCCATTTTTCACTTACCCAACCTTTAAATAACAGAGTTCTCTTTAACTCAATTTTTTTCTTTTCTGATGTCTATTTACCTACTATTTCCTGTGGTCAATCTTTACCAGATTTATTGCATCACTCCTCTCTGTATAGTTAATTATTACTTAATAACAATATCTCATGTCTTATAATTGTATGGGTGAAACAGATGGCCCTTCGGCTGGTTCAGCCCTGGAGCATTGTTCACCTACTGTTAGCTAGAGGGTCAAAAACTCAGATGACTGGAATGGCTAGGGACAACCCGACCTCTTTACCTATCCATTCATTCCAACTCTGCACACAGCACAATAGACTCTGATTTTCATAAGATTAAGCCCCATGAAAGTTCTAATAAATTTTTTACTTGTTTCTTGTTGACTGACATTTCACTCTGTAAGGCAAATCACACATTGTGTAAAACAATCCCACAGATGATGTAGGAAGAGACTCCACATAGGTATGGCCACTGGAAAATGTTATTCATCAGGTAGCCCTTATTGCAACGATCTGCAATACTCTCCTAATTTTCATTCTTATTGCTATAATCTTAGTTCAGATTTTCATGACTGCCTGTTTAATAATCTTCAGGATTTCTAGTCTTTCTGTCCCTGCTACCTGTGCCTTCTAATCCATCTGTTATACTTAAAAAGTTCTAATCAAGTTCCTTTCCTGTCTAAAGCAAACAATCAGTTCCTTGGTATAGGCTTCCAAGAAAAATGTTTTCTTCTTCCTGACTTTGAGCATTCTCAATACATCTTTACCACCTGATGCCCTTGGTTCTCCCACACTTCAACTTACGGTTTTAAAGCATTACTTTCCTCCTTGTCCTTACTCACATTTGATAATTTTATTTTTCTTACTAAAATGGAATTTTACCTGATCTTTTTTCATTAAAGTCAAACCTATTCTTTGAATCAATTTCATCTTCTCCTATTCATGTCAGAAATTAATTTTTGTGTCAATAAAATCTTAACACAGTTTACTCATGACTCTCTTACCACAATGATCTCACCCTTCACTTTACTATGGTTGGCTTTTGTGTGTGACTGTATCCCTTCTCATACTTAACCTCTAGAATAACTCTACTAGGATCTGACATATCACATATATAATTTAACATTTTTAATGACCATTTGTAAAGAAGCAAAAAATGAACTGAGTTTATTCATGTTAATATTAGATTTTATTTATCTTAATTTCTCTCAGAATATTAACTCATCAAGTAAAAATAATTATTAATTTTCATGTTCTGGTTTTATATTAACTCTGAAATATAAAGTATATTTTATACTTAGCGCATTTCTCTATTCAAATTAGCAGCATTTCAACTGCTCCATAGATAATTCTTGCTGGTGGCTTCTATAGTGAACATCTCAACTTCAGAAATATGAAAGAAATATTGATATAACACAGAAAATGTCACTTCTTTGTCAGACACATTATCATATTTTGCCCTTGTCACTTGCTACAGAAGTTTGGACAATTTGCTCAGTCTCTCTGGGCCTTAGTTTCTTCATGTATATGAAACTTTTGGAAATACAAGGGTTGAAGTATTACATAATTTCTGACATTATGTTCATTTATTGTAAGATGAAGACATAACCCATAGTAACCTCAATGTCTTGCACAATACTTGTAACTTATGAGTATATGTTAGATAGCCATTTATTGAGCACAATAGACATACTAATCATTTGCTAGGTTCTAGGAACATTACATATGATGTCTGCCTTTTAAAAGCTTGGTCCAGAATGGTGAACATGTAAATATTTAACTATTTATAACAAATTTACTATATAAATGATATATATTTAAGAAGTTGAAAATCTATAACAAAGGAGTTATAAACTATGCATAGGAATATAAGTGTAGACTTTATAAAAAATGTTGCTTCAACTCAGTATATGCCAGGTACACAACAATGGTAGAAGAAGATCATAGGAAGAATACCAGGAGGTATGAACTTACATGTAAAACACATGGAACTTTGATTGTCCACATAGTTGGTCCCAGGAAAGACCAAAAGGAGAGTGTTGTGACTACTAGAGAAATAATTAGGGAATAATTGTAATAATAACTCTTCCCCAGAGATAGTACTTCCACATTTCCCCTCATCTTGATAAATAATATCATTGCCAAATATCTATATCTTTAGTGTCTGAATTTCATAATTCTTTAGATTTAATATATCCATAAACCTGTTGCCTCTCACCTTTGAAACATCCTATCTATGCCCCAGTCAAAGTCACCTACCTTTTTCCTGGACTACTATAAAAAGCTTCTAACTTATCTTCCTTTTTTCATTCTTATACTCCAGTTTCTCATTTCCTCCAAGAGGCAATGATGATTTCCTTTTAAAGTACAGCATGCTCTTTCAGCTCTCCTTACAGCCTCACTAGCTCTCTTTCTTGATTCATTCTAAGATCCGACCTACCTATCTATCTTCAATTCATTTGCTTTTCCATTTATCACACATGCTCTAGCCTTGCTAACTTAATAAAAGAAAAGATTCTCGAGTATTCCAAGCCTTTTTCACCCATAAGTTTTTGCTTTCTCCTCTATCTAGATTGGTCTTTTTCTTGTCTTCAAATGACTACTGATTTTTAATTCACAGCTAAAATCACTCCCTCAATTAATGTTTCACTGACAATCCAGTCTGAAAAACTCTGATAGTGATGTTACTCTCTATTTTATTATGCTGTTACTTCATAGTAGTTTTTATTGAAATCTGAAATTATTTATCATCACTGTTATTGTCATTACTGATATTATATTTACTTGCATATTTTGTTTTTCTTCCACTAGAATGTAAGCTCTCTTGGAATAGAAAAATGACTGTCTTGCTCATCATTATATCCCTTATATCCTCCTTAATACTTGGCAAAGGAGAACACTCAATCCTTTTGAAAGGATGAATAATATTTTCCCAAATATACTATTAATTAAGGAGGAAAAGTATGTGCATTCTTTTATTTAGTGTTTTATTAGACATAAAAGATATTTGGCTATGGGGATAAAATCATAACCACCACAAATTCTTCAATTCCATCACAAATCCTACTATTCTAGCACAAAATCTACTCTCTAGCCATGGTATTAAGCACTTGAATTGATGGGAATATAGAAGCGTAAATAAATAAAAATTGGTGTGTGGGAAGGAGGACAAGAAAATTAATGTCATGTTTCTTTTTGGTAATTGAAATATTACAAATATTGAAAATAAATAGTTCAAACAACATTTTGAGTATAAGTTGAGTTGTGTCTAATTGTAACTTTCTATTAGTGAAGGACATCAGAAATAAGATCTACTTATAGCTAAATAATACATGAATGAGGACTGTTTACATATGTCACATGCCAGATATTTGAAAAGACTTATATTCCTTTAATAAGAACAACATTAAGTTCTAAAAGGTCATTTAAGATCATTTTCTTGGGAGAGTTTTATGAATGTTCTTCACCTGTTGATTTAACATTATTATTAATAATCTTTTTCACATTCAGTGTTTTTACTCTAAATATTTATTCATCTTAACATTTACTTTGTCAAATGTGTTCTTTTACAGGAATATATATAGTTGCTAGAACAGTGGCAGCTTCAGAGCAAAATGAAATTCTTTGTGCTGCTTTCAGCCCTTGGGCTCTGTTGGGCTCAGTATTCCCCAAACACTCAACAGGGAAGGACCTCAATGGTCCACTTTTTTGAGTGGCGCTGGGTTGATATTGCTCAGGAATGTGAGCGATACTTAGCTCCCAATGGATTTGGAGGAGTTCAGGTAAAGATTGTTTACATCATAAATTGCAACATTTACTTGAGTTTATGATAAATGATATAGTAAAATGGCAATCCATTTCTGTGAATCTGAGATAATATTTTACTTCACATATAAGTCCTCTGAAATAGTTTTCTGAGAAAGAAAAAAATTTAGTATTGGTAGCAACTTTGTTTTGTTTCAGAATAACAACAGGACATCTTTAATGGGATGTTAATGTTTTAGAGTGGTTATCAAGTACTGTACCTGCATGTACAAAGATTCAGCAATAAGTTTAGGTTATTAATTTGTTTTAGAGGTTTTAATGATATAAAATACGCTATAATTTGATACTTATTAAGTTTGCTTTGTTTGTAGATCTCACCACCTAATGAAAATATTGTTGTTAACAACCCTTCAAGACCTTGGTGGGAAAGATACCAACCAATTAGTTATAAAATATGCACAAGATCTGGAAATGAAGATGAGTTCAGAGACATGGTGACTAGGTGTAACAATGTTGGTGTAAGTGAATTTAAGTTTTCTTTAAAAATATTATATAGGAAGATAATTTCTTCTTTTTCTTTCTCTCTTGAGCAGTTAAGTTTTGGGGACTTGATTTTTTAAAATTTAACTTTATACTTGAGCAATAACTCAAAATGAACTATTGCTATATGTTCAACCTTTATAAATACTCATATATGTGCCATTTATCTACTAAATAAAAGACCATTTAAAGTTTAAAGAATAATTCACTTGTAAAGCAAGGCATCAACTTTAACCCTTATAACTAAATACATTTCTTATTAAGTATTAGAAATTCCAATTACAATAATTGCTGTAATTTTTATGTGATTTAAAAATTCTCCATCATTTTTATTTAATAATAAATAGTCATTTTCACTTTATGGTGAGGAGAGTAATGATAGGCAATATCTATCTTCCTTTCTTCAGATTCTAAGTAGAGAGTAAAGGCTAATTGTTTCTTTTTCCTTGTGATCCACTGAAATTTCAAAAATTAATATTTTTTTCTGTCTCAACTGATTCTTACCTCCTCAAAAATGACTTTCTTAATAATTATCATAGTTTCTGCTTTTCTCAATTCATCATTTTTGTAAATATATGATCAGACAACTAGAATGGATATCACTCTTTATTTCACATTAGTTTCCTTTCATGCTTCATTTTTTAGTCTTATTGGAAAATGATGTTAGACAATAGTAAAGAAATATTTTAGATTTTAATGAATACTCTGTAAAGTTCAATCAATAATGTGTCAGATTTTTAATTAAAAAAAAATGAAGTAAACCCTTTGCTTTTCAGGTCCGAATTTATGTGGATGCTGTAATTAATCATATGTGTAATGAAGGGGGAGGTGCAGGAACAAGCAGTACTTGTGGAAGCTACTTCAATGCTGGAAATAGGGAGTTTCCAGCAGTCCCATACTCTGCTTGGGATTTTAATGATGGTAAATGTAAAACCTCAAGTGGTGGCATTGAGAACTATAATGATGCTTATCAGGTAATTTTCTTTTGAAAATAATGATCTAAATAAAGAACTACCTATGCCTTTAATTATGCACATGTAACTTACTTAAACACTGATTTTAAACATTAGTTTAGATTCCTAGGTAAAATAAGTAACCATAACTGCATAAAAATAAAAAAACTCAATAATCCAAAGCATTCTGCAGTCATGATACTAGGTATAGTACTCAGTGATATAATAATTGCTTGGCATGTGTAAGGCACTGGGTTCACTCCTCAATTCCAGAAGGATAAATAAATAAATAAATTCTTCCAGTCAACTAAAAAGCTCACCTACACATTCTCTACTTTCTCCATTTTTATGCTAGAAAATATTTCAAAGTGCATCCACAGAATAATGCCAATATTCCCAATGCCCAATTTAAAAATGAATTTTGGAAATATATGTTGATGAATAAATGAATGGATCAAATGGATTCTCAGGTGAAAGATGATATTTTAAAAAAACACAAAATTTTTACCTCAACAGGTCAGAGATTGTCGTCTGGTTGGTCTTCTTGATCTTGCCCTGGAGAAAGTTTATGTGCGCACCCAAATTGCCAATTATATGAACCATCTCATTGATATTGGTGTAGCAGGGTTCAGACTGGATGCTTCTAAGCATATGTGGCCTGGAGACATAAAGGCAATTTTGGATAAACTGCATAATCTAAACACAAAATGGTTCCCTGGAGGAAGCAGGCCTTTCATTTTCCAGGAGGTACATTCATCTATATATGTGCATAAAAACTATGTCATTTCATTCACTAGAAAATAAATGGCTGATTTAATTCAATAAGAAATTTCTGTAGGTTAATGACTGAGTCATTAATATGCTGTAGTATTCTTAAAATTTTTATTCAGAAATAACACATTTAATTCTATCAAAGTATGTTATTTGGAACTACAGGAAATTTATTTAGGCTACAAATCCCTGATATTTATTACATTCCAGAGACCATTATACAAGACCAAAAATAAAATAGTTGTTGTCCTAGCCATTCTGAGTTTGGGTCTTCACTATACCACTATTGGCTGAATAGAAGTGAAATTAATTTTCACTTCTGTGAAAAAATATTTTTTATGTAAAGAAAAGAACTAATGATAAAGTTTATGTTTTTGTTCTCTTTGGAAAATTAATTAGTAATTAATGAATTAGTAATTATCAAGCATGATAAATACAGATAAGGTAGTTAGTTCTATGATAGTGTGAGCTATTGTTTTTATAATTTATGTTCAACACTAAATGAGATCAAGATTTTCACAGGTTACCTTGTCAAGAGATTTCTTTCAATATTGTGACATATATTTTATCAAAACAAAATAAGAATCTCAGTGTGATGAAAGCAGTTTTAAGCATTTCAAATAACAAATGTTTTAAAGCTATTTTTATACTAACTTTTTCATTAAATACTTTAAAACTTTTGTACATTAAAATGATATTTTGCACTATATTTCTACCAGGTGATTGATCTGGGTGGTGAGGCAATTAAAAGTAGTGAGTACTTTGGAAATGGCCGTGTGACAGAATTCAAGCATGGTGCAAAACTGGGCACAGTCATTCACAGGTGGAATGGAGAGAAGATGGCTTACTTAAAGTAAATATAATTTGTCATTTATAGTATTTTACAGATCTATTAGACATATTACTCCTGTATGGGTTATCGTCTTAGAACCTTCTTAGATAATCAAGAAGTAGATTATTAATAAATGTTATTCTTCCTCAAACCACAATTAATCATCTTTCTAATTTAGAATATCAGTCTCCAGGAAGTATTTTGGAAACCAAAACATCTCCTAAATATTTTCATCTATCTATTATTTGAGTATACTGGATTTGAGTAATGTTTCCTTATAATCTATTAAAGCAAGTTATTTTTAAGAGATTGCTACCATTTATAAAGTACCTACAATTTGGCCATAACTATGGAATAAGTATGCATTTTCTCAACTCTTTAATTTGAAACATTAAGGTGTTCATTCTAAAGGAATACAATGTTGAAGCCTCATTTTAACCAAGTTTGCCTTTCTGTACAATATGGTGTGAATATTAACCTTCATAAATCCACATAGAATGCATATACTTAAACCTTTAAAAGAAACTTTTCTATCACAAAAATCTTACATATGAATGGATACTAGGAATCCTACATATATCCAAACACACAATGAATTTATAAATTTGTTAATCTACAAAAACACTAAATTCAATTAATTATAGAATAATTAATTGGAGAGTTTATCTAAAGATGCTATATAAAAAGAGATGCAGATTTATTCTTGTAAAAGAATGAAAATATTTATTTTTTTAATAGGAACTGGGGAGAAGGTTGGGGTTTCATGCCCTCAGACAGAGCTCTAGTCTTTGTGGATAACCATGACAACCAACGAGGACATGGAGCTGGAGGATCATCCATTCTTACATTCTGGGATGCAAGGTAGGAGAAAAACCTCTCTACATGTCTTTAACTCACCTTTTAATGAGAGTAATAATATTCTATTCTTCTATTGTAATATATTTTTATAACTTTCAGGCTGTATAAAATGGAAGTTGGATTTATGCTTGCTCATCCTTATGGATTTACACGAGTAATGTCAAGCTACCATTGGCCAAGATATTTTGTGAATGGAAAAGTAAGTTTTGAATTTGTTAAAAATATCTTATTCTCAAGAAAAAGTGGTTAATTTTGTTTTAATTTCTCATGAGGTTATTGCATTCAATATTTATTCATCAAGTATTTATTTAAATGGAAACATAATGCTGATCTCTGATTTTCATAATGGAAAGGATATTAAATACATAAAATTTATGTTCTCTTTTTTCAAAGAGTATGAAAACTGTTCAGTAATAAGACAGATACCCACATACTAAGAAAAGAAACTTATGAAAAACAACAAGTTACAGGGTATAAAATATATACTTATCATAAGTACCGAATTTCATAGAGTTGATATGAAGATTACACATGCTAAAACTTATCAAGAACTTAAATCAGTTCCTGCTTTTATTATAAGAAATAAATACTGTGAAGATATTTTTTAAAAAAAGTTTTATGGACTGCAAAGACATGGTTCAGCTGAGCTGAAGTTAAATGAGGAAAATATCTTAAAAGATAAATGAAATGATATACATTACAGAATTAAAAATTTACAGACCACTTCAGGATAAGTAGGAATAAGAAAAATATCAGGGGTATGGTAAAAACATTAATCCAAATATCAATTTCAAAACTGAATTGAGAAGTAAATTATGTAGATGTTTTAAATGTTAAGTGAGGGTTTTCTTTTTAAACTGAAGATTTCAGAAGTAGCATCATTACAGAGATTTCATATCTAAAATCCTATAATTCAGACAGATACCTGGAGAACCAGAGTTTACAGAGATGATAAAAATTCAGTAAAGGTCTATAAAAATACTATACATGGTGTATTCTAAATAAAGACACTGCAGAGACAAGTAGCAGGACCAATTAATTGAGTTTAGTATAATGAAGGAAGTGAAAGATAGATGTGTGTGTGTGTGTGTGTGTGTGTGTGTGTGTGTGTGTTTGTGTGTGTGTTTATGTGTTTGTGTTAAAAATCTGTTTTGTTTAAATTAAGGATGTTAATGATTGGGTTGGACCACCAAATAATAATGGAGTGACTAAAGAAGTAACTATTAATCCAGACACTACTTGTGGCAATGACTGGGTCTGTGAACATCGATGGCGCCAAATAAGGTAAGAGTAATACATATCCTCTAACACTTTCTTTAACATTTTACTTTAAAATGTTTGAGTTTAAGGATATCAACATTTTGTATGATCCTGTGCTTTTAGAAACATGGTTATTTTCCCAAATGTGGTTGATGGCCAGCCTTTTCAAAACTGGTGGGATAATGGTAGCAACCAAGTGGCCTTTGGAAGAGGAAACAAAGGATTCATTGTCTTTAATAATGATGACTGGTAAGTGAAAATCAATTTTAAATAATTTTTACACTGTTATGTTCTAGTTTTATTCTATTCCTGTTCATTTACTTTTTTTATATCTTAAAAATCCTTTAAATCAGGGAATTAAGAAAATAAGAAATCAGAAATGTAAAGAAGAAAAGTGATGATGGCATTTATTTTCCCCCTATTTTTATAAGGGTTTTTGTTTGAATTAGAGCTTTCTTATGCATCCATGCAATATTGTGTACTAAATATTATGCATATTATGCTAATATTACATGAGCCACTAAATATACCAACAGTTAATATAAGGATGGCAAAATCTCTAAAATAATGCGGCTTTTAGTCTCAGTAATTGATTATCTTTTTTTTAAGATTATTTTTTAGGTGTAGATGGACACAACACAATGCCTTTCTATTTTTATGTGGTGCTGAGGATTGAACCCAGGTCCCTCCTGTGCTAGGCGTGCGGTCTGCTGCTGAGCCACAATCCCAACTCTATTGAATATCTTTATGTAGCTCTGTATATCAACTACTCCTCTATCTGCTCCTTTGGTATATATTCTTCACTTTTTAGCTCTCAGGGACAAGTACTATTTTTTTAACTGTATGTGTTAGAAATATATCTTATGGCCAATGACTTTCCTCAGTAGTTTTTTAGTTTTACTTCTAAAGCTTCTCATTGCTGGCCTTTCTTTAGTGATACTGATAGCCTATTTTGTAGTCTAATGAGTCTTTCATATGGAGAACTACAGCCAGAAGAACTCTGCCAGCTGTGGAATGTCTCAGTCCCAGCCCAACATCTGCTCATGTTTATCCCAGGTTAGCTTAAAGTTATATTTTATTGGCCAAAAATAAATAAGTAAGTAATGTGTCTTTTTTTTCCCCAAAAAAGCCTATGGCTAGTTCTTTAATTTCTGTGTTTTCCAGATAGAAGAACTGAAATAAATTTATACAAGATAGTTTTCTATTCCAAGATATATAGTTCTTCATAAAAGTGCTAAAATATTTTTACTTCTATTTCTAATTACTTTTGGCCTCTGAAAAAAATATTTTTTGAATAAAAATTCCAATTTTAATTCTTTAAAGCAATCAGTATTTTTATAAATTCACAAAAAGACAAGTAGAAAATATTTATATTTACCACAGGCAGTACTTTTATATAAGGGCAGCAATTCCTGTAGATCTTCACTGCTATTCTTCAACCTTTATGGTCTGGTAATAGTCACCACTGACTAGGAATGGGTAGGTGTTCTGTATGATTACATTGTACTGAGAGTGCTGTTCACATCCACTGGAAAGGTCTCTGTGTTTCCATTTTCTTCTTATTGAGACCTTGACTGCTTAAAATTTTAATGGCATAAAACTAAGCCGTTATCTACTTTGGAGAGAATCTGAATTATTATATTTGACAGTAATGAATTTAAGTTAAATATCAAATTTTGTTTTATAGGTCATTGTCAACAACTTTGCACACTGGTCTTCCTGGTTGCACATATTGTGATGTCATTTCTGGAGATAAAATTAATGGAGATTGCACAGGAATTAAAGTCTATGTTTCCAGTGATGGCAAGGCTCAGTTTTCTATTAGTAACTCTGCTGAAGACCCATTCATTGCAATTCATGCTGATTCAAAGTTGTAAAATTTAAATTAAATGAATATACACAGCATTATCAAGTGTCTTTTTTATTGTAAATACATTTGTTTCCATAATCCTTTAAATTTTATTATAAGATGTATGTCATCAACTTGAAAAGGTCAAGTATTTAAAAATAGCATTACTCAGATGTATAATTATAAGAAAAACAACAGGTGAGGTGTTATTGTTTTAGAAGACACACTTTAACCTTCCTGTCAAGGGAATTTCTAAGAACTCAGAAAGGCATTTTGACAAATATATTTTTTTTGTCATTGACACCATTTGTCCACTATTTATCTCTTATTTCTGAGATATAGTCTGAAAGTCTGTCTGTAATTCTCTCACAGAGTCTTTCTGCCAATTAGAAAGAGCTGGTTTAATTGTGATTCACATACTGAGATAGCTCAATTGGATGGTTTTCACAATACTGAAGTGCTTTTATAATTTACAGTTAAAAATAGAAGAGACTGGGGCTGTGTGGCTCAGTGATAGAAAACTTACCTAGCATGTGTGAGGCACTGGGTTCTTTTCTCAGCATCACATATAAATAAATGAATAAACTAAAGGTCCATCAACATCTAAAAAATAGTTTAAAAAATAGAAGGGAATTCAATTACCTACTGTATAATTTTTAATATTATTGAGCCCACAAGAATATTCTACTCCTTTCCCTATAGTCTTGTCTCTGATTGTCTTTTTTTAATTGTTTTTTTAGCTGTAGTTGGACACAATGCCTTTTTATTTTACTTATATATTTTCATGTGATGCTGAGGATCAAACCCATCACCTGGCACATACTAGGCGAGCTCTGTACCACTGAGCCACAACCCTGCCTGCCTTTCATTTTCTTTCAGTGGTTTTGACTTGCTGTCACTTGGCTTTTCATTCTTGCTCAAACCTCTAACATGGATGTTGAGTTAAGGCTTTCATGTCAATATATTCTCCAGATTTTCTTTATAATCCTACTTTAGTCCTTCTTCCAACCACATGGTCCTCCACCATACAACCAAGGTGATTTTCAAATTGGAAAACCATAACCATCACCATTACAATGTTTCCAAATCTCATTGATGGATTCTTACCTTCCATAGGATAAAAGGCCAAAAGTCTAACTAGACTATTAAGCCCTCATTTGAAGCCTTGCCTCAAAATATTTCTTCTCTTTAGCTTCTGTTTATTTAGCAAAGCTAACCTTTTAGTTATTTGAACATAACAAACCTCACTTAGCTTCTTAAGTTCAATACAAGAAACATTCTAGGTCGGGGCCAATGGCGCATGCCTGTAATTCCAGTGGTATGGGAGGCACAGGCAGGGGGATCAGGAGTTCAAAGCCAGGCTTAGCAAAAGCGAGGTGCTAAGCAACTCATTGAGACCCTGTCACTAAATAAAATACAAAATATGTCTGGGATGTGGCTCAGTGGCCAAGTGCTCCTGGGTTCAAGCCCAGTACCCAACCCCTTGCAAAAAAAATTATTTTCCTTCTACTTGGATATTCTTTACCTCTTCTCCCAATAAACTTCTATTCATCTTCAAATCTTGGTTCAATGGCTGACCTATGGATTAGGTCAGATCCCATGATTTCTTTCATGACTACCCATATCATCCTTCTTATTACTCATTAGTACATTGGAAAATGTCTCTTTTGCTCTTTATTGAATCCTTAATCTCAGTATAGCATCCAGAACATATTATGTATGAATTCAATAAGTGTTTGTAAAATGAATTGATATAAAGTTTTTCTTAGTACCTCTCTTTTGTTGAGGCTGGCTTTGAACTTGTGATCCTCTTACTTCAGCCTCCTGAGTTACTGGGATTATAGGCATGTGCCACCAGGTCCAGCTCAATTTTTCTTTTTAAGAAACTAAAAATGGAAGACTAAATTAAATCCCCAGAGCAAGTAGAAGGGAAAAAATAAAACAAAACTTGAGTCACTGAACTTAAACATGAAAGAGTAAGGGAAAATAAATTGTGTAAACAACAGCTAATTCCAGTAAAAGATTAGAGAAATTGAAAAAGTTATTGCTAGACTACCAAGAAAAGATGAATGACAAATGTCAAGAGTAGAAGGTTATCATTGATGAAAGCTATAATTAAATCCCCAAATTCTAAGAAGGTACTAATGGAATATTTTGAACAATTTATCTCCACAAATTTGATGAAAAGAACAATTTCATGAAGGTCACAAACTCCTTCCTATTTAAAAAGTAGGTTACCTGAATCCTATGTATGTTTAAGATATTTACTTTGTAGATAAGTTTTCACATAAAGAAAACTCAATACTTTTCCCACATTGTTTCACTGGTGAATTCTGCCAAACAATAAAGGAAGAAAGTACACTATGAATCCAGCATATAGACCATTCAAGAAAACTACAAATTATTACTTTTCATGAATATGGAAAATTTTATTTTGTCAAGTGGGATTTATCTTGGGAAATGTTGACTATTTAAGCCTTTGAAAATCATTGTTAAAAAATGGACAATTAATTTGAACAGGCACTTCGCCCAAGATTTACAAATGGCAAATAATTATGTGAAAATTTACTCAACATCATTTGACTATAAACAAATATAAAATATAGCTACAATAACACCAACACACTTAGAATAGCCTGAAAAATTCTAATAATACCAAGAATTATGTAGTACAACTATAACTACATATCTTGTAGTCATGCAAAATGGATAGCTACATAGGAAAACACTTTGGGGCAGTTTCTTATAAAGTTAAACATTTAAACGTGACTCAATTAGAGAAGTATCCAAGAAAAGCTGCTCACACAAAAATGTATATGTGAGTGCAGTGCTTTTATTCTTCCTTCACAATGGAAACCCAGGTATTTTTCAACTATTGTAGTACATCTATCTGTATAAAGTACTGATGACTGCTATGTGAAACAACACAACTTTATCTTAAATACATCGTATTAGGTATAAGAAGCCAGACTCAAAAAAGTTACATAGTGTGACAACATTGTCAAGCGATTTTGTAAAGGTAACTTGTATGACAGAGAAAATAACTGGTAGCCAGAAGTCAGATGTGATTGAGTAATTTGACTGAATACAGAGGATCATGAGAATTTGATGCCATAATAGAAATATTCAGATTGTGGTTATTGCTATGCACTATGCACTATGTCTAAAACTTGTGGATCTGTATACATTGCACAAAGAATTTCACTGTATACAAAACACACTGCATTTATTTATTTTTATTTTTTTTAATTTTAATATTTATTTTTTAGTTATTGGCAGACACAACATCTTTTGTTTTTTTGTATGTGGTGCTGAGGTTCGAACCCGGGCCGCACGCATGCCAGGCTAGTGTGCTACAGCTTGAGCCACATCCCCCAGCCCTCAAAAAACACTGCATTTAATGAAAAGAAAGCCCACCCCCTTATCACTATCCACTTGAAATAAGTAGGATAGAACTTCTGTTGATAAAATTAAGCTCTGATCTACTTTGGTTATCTTTGGCATGAAATATGCTATTATTTAACATTAAACGTGTTATTTTCTCCTTTAAAATTATGAAGGAATTTATTTTTTTAAGTGAATGAGCTCAAGGATTTTTTAATTTAATTTATGGTAAGTTTCAAATGTAAGCAATGTTTTTAACTTTGCTAAAGGAGATGGTTATTCATTGATTTTTATTTCTATAAACCCACCAACCAATATTTAAGGTATTTAATAGTGTATTACTATATCTTTGTATAGAAAGGAACATTTTACTATCTCTGGAGGCAAAATTGTAATTTAAAAACTAATTATTGACCTCAATAAGTTATCTCACCTTTCTGACTTTGGGCTTTCACATTTATAATTTGGGTATAATTAAACCAACCCAGCAGTATTGTTTAGGGGGCAAATACATGCCCACAGATATAAAAAGTATCTGTTACTACTCCAGACACATATGAGGTGACTTCTTTATTAAAATGTATGTATTTGTGTTTGTGACATAATTTACAAAGTACCTTCATACGTAAAATTTTCATGCCATTCTTAAGAGAGATGGGAAGCCATACATCCTCCTTTAGATTCTGCAAACATAAAGTTTGTCTAATACTAAGGAAAGGATTTAACAAAGAATCAAATTTCTTACTGTTGATCCAGTGCCTCAAAAAAGATAAGGCTTTTGAGAGGACTTTGTGCCAACCTAAGCTTTGTAAGGGTTTAATCACCTTTGGCCTTGCCTTTCTAAATTATCCTATACTGAAACAGAACTGACAAGTCTTACCTCAGACAGAGGTGTTTTACTTTTAAGAGAGATGAGTAGTTAAGAGATAAGAAAAATATAGAAGTAATCTTTATGAGCTTTATAATCCCTGCCCCCAAAATATAATTGGTAAATATAATCACAGTATAAGTGGGGCAAGACTTAATTGAAGCAGTGACATTAAGCTTCTTTAAGTTACTATGAATATTGTAGTATTGCTTATTAAATATTGGTGATTACTAGAATAATCAGAATTAGACATATTTCCTTTTGTTTTTAAGCAAATCTCTTAACATTGTAATATTTTAAATTGTGTATGTTTAAGACTAATTCATTAAGAGTCATGGAATAAGTTAGATTTTAATACACAAAATATAAAGCATACAGAAATGTATTAAAAACATCATGGTATATGTAACAGCAAGATTTAGATTTATCTTGACGACATGGATTTGTCAAGTTTTTTTAAATGTACAGGAACACTTTGACAATGTAGTGTGAATTGATTAACATTTCTCTAAAACCCCTAACACTAGACAAGATAAATACTGTGTAATCAGATGTTAGACATTTTTACTTTTTGCTTTTAAATCTCTTTATGGAAGACAGATTTTAATTATTTTTATATTGACTATTAAGGAATTATGGCATTTAGATAAGATTTAATCCCCCACTCAATGAAAATTGAATAAAGGCAATAAATTGAGAAATATGTATCAATACAAAGCTTCCATAACATATAAGAGCAGGTACAGTTTGGATCTCTTGTCTAGAATTGCTCTCCAGGTTAACCTGCACCCCTTCTGCCACATATGGTAAAACTGTTTTGATGTGGAGACTATAAACTTAGGGTGATAAGGCCCATATCTGTAGCAGATACTTTAGGATACAAAGCTCTCTTTCAAAAACGAATAAAAAATTAAGACTCTCTTTTGTAAACGAGATAAGAAAGTTCATCACAACTAGTTCTGCTCTTCAAGAAATATTGTCAAGAGTCTGATAAGTTGAAATGAAGAACAACAAATAACAATGCAAATCTCACAAAAATGTAAAGGCCCTGGTAAAGGTACATGTACAGAACAAAACAAAAGCCCCTGATATTATAATGTAAGTGAACAAATCACTTATAAATCTGGTATAACATCCTTTAAAATATTAAACATGGTATAATCCAAATAGTGTTTTATATACAAATGAAATTAATTTTTATCAGTTTAAAGTAGATTGTTATATCTTTACTTATTTTTATTTTGTATTTGTAGTACTGGGAATATAACCCAGGTTATATAGTACTAGGAATATAGCCCAGGTCTCATGATACCCCAAGCCCTTAGATCATTATAATTGCAATGGTAACCATTGTAATATGCAAACTGGCAAATAAGAAAAGAAATAAATCATGCCACTGTCAAAAAATCAGTGAAACACAAAGGAAAAACATCAGAGAGAAAAAGAGGAACAAAAATCCTAAAAGACAAAAAAAAATCAGTAATTTGTTGAAATGAAAATGGGTTGCATGCACCAGCAAAAATACTTAGGCTGAATGGATAAGAAATAAGATACAATGATATGTTGCCTATTAGCAATTAATGTTTCATCTAAAGTCAAAATGAAAAGGTATAAAAAGATATTTCAGTTATATTAGAACCTGTAGCAAGGCTGACCATACTTATACAAAATATATTTTAAGACAAAAATTGTAACAAGACAGAGAACATTGTATGATGATGAAATAATCAGTTTAAACAGAAGGTAAATGGTTAAATATGCACCTAATATCAGAGCAACTAAAGGTATTTAGCAGACATTGATAGTACTCATGGTAAATACAAGAAAAAAATAATATCAGGAGACTTCAATATTCCATTTTTCAGCAACGGATTGAAAAACAGTATCAATGAGGAAACAGAACTTAAACAACACACTAGAAAAATCAGATCTACCAGGCCTATATAGAATAGTTCACCCAACAATAGAGCATACATTCTTTTCAAGCAACAATGGTATACTCTCCCAGATAGCCACATAGATCATGAAATCAATCTTGAAAAATTTAGAAAGATTTAAAATATGCAAAGAACCTTTTCTGACCCCATAATGGAATATAATAAAAAATCATATTGGAAGAGAAACTGGAAACTCCACAAATATGTGGAAATTAGTGATGCATTCTTAAACAACCAATGAGTCAGAGGAAATGAACAGGAAAATTATAAAATATTTGGAAACAAAAGCAAAGGCACACCATAACAACTTATGAGATGCAGCAAAAGCAGTTCTGAGAGAAGAGTTCCTAGTGGTAAACACCTGCATCAAAAAAGAAGAAAAATAGCAAATTAAGAACCTAAATTTATATCTCAAAGAACTAAAAGAAGAACAAACTAAATACAAAGTCAGCAGAAAAAGAAAATAATATGAGTATGAATAAATAGAAGCAATAGAAAAATCAATGAAATCAAGAATTTTCTTAAAGATCAACAAAGCTGACAAATACTTAGCTAGACTAACAAAAAAGAAGTTTTGAATGTCTAACTTAGAAATTACAGAGGAGACCTTACAACTGATGTTATAGGAATAAAAGGACTCATAACATTATTTTTAGAATTGTATGCTGACAAATTGGCTGACCTAGAAGAAACGTAGAAATTCCTACAAAAGTATAATCTACCAAGAAGAAATCAAGAAGAAATAAAAATCTAAACACACTCATAACAAGTGAGGTTATTGATGCAATAACAAATACCTCCCCACAAAGCAAAGCTCAGGATCACAGCATTCATAGCAGATTGGTACTCAACATTTAAAAAGGGATTAACATCATTTTTTTTCTCCAATTCTTCCAAAGAAAGAAACAGGAAGAGAAATATCCAAACTCATTATGTAAGGTCAAAATTACCCTAATTCCAAAATACATACCACAACAAAATTATAGAACAATATATCTGGTGAATGTTGATATTTAAATCTTTAACAAAATAATAGCAAACTAAATTCAAAAGCACATTTGAAGGACCATACATTATGGCCACCAATATTTATACATGAAATTAGAAATAATTCATCATATATAAATCAATGAATGTGATATATCACATTAACATAATGAAGAACAAAATAATAATTCAGAAATAGCACTTAATAAAATTCAACTTATCTTTATAATAAAATATTCATCAAAAAAAGAAGAGAAAGTTTCTTGGATATATTAAATTTCATATATGAAATGCCCATAGTTAATATCATACTCAATGGGAAAGTTTGGATTTTTTTCTCTAAGATTAGGAAAAAAACAAAGGTGCCCCCTCTAACCACTATTTTTTAACATATGATTGGAAGTTCTAGCCATATCAATTAGACAAGAAAAAAAAATAAAAACATTCAAATTGAAAAAGGGAAGAATTTAAACAATTTCTGCTCACAAACAACATGATCTTGTCTGTAGAAATCTCTAAGGATTTATACACATAAACCCTGTAATTATTAGAAATAATAAGTTAATTTGGCAAAGCTGCTGGATGCAATATCAACAAATTCATTTGCAGCAATAATCAAACAATGAAAGAAATGAAGAGAAGATATCCATTTATTTTGACATCAAAAAGAAGAAAATACTTAGGAATAAACTTAAGCAGATAAAAAAAACATACATTAAACATTAAATTCATCGTGTGTTCATGAAATGGAAGACATAAAATTGTTAAAATGTTCATACTACCCAAAATGATCTACATATTCAATTTAATCTTTATGAAAATCCCAATAACATTTATAGAGTAATAGCAAAAAAGATTTCAAAATTCATGTGGAATCTCAAAGAGTCATGGACAGCCAAAATTCTCTTCAACAGAAACAAATTTAGAGGGCTTACACTGCCTTTTTTTATTTAATATTTTTAGTTGTAAATGGACACAATATCTTTACTTATTTATTTTTTATGTGGGTGCTGAGGATTGAACCCAGTGCTTCACACCTGCCAGGCAAGTGCTCTACCACTGAGCTACAACCCTAGCCCCAACACTGCCTGATTTTAAGTATACAACACAGAAAAAAATATTTTAGGCATGTGGTACTGGATATGAAGAGAAATATACAGGCCAAAAGAACAGAACAAAAAGCCCAGAAATAAACCCCTGCACATATGGCCAAGTGATTATTGACAGAAATTCTTAGAATAAACATTTGTCTTTAACAAATGGCACTGGGAAAATGGGGTATTCACATGCAAAAAGAATGAGTTGGACCTTTACCTTACACCACCCAGTAAAGTTAACTTGAAATGGATTAAAGAGCTAACATGATATCTAAAACTATTAAAATCCCAGAATAAAAACTTCCACACATTGTTTTTGACAATGATTTCTTGGGTATAATGTGAAAGCACAGAAAACAATAATTGCAAATCATATATCTGGTAAGGAGTTTCTATTTAAAATGAGTAAGAAACTTCTACAATTCTACAACAACAGTAATAATAAACCCTATAAATCTGTTTTTAAATTTTGTGAAGACTTACATTTTCCCAAAGAAAATACACAAATGACCAATAAACCTATGAAAAGATGCTGAACATGATTAGTTATTAGAGAAATGCAAACAGAAACAATACAATATATATTTTTGCTAAAATGAAATATAAAAAGAAAATAACTATTGTTTAGGATATGGGAAATTGTAAACCTTTTACACTGTTGAGAATGTAAAATGGTGCAGCCATTATGGAAAACAGCATAGTGTTTTCAAAAAATTAAAAATAATATTATCATACTTCTATCAATCTCACTTCTGGATATATAATCAGAAGAACTGAAAGAAGGTATTGGGGAGATATGTTCACAGCTATATTCATTACAGCACTATTCATATTACCCAGGTGATGAAAGCAATCCAGATGTTAATTATAAAATTAATGGATAAAAATAAATTGATAAACATGCAATGTAATATTATATGGCCTTTAAAAATAAATTCTGTCTCATGTCATTACACATATGATCCTTGTGGATGGTAAGCTAATCAAAATATGATAACTGCAAAAAGAAAAATATAATGTGATTTCACTCATAAGTAGTATCTAAAGTAGTCAAAATTCATAGAAATAGAAATTAGAAAAGTGAGCACTACCATCAGAAGGAGGCTATGGGAAATTAATGTCATTAGATATAGAGTTCTAAGCTGAAAGACAAAATATTCCAGAGATTTCCTATACATTAATATGAATATACTTAATATTATCAAACTTATATGTAAAATGATAAGATGGTATATTTTGTGTTATTTGTTTTTTACCATAATAAACAGTTTCAAAAAGGAAATTAGACTAGAATTGTAAAGTACAATACCTATAATGAGAAATTCATTAAATAGATAAGTAACAGGTTTGAGATGGCAAAGAAAATCAATATAGTTGAAAATAAGTCAATATCATTTGATTAACCTCTGGACCAGAGAGAAAAAAAATGAAGACAAGGGGCTAGGATTGTGGCTCAGTGGCAGAACGCTTGCCTGACATGTGTGGCACTGCATTGTATTCTAAGCACCACATAAAATTCAATAAATAAAGGCATTATGTCCATCTACAACCAAAAAAGGAACTTTTAAAAAAATGAAGATAAGTGGACTGCTCCTTAGACATATTGAAGACATCATCATTAAATTGAAATACATAACAGATATCTATGAAATGTCCCTTACATTTGCAAATTTTTAACATACTTCTAAGTCATCTTTGCACTCAAAAGGAAATCAAAAGAAATTAGAAAAAATTGAGATAAATAATGATCTTATAATACATCAAAATCTGATATATCTTATCAGATTACAACACTTGACCTAGTCAGTCTTTTTAGTTTTAATCATGCCATTCTCATTGTAAGATGATTAACTTATTGTGTGTGTGTGTTTGTGTGTGTGTGTTAATTTTAATCATGTCATAAGTAGCTATTTTATGAGGATATTCACACCTAATAAGACTTGTAAGAAAAAGAAATGTTAAGCCACATACTCAGGAACATAGATGCAAAATCCTTAAGAAAATAAACTTTCTAATATGGAAAATAAGATAATAGTTTATTACCACATGGAGCTTATTCTAGCAATGCAATTTTTAATATACTTTTTAGTTGTAATCATGAACCTTTATTTTATTTATTTATATGCAGTACTGAGAATCAAAGCCAGTGCCTTGCACATGCTTAGCAAGCACTTTATAACTGAGCTACAATTCCAGCCCCAGCAATGATTTTTTAATATTCAAAAAACAATTGATCTCACGCCTCTAATCCCAGCAGCTTGAGAGGCTGAGACAGGAGAATCACAAGTTCAAAGCCAGCCTCAGCAAAAGTGAGGCAGTAAGCAACTCAGTGAGATTCTGACTCTAATTAAAATACAAAATAGGGCTGGAGATATGGCTCAGTGGTCGAGTGCCCCTGAGCTCAATCCTCGGTAACAACAACAACAACAAAAGATCTAATTTACTATAATGATTTTACATCAAAGGAGATAGAAAAAGTATTCAACAAAATTCTTTGTAAAAGACAAAATTTATTGTAAAAGACAATCTGAGAAGAAAATAGACTAACTTGATAAAGGTACTTGTAAAAATTGTATAGTTAATATCGTTCGTAGTGGTAAAAATTTAAATATTTCTGTATTAATTTAATAGGACTGCCATAAATTCTCAGAACTGCATATATAAACACACACACACACACACACACACAAACACACACACACACACACACACTGTTTGGCTTCCAGGACAGAAATTTGGTGTTGGAAGTTAGAAAGTCTAAAGTCAATGGGACAGCACTGTTGCTTTTCTTTTCTTCCTTTTTTTTTAAGATTTATATATAACACTGGAATGAATTACAATTCTTATTACATATATAGAGCTCAATTTTTCATATCTCTTGTTGTATACATAGTATACTCACACCAAGTCATGTCCTCATACATGTACTTTTGATAATAATGACCATTACATTTAACCATCATTAATTATCCCAAGGCCCTCTCTTCCCCTTCGACCCTTCTGCCCTTGTTGCTTCTTTCTGATGCCAGAGTAGGAAAGATCCTTTGTATGTTCTTCTCCATGACTTGTAGATGACCTTCCTCTCCCTATGTGGTTTTACATTATTTTTTCTCATGTATGTATCTTTGTGCCAAATTTACCCTTTTTACAAGGACAAGGGTTATCCTGATTCAGGGACTACTCTAGTAACCTAAGATTAATTCCATTATCTCTATAAAGACCCTTTCTCCAAATAAGGTCACATTCTGAGGAACCAGGCACTAGAACTCAAACCTGTGAATTTTTAAAAGATATACAACTCAACCCTACCAGTTTCCTTTTTGAGATCAAGAACAAGGTCAGGATGTAAATTATTTAATAGTTTGTTGGAAGTTCTAGCCAATGCAATAAGGCAAGAAAAGGCATAGGTATGAAAGAAAGAAAAAAGTGAAAATGTTTTTGTTCTCAGATGCCATGATTATTTATGCAGAAAATCCTACAGCATCTCAAAAATATACTTCTTAGAACTAATGAATGAATTTATCAAAGATACAAGATAAATTCTACATGTAGTAGAATGATATGGAAAGTGAATTTTTAAAAATGTCCTTAATGGTAGAATATAAAACATAAAATAATGGATAAAAAATATGACAAATAAGACCCATTTAGTGAAAAGTAGAAAATATATATGGGAGGAAGATTGTCAACCTTATTGGTTCTCAAGAAAATAAAAAATTAAAGGCTAAAAAGATTTGTTTTGAAGGGGAATGACAATATTAAAAACAAACAAAAAAGTCAATGTCATGTAAATGATGTGTAGCAACTGAATTAGTCTTAAATTACTAAAGGGAGTATATGCTATAATGTTGGTAAAGAGTTTCACGATCTTTATAAGTGTATACATTTAAAATGAATACCAACAATTTTATTTTTAGATCATAAAAGAGATACAAAATATAAGTCTCTGAAAAGTCTTTTTCTTGCTTTTTCATAGTAGCTTCATTTAGGATTAAAGTAAGATATATAAGATAAAAATAGATAAAAAATAACCAAAGATAAAATATAAAGCCAAAGATAAAAGATAAAAGCCAAAAATAAAAATAACTCAAAGGTCCATCAACATGTAGACAGATTAACAAATTATCAGAATTTCATAAATCAGCATACAGCACAGCCATATAAATGATAATACTACTACAACAAAATTTTTTAAAATAAGTGTCACATTGATTAAGTTTTTAAGTAAGATTCCCTTTTAGAACAGGTGATGAAGTCCAAAGATCCAAGTACCTCCCTTATAGAATTCTCACTCTGTGTGGCAGTTGAATTTCCCAGGGTCTAGGTACCAAACTATTAGGGACAACTCCTATTACCTAAAAGTCAATGAAATTATTCAAAGGAGCTAGTTTTAACCACTCCCTACCCCTTGATTGCCCATTCTGTCCTGTAGAAACCATAATGAAAGTGCTTGCCCATATTTCCCTCTATACTTCTGCCTGATATTTTTGTGTTCCATCCTAGTACTTCCCCTGAGGAGTTTTGTATGGTATATTGTTTCTCCCTAAGATCTGTGAGCATAAGAATCTCTAAAACTCCAGTTCCTTTCTCTTGAACTGTATCATACCTCACCCAAGAAAATATATGTTAAAACACTGATAAACACAAAGAATATACTTAAATTCATTTCCTGTGGATATTGTAACAAATAAACATACTCTTAGTGGCTTAAAACACAGGAACATATTCTGTTACAGTTCAAGATGCCAGAAGTCCAAATCAGGGAGTCAGTGAGGCTATGCTCGTTTCTGAGGCTCCAAGCAAAATTCAATCTTATTTCTTCCAGTTTTTGGTGGCTGCTGGAATTCCTTGAGTTGGGACCACATCACCCAGTATCTGATCTTTAGTTTCCTGTATGTCAAATCTCTCTCTTCTTCCTTCTAGTAGGACACATGTCAAGGCATTTAGGTCCATTGTGAATAATCTAAAATATTCAACCCATCTCAAGAATATTAATTTAAACACATCTGCAAAGACCCTTTTTCTAAACAAGGTAATGTTCAGAAGTTCCAAAAAATAGAATTTGATGTCCCTTTAAAAGTTTAATAGATTTTATTTTTATGAAAACTTTTAGATTCATAGCAAACATGAATGTATAGTACAGAGTTTCAATATACCCTTAACCCAACCCCATAATTCTATTTCCACTATCAACTGCACCAGAGTGGAACATTACTACAATTGATGAATCTTCATTGACACACTTTTATTACCAAAAGTTTACATTATGGTGCATGCTTGGTATTGAACATTTTATATTTTGGAAAATGAACTATGATATATATTTACTATTAAAGTATACAGAATGGTTTCACTACTTTATAAATCCTCCATATTCCACCTATTCATCCCTCTCTTACCCTTATCATCTGGTGATCACTGATATTCCTACTTTGTTCGCACTTTTGTTTTTAAAGAATGTCATACATTTGTACTCATACAGTATACATTTATTAGTATCATTAGTATATACATTTCATTTAGTATCATTCATTTACATTTCCTTTATAACTTTTCAGCTCATTTCTTCTTAGTGCTAAAAAATTAAACACGCACACACATGCGTTCATACATATACCCCCTCGGTTTATCCATTTACCTTTTGAAGGACATATTGTTGCTTCCCATTTTGGACAATTATAAATAAAGATGTTATGGACATTGGTTTGTGGGATTTGTGTGAGCATTAGTTTTTGCTATGTTGGCAAATACCAAAGTGTGGTGAGAGAATGTTTAGTTTTGGTTATAACTTTTTGTATTGATACAAGCAAATCAGTTGCTGTCAAAATGTTGGATTTTCACCATTCTAATAAGTGTGTAGTAGTTTCTTGTTGTTTTAACTTGCAATTCTCAATGAAATGTGATATCAAATATCTTATTATGTGCTTAACTTACAATCAACATATCTTTTTCATGAAATATCTGTTCAAATATTTTGCCCATTATTTATTTGGATTGTCCATTTTCTCATTGCTGAGTTTCAAGGTTTCTTTGTACACTTTGGATAACAGTGCTTTATCAAATGCCATTTGGACACATTTTCTCACAGTCTGTGGCTTGTATCTTGATAACATCTTTAACAGAATGGATGTTTCTTAATTTTAATTAAGTCCAGGTGATTCATTATTTTTTCATGAATTATGCTTTTGGTGCTGTATTTAAGAGGTGATGACCACATCCATGCCTACCAAGATTTTCTCCTCTGTTATTTTCTAAGTATTTCATGGTTTTGCCTTTTATACTTACAGTGTGGTCCATTTTGAGTTATTTTTTGTGAAAGGGGTAAAGTCTGTCTCATTATGTTTTTTTCAATTTGGATATCCACTTGTTCTAGCACCATTTGTTGGAAAGTTTATCTTTTCCCATTGTATTTCCTTTGTTCCTTTGTCAAAGATACAGTTTGACAAAGGAACAAAGGATAATATAGTTGGCTATATTTATGTGGGTCTATTTTTGAGTTCTCTATTCTGTTTCATTGAACTACTATCTTTTATTATTATTGACATTGGCAAAGGATCTAAGAGTTTTCTTTGGACTTAAAAATCTCTATGGTGTGACTTTCATTGAAAAAATAGAAACCAAGTACCTAATTTCCACTATGATGAAGGGTAAAAAGAGATTTATAAAAATAGTATGAAAGAAGACAAGGGTATACAAAGAAGAATCAATTTGATATTAAGTGGATTTAAACACAAATGTATTAATTACTTTCAGTTTAAGTGGACTAAATGTTTCTGTTAAAAGAAAAGCATTTTCACACATAATATTAAAATGTAGGGATAGGAAAAAAATAAAGTTAAAAAACAAGAACAAAATAATCTATGAATAGTCTAACAAAATAAAAGCTAGTATATCTTTGTTAGTATTGAAAATATTAGCTTTATGGCCAAAGAAGCACAAAAGGCATAAATAGCTATTCTTTAATAATAAAATATTTGACTCTGGAAATTAACTCTCCAAATTATAACTCATCTTAAAATCCATTTTTAAAATAGATAAGGCTAAGAAAATAGTAAGAAATAATAGTTCACAATTAAATTGGGAGATATTTAACATACCAGCCTCAGGAGTTGTTAAAACAATAGATTTGAATAGCATTTAATTAACTTAATCAAATGGAAATATAGAGAAAATATTCTTTTGACTATTGTGTACATCTGGGATCAGAAAATGAGTCTTTATAAGGTCAAAATATAACAGAAGATGTTAATTATAGTAATATCATATGGTTGGTTTCTATTGATTGTAATTTTAATATTATGCAAATATTAATTTTAATTTAACATTATTTAATAATATTTAATATTATTAAAGTTGGTTCCTTACAAAGGTATACTCTGTGGTCTCTTTAGTTGTGTTGTAATATATCATAGCACACTTATCATATTGTAACCAGAAATTGTTGTATGAAGCATCTAACTTTTGCCTTTCTGTTGAATTAAAATTTTTTAATTTTTAAAAAATATCTTTATTTTATTTATTTATTTTTAATGTGATGCTGAGTATTGGATCCAGGACCTCTCAGATGCTAGCTGAGCCCTCTACTATTGACCCACAACCCCAGTCCACAATTATTTTTTATTTCAATTTGTACTTCCCACATTACCAGCAAAATTCAGCAACTTTTATAGATTTGGCAACTTGGGTTTTCACTTAAGATTGCTTGTTTCTTTTTCTGCCAGTTTTATTTTTAGATTTTTCTTCTTCCTATTGAGAATTTGGAATCCTTGTATTCTTGTTATATTTTGTTATATATTGCAGATGTATTCTTTACCTGTCCATCACTTGTTTTTGACTAATTTTTGTAGTGTAAATTTAAGTAATCTTGAATGTTGGTAATAAATAGGGAGTGCCAAAATTATGCTGGCATTATTATTTGGTTTAGCTATTTACCATGCAAAAGGTTGTATTACTTTTTAAATTATTTTTTTGTTATAGTATATGTCATTTGTATCTCTCTTAAATCACATCAATAAAATAAAATTTTAATTAGATAAGTGGTTCTATGTGACCAAAAAGTATAAATTATAAAATTAAATTTAAAAGTAAACAACAATACAAAAATATATTAATTTTATATTTTTTCATAGTGAAGTATTTTTATATTGAAGTATTCTCAGAAATTTCACTGGTTACTTAAAAATTTAAGTCTGGAAAATACTGAAGTAATTATTCCAATAGTGTCTTTGATTGTTAACATTTTCTGATTCTATGATTTATTCTTCCCTTAAATTTTCATATCCCATGAAAAAAGAAATGTATAGAATATCTTATGAATTAAAAAGCTTACAGGAATCTAGTGAATGTATCAGTTAAGAACTATGCTTTAGTAAGGAAAACTCAAAAATTTTCAGTGGCTTCAAATAACCAAGTTTGTTTTTCATTTTCATCTAAGATCAGCAAGGGAATTCTTATTAGTCCCTTTGCAATGGCAATAAAACCTTTATTTTGACATATACTTTAACAATTTAGGAGGCCCCTAAGTGAACATTATTTTTTTCTTGCTTTTCATTGCCAAAGCACATTACTTGGACTTCCTCAAATTCAAACAGGTGTATATTTCATCTTCAGGGAGACACACCAATTATTGTGAACAATAGTCTTTCTGTCTATGAGTATGAAGTTATAATTGAAAAGTACCAGAAAGAAGTAATTTCATTTGAGTTAACACTGGAAACGCAAGAAATGTAAGAAGAACCCTTACCACTTCCACAGTCTTCTAACAATATTGTTATTAACTAAATAGGAATTTATATATTCCAAAATATGTTCACCAACAATAATTTGTCTGATTTTCATAACAACCAAACAAGGGGAACTATAGGAAGAGCTCACTGAGGAGTTAGACTACTTTGTCTTGAATTTCAGTCCAATATTTTTTACAATTTGACAATGAACAATTCTTATAGCCTGCTTTTTTCAATGTCTCTGTTTTCTCATTTTAAAAATAGTGATAATCCCATTTGACAGGGTTATCCCATACCTCAATATATGTCCAAAGGAGTCAAAATTAGCATACTATAGTGACACAGCCACATCAATGTTTATAGCAGCTCAATTCACAATGGCTAAGCTATGGAACCAACCTAGATGCCCTTCAACAGATGAATGGATAAAGAAAATGCAGCATATATACACAATGATATGAGTATGAGTCAGTCATAAGGATGACTGACTTTATGTCATTTGCCAGTAAATAGACAGTGGTTTGCTCAGGAAGGAAGGGTGATAGTGACCAATGGGGTGTCATTATGGAGCTTGGATTATTGCTTGTACAAATTATATTTGAAGAATTGGAACAGGGCTGTAGGATTGCATTTTGAAAGGAAGAGGTTATGTAAAATTTGTAAATTTCTAAATCCAGCATTTCTTTCTTTTCTGCTGAAATGAAAAAAAAAAAAGCAAAACTGAGATATTTGTCATTTCACAATTGAAAAACACTGAACTGTGGATTTGGGATATTGCTGGTTTTAAGTTGACCTGGTAAGTTGTTTTAATATTTTCTTGAGTTTATTATAAATCCCCTCTCCCCTTCACCCCTTTTGTCTTGAAATAGGTGGTTTCTGTCATATGGTTTGATACAGTTCAGTTTCACAGTGTATTTTAGGTTTGCTGACAGCTCATGTTTCAATGTCCAGCAGAACAAACTGTACTATTTATGTTGGAAATGTGACTGAGTGCTGGCTCAAAACATTTCTCTAATTTCAGAGATCTTGTAGACAAACTTCATTATCTTTGCCTTCTTTATCTAACCTTCATGTGGGGCTTATCCTAAGCTTAGGTTTATTTTCTTTTTCTTTACTTCTGATGGGGGCAACTGATGGGTGAATGTTTACTGTTTTGAGAAAATATTACATAATACAATGTAAAATTCAAAGGAATTATGGCTTATTTTCAATAAGAACAACTATGTATTTGATCAAGTTTTATAGCAATAATATTAACTAAAGCTTTAGAATATAAAAAACTGGAAAAAAATCCAAGTTTCAATACTTGGAGGTAGATATATGTGATAACATACCTTGAATAGATGTGACATTAAAAGTATGTCCTTTTTTCAGCCTATAGAACAATGAGAAATAAACATATATTGTTTATAAATTATAAAGTAAATAAGAGTATTTCTGTTGAATAATTTAATGATACTTCTATTAAATTATTTTACTACAAAATGATAACTATGAGGTCTCTGGGCTAATAACTGTAAATGACATGAGTATGTAATTTGTCTCTTTAAATCCTTTGGGTGTTAAAAACCCCGTTAGCATTTAACACAATTGTGAGACTACTTAGAATAGGGAAAAAGAATTTTGTGCATAATTGATATTGTATAAGTAGATAGGAAGTTATAGAAATATACAGGTTTCTTGAAAGTTATTGCTCTTTGTTTAACATTTTAATAGAACTCCATCAATTTATGTAAGTCTAGCTTTGGAATGACTCAAGTAGGGTTTAAGCTAAATGATTAAATTTATGATACATAATGGGTTAAGTGATATCCCGAATTTTTGCTGGAGTCTTAACATTATATTGACATATATATATATATATATATATATATATATATATATATATATATGTATATATAGCAGGCATTAAATAAAATAACAATGTCTCATAATATTAATTGGAAAAATATTTTAGAGAAAACCATGCACTGGATAATTTTCAGTTAGTATTTTCTTCCTGTCCATGAATGTGATTTTTTTTACAATTATTCATTTATACATTATTATTTTCATAGTACATATTTATTAGGTGTGATATAATAATTTGACTCATGTATAAAAGTACAATGGTCAAATCAAGGTAGTTAGCATTTCCAACTGTTTAAAAGTTTTAAAAATATTTTATTAACACATAATAATTATATATATTGATGAGATGTTTATATTTCACAATAACCTAATAAATATGAATAACTAAAGGAGAAAACTTGAAAGTTTTAAACATAAAACAATGATAAGAAGATAGGACACATTAAATATCCTGTTTATATATATATATATAGTATCACACTATGTCCCGTACATATTAGGTATGCTTTATTGACTATAAATATTCACCTGAAAGTTTGTTGCTTTACAGTTAGGATATTATTAGATGCCCTGTTTTATATATTTTATGTGTATGAATACCTAGCCCTACTTCATATTTTTAAGGAATTTCCAAGTTATATGATTTGTCACCATATATAGTAACAATAGAGCTTTTGAATAGAGAGAAATTTCCTCTTTGTAGAGCAATGCAAAAAATAAGCATATATGGTTAACAGAATTATTATTACTAACTGTGATGGGTTTTCTGAGGAAAATTCTTATGGGATATCTATTCTAGGAAAATAGACACAACAAATATTGCAAATCAATATATATATTTTTTAATTCCAAAGATATCCTGGATTTGATTGCAGATGTAATTTCACAAGGTAGCAACCTATTTAGTTATATGAAGCCTTCTCCTGTGGGGTTTAGAGATCTTCAGATTGCTTGTTTGAGGGGAAAATTAAGATTAAATGGGTCATAACTGCTTCCAGATTGATTAAGGACCTGGAGCCCTCAAAAACAGGATAGCAATTTTTAAAGACTGAGTGTCCTCTGCAGTAGCCAAGGAGGCTGAACTCTGATACTTTGGGTACCAGTGGTCAGAAATGCTCATTTCTCAGTATTTCTCTAGAATTGACTTGCCCCAGGATGCTGTGGAATGCAGCACCTTCACTGGTCACCAAGCCCCATTTTGGTTTCAAGGCTCCATTGAACTAGTGAGAGGGTTATCAGTGTTTTGCTCCTGGGGATGCTCTGGCTGCATGTTTGAATCTTTGCTTTGCAGTGGACCATTCATCCTTGGTTGTAGCCCTCACTGTTCATAGTCATTGGAGCCTTGGATAAGTTGTTACTATGTTCATGAAAGCTGTTGCCATGCTGTGGAAACTCTGATATTTTTAATACCTTAAGAATGGATTGTAGGCCTCTTTGCCTCTACTGTCATGCCATTCATTCACAATAAGGAAGAAATAAGAGATCAGTCCATTTGTGGACAAACTTTCTCCCAATCACATGGTTATTTTAGAATTTAATTGTTGAGAGAAATTTGAGAGGAAATATATTCAAGTAATCATACTACTGAGTTTTATATTATGATGAGATGATGGGGTTGTCTCCCAATTCACAAGGCTCACAGTATTACATATTTAAAGTTATGCACTTTTGCCTTTTGATTTATCAATATTTTTAAAATAATTTAGCTTTGTTATTGTCAATACATGATCATACTTCTGCATTTGACTCGGGAATAATAGACAAAGAGAAAAACTTCATTCATGAGTAAAGACCCCAGAAAATAGACACTGTTTAATTAAACACTAGGAACTTCCCTCTGTTCAATTGATAACAGCTAGTGATTGTCACCTATCCTCTGGAAAACTTTAAAATGAGGAGATGCTGAAATCTCAGTGTACAGATTTCTCAATCCTAGGAAGGAAAGTCAGGGAAGAGCTCTCCATTGTCAGTGTATCAGAGTATTACAGATTCCAACAGACTTTATCCTCAACTGTGCTTTACTTATGCTGAAATAATATTCCCATGGATATAAAATTATAAATAATTTTTCCACTGTGTAAATTAATAATGACCACATGTATTTTATAAAAAGAAAATTACCAAAAAATGTTCAAGAGTATATATTAGGCTCTTTAAAAAAAAGAATAAATGAGAAAAATATATGACAGTGTATTTGACCAGTAATAGAAGTTTATATTTGTATATCTCCACCTATTTTGGGTTGCTAATAAAATTCCTCAATAATATCCTTAAATTATCCCTTACTTTAACAACATCTTACCTGCACTGTGAATATCACTGATCTGTTGCTAAAAGGATGACTCAAAATTAACTGATTTGGCAATGATGAAAGTATATTTCAAAATCAACACAGGTCTGCCAGAAATCCAAAAAATAAGGATATTGTATCCTTCATTTCAAGGATTTCTGACTATTTTTTTTTCAGGGTCTCTCTCTCTCTTGAGGTAATCTTTTGCTACCTGTATTTGCTCTCTTATCTCATTGTTGGAGTGATCAATCTTTGCCTGTATTTGCTCATTTAGGTCATTCTTTAATTCACAGGTTATTTTAATTATGAACCTTCTGAACTCCTTTTCTGACATTTCATCATATTTGCTCTCCATTGGTTCTGTTATTAGTGTCCTGGTTTGTTTGGGGCACTTTCCTCCCTTGTTTTTTCATGTTGTCTATGTGTCTTCCTTTCTTGCAGTGTGTATCTGAGATATTACATTTTGTTCCCTATATTCTTGTAGTACCCATGCAGATGTTGGGCTTCCAGATCCTGCTGGTGTCCCTCACTGAGTGCTACTGCATCCTGTGTCTGGGTCCTGCTTCAGTTGGAGTGGGTGGATCTGGGCTGGTAGGCTTAACCTCCCCTGGTAGTTTGCTGGTCAAAACGGGCAGTCCTGCACCAAAGGCTAGGCTCTGGTTGTGTCTGACCCAGAGGGAAAGGGGTGGACCAGGCCTGCTGTGCACCTGAGCCCTTCAGAGGCCCATGTGGGTGGATTTGGGCCACTGGGCTTGATCTCCCACAGTAGTCCGCTGTTCAAAAGGGATGGTCCTGCACCAAAGGCTAGTTTCTGGCTACGTCTGCCCTGTTGGGAAAGGGGTCAGCCAGGCCTACTATGCACCTGGGCCCTTCAGAGGCCTGTGTAGGTACATCTGAGCCACTGGGCTTGACCTCCCCCAGTAGTCTGCTGTGAATATACTGTGTATACAAACAGAGATATGAAATATTTTACTCTATATGTGTAATAAGAATTGTAATGCATTTCATGTCATATATAAAAAAAATTAAAAATAAGGAAAGATATAAAAATAAAGAGATGTGTGAAGGGGAGAGAGATGGAATATAGAAAGGAAAGAAAAAAGGAAAAAAAATCAAAATATTAAAGATGGAAAATAATAAAGATGTCTTCTCATTCCCACATCTTATTCAGGGGATTCTAAAATATTTCTGAAAGTAGAAAGAATTATTAGAAGTTGAAAAGTGTGGAAAGGAAACAGAATGCCAAATGATGAAAGAATGAAAGGTGGAAAGAGAAATGAGTTTGTAACAATTTCAGTAGGACCAAGACTAAAAATATCAATGCTGTAATAACAATATCATAGCAAACAAGCTTACTGAGATTTTATCATATTCATACACTAGGATAACAGCTTTACTTGCATTAGCTTGTTTAATCATGATAATTTCATGACATAAACATCACTTTATCTATTTTGTAGATAAGTTAAATTTACAATGGACACTTTCCAGGATCATACAACTGATAAATGGAAAGGTCAAGATTTAAAACTAGAGATCCACCCACACTGGCCTCTGCAGGGCCCAGGCCCATAGCACGCCTGGTCAACCCCTTTTCCCCGTGGGGCAGTCTATGTCAGAGCCTAGCCTTTGGCACAGGACCGCCCTTTCTACCAGGTGACTACTGCAGGAGGTCAAGCCCAGTGTCCCTGATCCACCCACTCCAATTTATGGAGATCCCAGACCCAGGATGCTGTAGCATCTATTGAGGGACACCAGCAGGTCTGGAAGCCCAATATGAAAGTAAGGGTCATAGAATTTGCACAGGTACTGCAAGAATATAAGGAAGAAACTGTAATATCTCAGATCCACACTGGAAGAAAGGAAGACACATAGATAACATGAAAAACAAGGGAGGAAAGTGCCCCAAACAAACCAGGACACTATAATAACAGAACCTATGGACAGCAAATTTGAGGAAATGTCAGAGAGGGAGTTCAGAAGGAACATAGGTAAGATGATCTGTGAATTAAAGATTGACCTAAATGAACAAATACAAGCAAAAATTGATCACTCCAACAAGGAGATAAGAGAGCAAATGTAGGTAGCAAAAGATTACCTCAAAATAGAGTTAGATACTCTCAAATAAAAACTAGTAAGAAATCCTTGAAATGAAGGATACAATAAATCAAAACCTCAATACAAATCATAACCAACAGACTAGATCACTTGAAAGAAATGACATCAGATAATGAAAACAAAGTATACAATCTGAAAAATAAAGTTGATCACACAGTGAAGGAAGGAAGAAACCACAAACAGAACATCCAAGAATTATAGGAAAGCATCAAAAGAGCAAATCTAAGAGTTATTGGGATAGAGGAAGGTACAGAGTTCCAAACCAAAGGAATGTGCAATTTCTTCAATGAGATAATATCAGAAAATTTCCCAAGCATGAAAAGCAAATTGGAAAACCAAATACAAGAGGCTTACAGGACACCAAATGTACAAAATTACCAAGGCACATTATAATGAAAATACCTAGCATACAGAATCAGGATAAAATCTTAAAAGCCGCAAGAGAGAGGAATCAGATCACATATAGGGGGAGACCAATTCGTATCTCAACAGAGTTTTCAACCCACATCTCAAAGCCAGGAGATTGTGGAACAACATGTACCAAGCTCTGAAAGAAAATGGATGCCAACCAAGAATCTTATATTGAGCAAAACTAAGCTTTAGACTTGATGATGAAATAAAAACCTTCCATGATAAACAAAAGTTTTATAAGACCTTTAAAGAAAGAACTAATATCAATACTCTCCAATTAATTTTAGGGAATAGAAAAAGAGGCAGCACTTCCAAACTCATTCTATGAGGCCAATATCACTCTGATTCCAAAACCAAGCAAAGACCCATCAAAAAAAAAAAAAAAAGATAACTTCAGACCAATATCTCTAATAAACATAGATGCAAAATTTCTCAATAAAATTCTGGCAAATCAAATACAAAAACATTTCAAAAATATCATGCACCATGATCAAGTGGAATTCATCCTGGGGATGCAAGGTTAGTTCAACCTAACACACAAAAATCAATAAATGTAATTTATCACATCAATAGACTTAAATGTAACAATCATATGTTCATCTCAATAGACACAGAAAAAGCATTTGACAACATATAGCACCCTTTATGTTCAAACACTAGAAAAACTAGGGATAATAAGAACATATCTCAACATAATAAAGGTTATATATGCTAATCTCCAGGCCAACATCATTCTGAATGGAGAAAAATTGAAGGCATTCCCTCTATAAACTGGAACAAGACAGGGGTACCCTCTTTCACCTCTTCGATTTAACATAGTTCTTGAAACACTGGCCAGAGCAATTAGACAGATGAAAGAAATTAAAGGAGTACACATAGGAAAAGAAGAACTCAAATTCACACTATTTGCTGATGATATGATTCTATACCTGGAAGACCCTAAAAATTCCACCAAAAAACCTTCTAGAGTTTGTAAATGAATTCATCAAAATAGCATGATATAAAATCAATACCCATAAATCAAAGGCATTTCTGTATATCAGTGACAAATCCTCAGAAAGGGAAATGAGGAAAACTACCCCATTCTCAATAGCCTCAAAAAAAAAAAATCTTGGGAATCACTCCAACAAGGAGATAAGAGAGCAAATGTAGGTAGCAAAAGATTACCTCAAAATAGAGTTAGATACTCTCAAATAAAAACTAGTCAGAATGAAAGAGGTGAAAGATCTATATAATAAAAATTACAGAACCCTAAAGAAAGAAGTCAAAGAAGACCTTAGAAGATGGAAAGATCTACCTTGCTCTGGATAGGGGGAATTAATATTATCCAAATGACCATACTTCCAAAAGCACTATAGATTTAATGCAATTCTGATCAAAATTCCAATGACATTCCTCATAGAAATAGAAAAAGCAATCATGAAATTCATCTGGAAAAAATAATCCATATGCCACAAAATGAAATTAAACGCCTAAGTCTCACCATACACAAAAGTCAACTCAAAATGGATCAAGGACTTAAGAATACAACCAGAGGGCTGGGGATGTGGCATGTGCAAAGCACTGGGTTTGATCCTCAGCACCACATAAAAGTAAAATAAAGATGTTGTGTCCACCACAAACTAAAAAATAAAAAATTCTCTCTCTCTCTCTCTCTCTCTCTCTCTCTCTCTCTCTCTCTCTCTCTCTTTCTCTTTCTTTAGAAAAAAAGAATACAAGTAGAGACCCTTCGTGGAATAGAAGAAAAAGTAGGCCCTAATCTCCATCATTTGGGATTAGGCCCCAACTTCCTTAATAACACTCCTGTGGCATAAGAATTAAAATCAAGAATCAATAAATGGGATGGACTCAAACTAAAAAGCTTCTTCTCAGCAAAAGACACAATCATTTAGGTGAATAGAGAGCCTATATCTTGGGAGCAAATCTTTACCACTCACACATCGGATAGAGTACTGATCATTAGGATATATAAAGAATTCATAGAGCTAAACACCAAAAAACAAATAAACCAATCAATAAATGGGCTAAGGAACTGAAGAGACACTTCTTAGAGGTCTCACATACCGATAGATACATGAAAAAAAATGTTCATCACCACTAGCAATTAGAGAAATCCAAATCAAAACCACTGTAAGATTTAATCTCACTCCAGTCAGAGTGGTAGCTATTATGCATTCAAACAACAATATGTGTTGGCCAGGATGTGGGGAAAAGGGTACACTCATACACTGCTGGTGAGCCTAAAATTTGGTGCAGCCAATATGGAAAGCAGTATGGAGATTTCTTGGAAATTGGGAATGGAACCACCATTGGACCCAGCTAACCCTCTCCTCTGTCTATACCCAAAGGACTTTAAAAGAGCATACTACAGGGACACAGCTACATGAATGTCTATAGCAGTACAATTCACAACAACTAAACTGTGGAACCAACCTATATGCCCTTCAATAGATGAATGGATAAAAAATGTGGCATATATACACAATGGAATATTACTGAGCAATAAAAGAGAATAAATTCATGTTATTTGCAGGTAAATGGATAGAGTTAGAGAAGATAATGCTAAATCAATTTAGCCAATACCCCCAAACCAAACGCTGAATGTTTTCTTTAATATAAGGGGCCTGATTAATAGTGAGGTAGGATGCGGGAGCATAGGAGGAATAGACAGACTCTAGATAGGGCAGAGGGGATGGAAGGGAAGGGAGGAGGCATGGGGTAATTAATGATGGTGAAATGTGATGATCATGTACTATCCAAAGTACATGTATGAAGACACAAATTGGTGTGAATATACTATGTATACAACAAGAGATATGAAAATTATGGTCTCTTTATATAATAAGAATTATAATGTTTTCTGCTGTCATATATGCATTAAAAATTGTACATTAAAGAAATATTTAAAACTAGCTTGTCTTAATCTTTGGGTCATGTTCTGAACCATCACATTTTGGAATTTGTTACCTTCAATCAAGTGTGACATATTTTTTTGCATTTTATTAATATTTAAAATTAGATTTATTTTAATGTAAGCCTCCTTAACTCACAAATTTAAATTATTATTTAAAAATATTACACATTTATTGGGCTGGGGATGTGGCTCAAGCGGTAGCGCGCCCGCCTGGTGTGCGTGCGGCCGGGTTTGATCCTCAGCACCACATACAGACAAAGATGTTGTGTCCGCCAAATACTAAAAAATAAATATTAAAAAATTCTCTCTCTCTCTCTCCCTCTTTCTCACTCTCTCTCACTCTTTCTTTGAAAAAAAAAATATTACACATTTACATGTGTAGTGTTTGCTCCCCACCCGTCTTGAGAGTTCTAAGTCAAATCATGTACAGAATGACATGGAAACTGCATGAAAAGCTGAGACACCAGCGCTCACCGAACTTTAATAATGCACATTACAAGTCACACTTTGGAAAGCAAGCCCTAGAGCTCAGGCAACATCATTCCATAGAAATGGCAGTTCAAAGGCACAGCACGTCTGAGCACAGCGTGGAGCATTAGATCCAGAGCCAATCTGATCTGCAACCCTCCCTTCTTGGAGTCCTTGTTTCCTAGCTCTACCTCCAAAAGGAAATGTCAGGGACTGAAAAAGGGCTATATGGTCATTACTGTGTCCATTCTAGGCAGCTCAGAAGTCATCCCTACAGTCAGGTTCCAGGATTTGCAGAATCCAGTTCTAATCCTCTCAAACACGGCTTCCATCACTCGGAGAGACTATTCCACGGTTAGCCTTTCAGTCCGGGCCCCAGAAGTAGTGTTGCCCGAGCGGCAGGGACATCCCAGCACCCGGGGGAGAGGGAGGGAAGCGAGCGGGCAGCAAACACCCTACAGCAAGTACGTCGCCCTTCCCAACCACACACTCTGCCGCCGGCCCTCCGCCAGCCGGGCGGTGACACTGGAAGAGAAACCGCGGCGGCCCAGCCCCAGGAAGGCCCCTGCGGCAGGGTTTCCGCCGCGCAGGGCCTCGCCCACCGTCCGGGAGGGCTCATGGCGCCCGGGTTCTGGTGACCGGGGCGGCCGCAGGCTAACTCGCGGGGTCCGAGGGCGGCGACGCGGAGAACAAAAGCGCGCTCCCAGCGGCCGCCGCACGGCGCGGAGTGCCGCCGACCCCACGGCTCCACCGCGCGTCGGGTCGTGGCCAGCGGCCGCCCGGGGCGCACGGCCCAGCGCGGCAGAGACAATCCCTTCGGCGACGGGGAGGGACGCCAGCTGCAGCAGGAGCCCTGGGGCAGGCGACGTGATCCCTTACCCCCCCCCCCACGCCAGGACCCCATGTCGGAGCCAGGCGGACCCGCGAGGGGGAGGGGAGGGCGGCAGGGGCAGCGAGACCCACCTGTCGATCAGGAGCTTGTGGTCCCCCAGTTTGAAATTGGTTTTATGAGCAACATACAGATTTGATGCAATTCCCATCAAAATACCCACGAATTGGTGTGAACATACTTTGTATACAACCAGAGATATGAAAAACTGTGCTCTATATATGTAATATAAATTGTAATGCATTCTGTTGTCATATATATATTTAAAATAATAATAATAATGATAATAAATGTCATTTTTCCAGAACTAGAAAAAACAGTCCTGAAATCCATTTGGAAGAGCTCCATCCCCCACTGTTTTCATCTCCCATAGCACCACACTGAGGCCCAAGCCAGTAATCATAGTGTGTCTTTGGGCAACAAAAACCATGGCAATATATAATATGCTAAACTCTTTCCAAAGTAGTACAAATTTATATTCCACTGGTAATCTGATGAGGGTTTTCTTTTGTCAGTATTTCCTTAACATGTGTTAATTTCAGAATTTTTTTTATATCTGCTAGTTTATTGAGTATAGTGGTTTCATATTTTTTTAAGAAAATAATAGCTTTATTGAAAATTGAGAATATAGTTTATATGCCACATAAATATACCCACTTAAAGCATATAGTTTTTAATATATTCATAGAGTTGCCCAGTAATCATCACCACCATTAAATCTGGAACCTTTTCATCACCCCAGAAAGAAACCCTGAACTCTCCATTTCTTCATAAGCTTCTAGGCAACCACTAATCTACTCTCTGTCTTTAGAGATTTATGTATTCTAGGAATCTCATGCAAGTGGAACCATCTATACAATATGTGATCACTTAGCATATGATTTTAAGGTTGCAAGTAACTGTATTTCATTCCTTTTTGTTGTTGAATAATGAATCCTCTATTCTCTCTCAACTCTTTAGAGCATCAGCCCTATATTGTCACCAACTGTCTAATCAGTCTTCTCTTCTACTCTGATTCTAATTCTCAACCACATCCAGTTAGTGTCTTGTAAACCTTGCAAATGTTGCTTTTTTGTTTGTTATTGAAAACCATTCTCTGGTAATGAAATAGCTCTTTATTCTCTCCTTCCTATACCCTCTACCCCATCTTTTATATCAATTGATGGGTTTTGCCCAAAGTTATATCTTTGCTTTCAATGTCTCTCTTGGTACCTTGTCAGCTATCAAGGATGTAGTTTTCCAAAACAGATAATTCTAACAGCGTTAGCCTGGACATTATTTGGGGATGACATCTGTTCTGCTCAGTATCTCTGATAAATCAATAAATATTTTGAGTGTCATTCCTCAAAATATCATAGCTTTATTGGAAATTCCCACATTTCTCTGCTTTTTTGCTTCTCACACCTATCTTTTAAGTTGTTTTTGTATTCCCATGTAGGTTTAAAAGTTAAAGCTCAAACTCATTGTTTAGTGTTCCTGTAACCATTCTACCTTTAAATTGTACTGTAAGTGATAAGGGCATTGCCATTTTCCACTCACCCAAACTTTAAATAACAGAGTCCCTTTAACTCCAATTTTTTCTTCCCTGATATCTATTTAGCTACCATTTCCTGTGGTCAATCTTCACCAGATTTATTGCATCTATCCTCTCTGTATAAGTTAATTATTACTTAAAAACAATATTTCATGTGCTGGTTCAGCCCTGGATCATCATTCACCTACTGTTAGTTAGTGGGTCAAAAACTCAGATGACTGGAATGGCTAGGGAAAACCAGACTTCTTTACCTATCTGTTCATTCCAACTCTGCACACAGCACAAAAGTCTCGGATTTTGATAAGATTAAGCCTGCTGCAAGTCCTAATAAAATTTTTGCTTGTTTCTTATTGACTGACATTTCACTCTACAAGGCAAATCACACACTGTATAAGTCAATCCCAGAGACTATATAGGAAGAGACTCCACATAGGTATGGCTACTGGAAAATGTTATTCATCTGGTCGCCCTTATAGCAACGATCAGAAATTCTTTCCTAATTCTCATTCTTATTGCGATAATCCTAGTTCAGATTTTCATGACTGCCTGTTTAATAATCTTCAGGATTTCTAGTCTTTCTGTCCCTGCTACCTGTGCCTTCTAATCCATCTGTTATACTTAAAAAGTTCTAATCAAGTTCCTTTCCTGTCTATACAATCATATTAGTAGTGATTTTAGTGTCCAAAAAGAGATCTACTAAACAATAATTACTGGGCTGGTTTGGTGACTTGTAGTCCTAACTACTCAGAAGGCCAAGCCAGGAGGATTGCTTGAGTCCAGGAGTTGGAGATCAGGTTAGGCAACATAGCAAGACCCCCATATTAAAAATAATAATAATTACTGATGTCAAAACACATCTCAATCATTATGATAGTCACTAACTCTTCAGTGTTTTCCTTGAAACTCTAATATACAAATAGTGAATGTCAATTTAGGACTAATTGTGCTGTTTTATATATGAGAAAGTTGATTATAATGGTAAATGAAATCAGCTATCATGAACTGATTTGTGTTTATTTAATTACAATTATCATGCTGATGACTCTACATATTAAGTCTCCACCTATAGTCCCCTAGGTGCTAATTTTAAAAACATGAGTTTTCACTAAAAATAAGAAAATAAATCCCTCCATATGCATTTCAATAATTCAAATTGTATCATAATTTGACTGTTAACACAAAGGAAAATCAATGCAACTAATTCAGATTTAAATTTAAGATTACACAGTGCAAAAGAGGGAATAGTCTTGGAAAGGGAAGTAGAAAAATGTAAGATCCCTCTTAGATGTCAGAAAAAATAAATTCAAAAATGTGAATTTTTTTAAAGGTAGTGTTAACTTGAAGTGAAAAACAAAAAGCAAAAAAACCTTTGAAGCAAAGTCAGTTGTGTTTACAAGGGCCTTTGGGTTTCTTTGATGTTTTAGTGCTTCTGGTTTTTAAAATGTTGATTTGTGGAGGATGGGCACAGGGGATTGAATCTAGGTGCTTAACCACTGATCCACATCACCAGCCCTTTTTTACATTTTTTTTTTTTTAAATTTTGAGATAGGGAATCCATAATTACTAAAGGCCTTGCTAAATTGCTGAGGGTGACTTTGAACTCAAGATCCTTCTGCCTCAGCCTCCAGAGCCACTGGGATTACAGCGTGCATCATGAAGCCCGGCCTTAAATGTTCATTTTATAATCCTTTCTTTTTAGCTGATAAGAGAAATTACAAAATACAGAATACTTGCAAACTACAAAATATAGGATACTTACAACTAAAGGTGCTTTGTTAAATGATCAGAGTTTAACTTAAGTTTCAGGCAGTGACTCTCAAACTGGGAGAGTGATACTATCTTATCAAGAGAAGTTTAGAAATGCCTGGGGGCATTTTGTTGTTGTTTCACCATGACTGAGGAAACTACTAACATTTTTTGGCCAGGCCCATAGATAGTATATAACCTTCAGCTGGAAGGAAGAGTCCAAACCAAAGTACCAATAGAGTTCTGTCAAGAAACCCTGGTGCAAAGAAGTAATCTACCAAGGTCTCTTCCTTAACTGCAAGGAAAACACAGTTGCAGTTAAGTAAGAGAACAGAGCAGGTGCCGGGTGCAGTACTGCATGCCTGTAATCCCAGTGGCTCTGGAGGCTGAGGCAGGAGGATCCTGATTTCAAAGCCAGCCTCAGCAAAAGTAAGGCCCTAAACAATTCAGTGAGACCCTATCTCTAAATAAAATACAAAATAGGGCTGGAGATGTGGCTCAGTGGTCTAGAGCCCTTGAGTTCAATCCCTGTTACCAAAGAAAAATAGACCACCCAGGTGACTTGTTTGTACCAGTAGGTCTACCTAAAATGAAAAGGGATTTTATGCAGTCAAATTGTTTTATTATCCATTTAAATATAATTCTTTATTTCTTTATGTTTGTCAAGAAGTAAATATATTTAAGATAAAAATGAAAAATAATAAAAAAATGACAAGTGTAGGAACCTAATGATGATTTACACTTTTTGATTACAGACTTGAGATTCATCTGAAATGACAATGCAATCCCTAGCTATTGCAACAGAAATCTTAACCTCTGAGTGAAAAAAAAGAGGGATGTTGAGATACCTTCAATCATCTTTTCTCACTTCTGCGTAAGTATCAAGAGAGGTTGGCCAAAAATATTTTAAAACCTAAAACATACGTTTAAACTTGGCTTTTCTTTAAAATAAGTGCAAATGTATGATATGGCCTAGTGTTAATTTACAATCCCTACTTTCTTATGCTACGACTGTCTTTAAATGTGCCCAGTTTGAACTGAGATGTGCCATAAGTCAGATATCAAAGACTTATTATGAAGAGTGTAAAATAACAGTTATATTTTTATTTTGATTACAAGTTAAAAGGATGACATTTTGAATATATTGAATTATGTAAAATGTATTATTAAATGAAGCTCATCTGTCTTACTTTTTAAAATATGACTTCTAGAAAATTTAATTTACATGTAGAGTTAATATTATATTTCTATTGGTGGTTCTAAGGGATCAGTGAGAAATAAGAGAAAGATCATATTCAGATTCTCTATTTCATCATTTGGGTTTGATGTCATTCACTGACCCTCTTATGTATTCCAAACCATTTCAAATTTCATGTGGATTTGGGTAAGACGGAGCTTTCATACTATCGCAGAGAACTTACTTTCCCATATATGTTTGATCAGTGTCCCCCACTGAGTATAGTCTTCATAATAGTGTTATGGTCCTGTTTCTAATTTTATACTGCATGCATCAGTTAAAATGCTGAAGATTCAGGAGGGCTTGCTTTGCTTCAATGTATGCTGTGGTAGACTATATGTTATCCCAAAGAACATATTTTCTCCTCCACTCTCCCTGTCTCCTCCAAGAGGTGCTTGTGATCTTCCAAGCACACTTTGGGAGGATGTTATCAGCCTTACTTTGTTTCAATGAGAAGAGAACAGTTTCCAGAGAAGGCACTATCTAAAAATGGCTCCTTAGTGATGAAAGCATTTATTGCCAAGACTTTTGTTGCTTCGTCAATTGCCTATATTGGCTGTAACAGCCAGGATTTTGCTGTTTAATTATTTAAACCACATAAATGGGCAATCTTTCATATATTATCTCATTTTCTTCTTAAAAAATGAACTATACAATTTTAACTTTGACCCATATTTCTATAGATGAAATATCTGAGACTCAGAAAAGTTAATGATTTGCCTATAGTCACACAATTAGACTTCCTACTCTTACTACAATCCTTTTGGCTATATTCCTTACTTCTGCTATTGTTCTGGTAAGGAAGTAATTTATATTTCTGAAAACTAAATGGATCAAGCCAAACAGTGCAGGGCTGGGGATGTGGCTCAAGTGGTAGCATGCTCGCCTGGCATGCGTGCGGCCCGGGTTCGATCCTCGGCACCACATACAAACAAAGATGTTGTGTCTGCTGAAAACTAAAAAACAAATATTAAAAAAAAGCCAAACAGTGCACTGTGGAAATTGAGATGTATAGGCCACATGTCCCCATTATCTGTTCTGCATTTATTTCAACACACCAAATATTTGACCTCCATGAAAAGAATGCCAAGGTAAATTAGGCAGAACCAGAAACAGGAACTCATATACATGTCATATATTAGTGGCAATTTCAGATGTTTGAGTTTCTTTTTTTGTACAGTTGAAAGTGGAATAATATTTGTCAGGGCTAGACAAACAGTAGATGCTGGCAGAAGACCTTGCCTTGTATATGACTCACTCCCATTAGTACAGTACACTTCGACATGAATTTTTAATTGTGGGGAATGCCTCAGCCCTACTGGTCATGCCCAGCCTAAAACTCCATCTTCCCTGGATTTAAGGACAAGATACTTGTTTAAATTCCACTTAAGTTATATGATCCCTTTACTTAAAGTCTAATATTTTCTGCATTTTTATTCTATTAAGTCTAAATCCTTATGCTTGATTTTTCAAGGAATTTCATAATCTGACCTAATCACACAAATATGTCATCCTTTATAGAATCCTTTCCTCTTAGCAAAATGAGGTGTCTTTACTGTCCTTTAAACATATTTCTTTCTGCTGAGTCTTTCTTATGCTGTTTAATTCACTTGCCTTTTATTCTCTTTTTAGAATCTGAATCCTATGTACTTATCCAGGTCTAACTCAAATCCCAAGACTCATCTCTTACTTTTAACTCTTTAGTGTTTACAATTTGTACCAAAATACATTTTAGCATTTATTTTGTGGCAGGGTAGGGCCCTTGCCACCCTCCCACTACACTAACTCTTACCAAAGAGGAAACTGGTGTTACCAAGAAAGACCTGTTTATTTTTTTGGAGTTCCCACTCTTGAGATTATAATGAGGATCTAGAGTCACCTCCACCCTTGGAGATAGATCCAAGATTGGGGTCCTTAGGCACAGGTGTAAAGGTTGATCCATTGCCTAAACCTCTTACACTGGCACAGAAGATGATGTACACACACACACACACACACACACACACACACACTCACACCAAAACTCAGAAAGGAAGTGAGGGAGGGAGGGAGGGAGGGCAAGGAAAGAAGGAAGGAGACCCTTTGAAATCCATTGAGAAATGATATTGTTCTGGTCAACCTGAAAGAAAATGGATATTTGTTGTCATTTTCTGACTTACCATATTGTGACCAAGCATAGTGCTGTTATTTTTATTAATTTTTTACTAAGACCTTTACTAGGATTCACCTGGTTTATAACTTTCTACCTTTAAATATAACTGAATCTGCTGGGAGGTGGTGGCAGAGTCTGTAATCCCAGATATTTAGGAGGCTGAGGCTGGAGGATCGCAAGTTTGAGGTAAACTTGGGGAACTGAGCCAGACTCTGTTTCAAAATAAAAACTAAACTGGGCATGGTGGCACACACCTGTAATCCCAGTGGCTCAGAATGGTGAAACAGGAGAATTGGGAGTTCAAAGCCA